>NW_027507791.1:10126866-10605382 GCF_037356315.1 Lithobates pipiens
TCCTGGTGATGCGCGGTCCAGTTTCTCGAAGCTCAGTAAAGACCGTCTCCAGATCTGTTCCTGAGGATGAAGAAAGACAAATTTGGAGATGTATGTCCCAGGACCTGCAGTCTAATAACAATAAAAATTAAAATAATATAATAGAGGACAGATATGACTCCCCATCTAACAATATGAATACACTTTAGCACTCTTCCCCCTCCAATATCATCGAAAAAAAGAAAACCCTTCCACTCAAATAATAGTAATAAAATTACAGAGACAAGAGGACCACCCCCCGTATGACCCCCCCCCCCCCCCCATAAATTAATACAGAGATGACCCCCCCATCAATATTAATACAGAGGAGATGACCCCCCCCCATAAATAATAATACAGAGGAGATGACCCTCCCCATAAATAATAATACAGAGGAGATGACCCCCCCCATAAATAATAATACAGAGGAGATGACCCCCCCCCATAAATAATAATACAGAGGAGATGACCCCCCCCCCATAAATAATAATACAGAGGAGATGACCCCCCCCCATAAATAATAATACAGAGGAGATGACCCCCCATAAATAATAATACAGAGGAGATGACCCCCCCATAAATAATAATACAGAGGAGATGACCCCCCCATAATAATAATACAGAGGAGATGACCCCCCCCATAAATAATAATACAGAGGAGATGACCCCCCCCATAAATAATAATACAGAGGAGATGACCCCCCCATAAATAATAATAATACAGAGGAGATGACCCCCCCCATAAATAATAATAATACAGAGGAGATGACCCCCCCCATAAATAATAATAATACAGAGGAGATGACCCCCCCCATAAATAATAATAATACAGAGGAGATGACCCCCCCCATAAATAATAATACAGAGGAGGTGACCCCCCCCATAAATAATAATACAGAGATGACCCCCCCCCAAATAATAATAAGAGGAGATGACCCCCCCATAAATAATAATACAGAGGAGATGACCCCCCCCCATAAAATAATAATACAGAGGAGATGATCCCTCCCCCATAAAATTAATAATACAGAGGAGATGATCCCCCCCCCCATAAATAATACAGAGGAGATGACCCCCCCCCATAAATAATAATACAGAGGAGATGACCCCCCCTTAAATAATAATACAGAGGAGATGACCCCCCATAAATAATAATACAGGAGAGATGACCCCCCCATAAATAATAATACAGAGGAGATGACCCCCCATAAATAATAATACAGAGAGATGACCCCCCCCCCATAAATAATAATACAGAGGAGATGACCCCCCCCCCCCATAAATAATAATACAGAGGAGATGACCCCCCCCCATAAATAATAATACAGAGGAGATGACCCCCCCCCATAAAATACAGAGGAGATGACCCCCCCATAAATAATAATACAGAGATGACCCCCCCCCCCCATAAATAATAATAGAGAGGAGAGATCCCTCCCCCATAAATAATAATACAGAGGAGATGACCCCCCCCCCCATAAATAATAATACAGAGGAGATGACCCCCCCTTAAATAATAATACAGAGGAGATGACCCCCCATAAATAATAATACAGAGATGACCCCCCCCCCATAAATAATAATACAGAGGAGATGACCCCCCCATAAATAATAATACAGAGGAGATGACCCCCCCCATAAATAATAATACAGAGGAGATGATCCCCCCCCATAAATAATAATACAGAGAGATGATCCCCCCCCATAAATAATAATACAGAGGAGATGATTCCCCCCCATAAATAATAATACAGAGGAGATGATTCCCCCCCCCATAAATAATAATACAGAGGAGATCCCCCCCCCCCATAAAATACAGAGGAGATGACCCCCCCATAAATAATAATACAGAGATGACCCCCCCCCCCCCCATAAATAATAATACAGAGGAGATGACCCCCCCCCCCCCCATAAATAATAATACAGAGGAGATGACACCCCCCACAGTATTGATAACAATAATAGTATTACAGAGGAGGAGACTCCACCCCCCAATAATAATCATATTAGGGTGGAGGGCGGCACCCCCACCCCGCTCTAATAACAGAGCACAGGACAGGCAGGCCACCTCCAATGATAAGGTAACACCGGACGGGACTGCTCTGGTCTCATCAGGCCTCACACAGGACACTGGTTGGACTTCACTCACCCTCAGCCGTCGCCGCCATTATTTGAAAGCAGCGGGTCACGTGACGTCAGTCAGCTGGCCGCTCTAGCCGCCATATTGCTACACCCGGAAAAATTGAGTTAGTGGGCGGACCCCACATGTTGCTGAACAAGATGCTCAAACGAGTACAGCGTGCACGTGATCCGGAAGTGAACTTTGATCTAACTAGGGAGTCTCCGGTGTAGTGTCACAGTTTGATGCCTATCACAGGATGGTGCGGAAGTGACGTTGTTGCGTTACTGCGCATGCGCGATGCGCTCCAAACGCTCGCGCCGTGCGTTCCAACATAGTTTCGGCAATACAGTTCAGCGAAACCATCACAATAATGTTACGGAAGTGATGTTACACACAACACAAACACGGGCCACGTTGTTGCGTACTGCGCATGCGCGATGCGTTCCAAACACTTGCGCCGTGCGTTCCAACATAGTTTCGGCAATACAGTTCAGCGAAACCATCACATAATGTTACGGAAGTGAAGTTACACACAACACAAACACTGGGCCGTTCGTTACAACACTAATACTTCCCTTGTTACCTAGTAGGTTTTGCATTGCTGGGACTTGTAGTGCCTATCCTGAGCTACATGCTTCAATGTTCAGTGTCCTCATCCCTATCCCCATGCTTCAATGTTCAGTGTCCATCCTTATCCCCCGTGCTTCAATGTTCAGTGTCCTCATCCTTATCCCCGAGCTTCAATGTTCAGTGTCCATCCTTATCCCCGTGCTTCAATGTTCAGTGTCCTCATCCCTATCCGCGAGCTTCAATGTTCAGTGTCCTCATCCCTATCCGCGAGCTTCAATGTTCAGTGTCCTCATCCTTATCCCAGAGCTTCAATGTTCAGTGTCCTCATCCCTATCCCCCTGCTTCAATGTTCAGTGTCCTCATCCCTATCCGCGAGCTTCAATGTTCAGTGTCCTCATCCTTATCCCCCTGCTTCGATGAGGACACTGAACATCGAAGCATGGGGATAAGGATGAGGACACTGAACATTGAAGCTTGCGGATAGGGATGAGGACACTGAACATTGAAGCACAGGGATAAGGATGGACACTGAACATTGAAGCTCGGGGATAGGGATGAGGACACTGAACATTGAAGCAGGGGGATAGGGATGAGGACACTGAACATTGAAGCTCAGGGATAAGGATGAGGACACTGAACATTGAAGCACAGGGATAAGGATGAGGACACTGAACATTTAAAGCTTGCGGATAGGGATGAGGACACTGAACATTGAAGCACAGGGATAAGGATGAGGACACTGAACATTGAAGCTTGCGGATCGGGATGAGGACACTGAACATTGAAGCATGGGGATAGGGATGAGGACACTGAACATTGAAGCACAGGGATAAGGATGAGGACACTGAACATTGAAGCTCGCGGATAGGGATGAGGACACTGAACATTGAAGCATGGGGATAGGGATGAGGACACTGAACATTGAAGCACAGGGATAAGGATGAGGACACTGAACATTGAAGCTCGCGGATAGGGATGAGGACACTGAACATTGAAGCATGGGGATAGGGATGAGGACACTGAACATTGAAGCACAGGGATAAGGATGAGGACACTGAACATTGAAGCTCGCGGATAGGGATGAGGACACTGAACATTGAAGCATGGGGATAGGGATGAGGACACTGAACATTGAAGCACAGGGATAAGGATGAGGACACTGAACATTGAAGCTCGCGGATAGGGATGAGGACACTGAACATTGAAGCACGGGGATAAGGATGGACACTGAACATTGAAGCTCGGGGATAAGGATGAGGACACTGAACATTGAAGCACGGGGATAAGGATGGACACTGAACATTGAAGCATGGGGATAGGGATGAGGACACTGAACATTGAAGCATGTAGCTCAGGATAGGCACTACAAGTCCCAGCAATGCAAAACCTACTAGGTAACAAGGGAAGTATTAGTGTTGTAACGAACGGCCCAGTGTTTGTGTTGTGTGTAACTTCACTTCCGTAACATTATGTGATGGTTTCGCTGAACTGTATTGCCGAAACTATGTTGGAACGCACGGCGCAAGTGTTTGGAACGCATCGCGCATGCGCAGTACGCAACAACGTGGCCCGTGTTTGTGTTGTGTGTAACATCACTTCCGTAACATTATGTGATGGTTTCGCTGAACTGTATTGCCGAAACTATGTTGGAACGCACGGCGCGAGCGTTTGGAACGCATCGCGCATGCGCAGTACGCAACAACGTCACTTCCGCACCATCCTGTGATAGGCATCAAACTGTGACACTACACCGCCTTCTCCGGGAGGTGTTAAAGGGTTAGTCCTTGACAGCCAGGTCATTTTTACTGACCAATAAGAAGGCTGAGAAAGAGGGCCGTGTCTGCTGCAGCCAAAAGGAAGCCGGAGGAGGGGCCCGGAGACTGTCAGCGGAGCCTTAACGAAATGATGAGGTTGGGGAGAATTGTGCGGGTGAGATTCGGGACTGGAGCCGAGCCAAAGAAAGGGGGAGATCGGAGATGGCTACTTGGGGGGAGATCGGAGATGTGCACTGGGGGGGAGCGGAGCCAGGGGGGAGATCGGAGATGTGTACTGGGGGAGATCGGAGATGTGTACTGGGGGGGGGGGGAGATCGGAGATGTGTACTGGGGGGGGGGGAGATCGGAGATGTGTACTGGGGGGGGGGAGATCGGAGATGTGTACTGGGGGGGGGGAGATCGGAGATGTGTACTGGGGGGGGGGGGAGATCGGAGATGTGTACTGGGGGGGGGGGAGATCGGAGATGTGTACTGGGGGGGGGGAGATCGGAGATGTGTACTGGGGGGGGGGAGATCGGAGATGTGTACTGGGGGGGGGGAGATCGGAGATGTGTACTGGGGGGGGGGAGATCGGAGATGTGTACTGGGGGGGGGAGATCGGAGATGTGTACTGGGGGGGGGAGATCGAAGATGTGTACTGGGGGGGGGAGATCGGAGATGTGTACTGGGGGGGGGAGATCGGAGATGTGTACTGGGGGGGGGGGAGATCGGAGATGTGTACTGGGGGGGGGGGGAGATCGGAGATGTGTACTGGGGGGGGGGAGATCGGAGATGTGTACTGGGGAGGGAGATCGGAGATGTGTACTGGGGGGGGGGGAAATCGGAGATGTGTACTGGGGGGGGGGGGATCGGAGATGTGTACTGGGGAGGGAGATCGGAGATGTGTACTGGGGGGGGAGAAATCGGAGATGTGTACTGGGGGGGGAGAAATCGGAGATGTGTACTGGGGGGGGAGAAATCGGAGATGTGTACTGGGGGGGGAGAAATCGGAGATGTGTACTGGGGGGGGAGAAATCGGAGATGTGTACTGGGGGGGGAGAAATCGGAGATGTGTACTGGGGGGGGAGAAATCGGAGATGTGTACTGGGGGGGGAGAAATCGGAGATGTGTACTGGGGGGGGAGAAATCGGAGATGTGTACTGGGGGAGTGGGGCCGGGGGGGGAGAAATCGGAGATGTGTACTGGGGGGGGAGAAATCGGAGATGTGTACTGGGGGGGAGATCGGAGCCGGGGGGGGGAGATCGGAGATGTATACTGGGGGGAGCGGAGCCGGGGGGGGGAGATCGGAGATGTGTACTGGGGGGGAGATCGGAGATGTGTACTGGGGGGGAGATCGGAGCCGGGGGGGGGGGAGATCGGAGATGTATACTGGGGGGAGCGGAGCCGGGGGGGAGATCGGAGATGTATACTGGGGGAGCGGAGCCGGGGGAGGGGGTTGGAGATGTATACTGGGGGGAGCGGAGCCGGGGGGGGGGGGTCGGAGATGTATACTGGGGGGAGCGGAGCCGTGGGGGGGGGGAGCGGAGCCAGGGGCGATCTGAGATGGATATACTTTGCGGGTGGAGCCAGGGGCAAGGGGTATATACTGGAGTATTCTTGGGCAATGGGGACCAAAGCTATATATATTACTAGGTGAATTGGATCTTGAGGGCCAGAGCAATATACCAGGGGGAATGGTGCTATATACTAGGAGAGTGGAACTGGGTGGGGGGCAGAGCTTTGTAGTGGGGAGAACAGGAACCTGGGGGGATGAGAGCTATATGTTGGTACAATGGAGAATTGGAGCTAGGAAGACAAGAGCTATATATATGGGGGGGGGGGGGAGCAGATCCGGTTATATACATGGGGTATACTTAGGGGAGTGGTGCCAAGTGAACCAGAGCTATATACTGGGTGGAGCAGAGTCAGGTTGGCCAGAGCTGTATACAGGGGGGAAGCAGAGTCAGGTTGGCCAGAGCAGTATATGGGGGGGGGGGCAGAGTCAGGTGGACCAGAGCAGTATATGGGGGGGAGTAGAGTCAGGTGGACCAGAGCATTATATGGGGGGGGGGAGTAGTCGGGTGGACCAGAGCATTATATGGGGGGGGGAGTAGAGTTAGGTGGACCAGAGCAGTATATGGGGAAGGGGAGCAGAGTCAGGTGGACCAGAGCAGTATATGGGGGGGGGGGCAGAGTCAGGTGGACCAGAGCAGTATATGGGTGGGGGGGGAGTAGAGTCAGGTGGACCAGAGCATTATATGGGGGGGGGGAGCAGAGTCAGGTGGACCAGAGCATTATATGGGGGGGGGGAGCAGAGTCAGGTGGACCAGAGCCATATACAGGGGTGGAGCAGAGTCGGGTGGGGCAGAGCTATATACTGGGTGGAGCAGAGTCGGGTGGGGCAGAGCTATATACTGGGTGGAGCAGAGTCGGGTGGGGCAGAGCTATATACTGGGTGGAGCAGAGTCAGATGGGCCAGAGCTGTATACTGGGGGAAGCAGAGTCAGGTGGACCGGAGCAGTATATGGGGGGGGGGGAAGCAGATTCAGGTGGACCAGAGCAGTATACGGGGGGGGGAGTAGAGTCAGGTGGACAGAGCATTATATGGGGGGGGCAGAGTCAGGTGGACCAGAGCAGTATGGGGGGGGGGGAGTAGAGTCAGGTGGCCCAGAGCCTTATACGGGGGGGCAGAGTCAGGTGGGCCAGAGCTGTATACTGGGGGAAGCAGAGTCAGGTGGGCCAGAGCAGTATATGGGGGGGGAAAGCAGAGTCGGTGGACCAGAGCAGTATACAGGGGGGGGGGAAGGGAAAACGGAGTCAGGTGGACCAGAGCTGTATACTGTGAACATCTGGATCCTGGGGGCCTGTATTCATGTGGACCAGCGCTATATACTGGGTGGAGCAGAGCCATATATTGGGAACAACTGGATCCTGGGGACCAGAACTGTATACTGGGGTCTGTATCCACGTGGACCAGAGCTATATACTGGGGAACTTGAACCAGGAAAGCCACAGCTATATATACTGGGGAACTGGATGTAGTGGGACTGGAGCTATAAAGTGGGAGACCAGAACCAGGGGAACCAGTTATAGACCGGGGGGAACAGGATGCAGGGACACCAGAGCTATAGATGGCAGGAGGGAAACACAACTAGGGGGGGCTGGAGATGTAGATGATGAAGGCCATCTATGTGAGAATTGGGGAGACTAGACATGTAGACTGGGGAACCAGGAGCAGTAGAGTTGTAAACCTGAAAACGAAGTTCTAGGTAGAGATGGGGGAACCAGAAAATCATTTATGGTGGTATACTGGTCTTTCCTGAGGTATAGTTTAAATTGCACATCTTTGTTTTTCAGGCTTCGGCTCAGATCCATCGTGCCAACTATTCCTCCGCTGCCGTGGTAGGTTACAGGCCACTCTAGAGTCTTATCACTGATACAATGGACTCTTCTTTTGGGGGTGCCATTTAAAAATATTTAGTAGGATATGATCTCTGTGGGGGATTGAAGGTCATAGTGAGCATAGGATTCTCAACAGCCCCTAACCTCCCAACAACACTTCTAAAATAACAGAATCCCTGCCTACCTACCGTACCTACCTTTTCCACAGTATACTACATAATCGTTCCAAACCCTGCACAGTATTGTACGGAACCACAAAACTCTTCTTAGTTTAGTACTTAACCACTTCAGCCCCGGACGATTTTACCCCCTTCCTTACCAGAGCACTTTTTAAAGCGGACCTTTGGTCATTTTTTTTTCATCTTTCCATCTAATAAATCTTCTGCCCTTGTTGTTGTTTTAACGTTTGATAGTAAAACATTTTTTTCCTGCCGGTAAATACCTTATACAGCCCACTTCCTGTTTCTTGTCTGGTAAAAAGCCTAGGCTTATAACATCATGCACAGTCCTCTCAATCTTGTTTGCCAGGAAGGGAGGGGGCATTAGTCATGAGAGGGCCAATGAGGGCTGCAGAGCTAGAGGTGTGCCTCAGTGTAAATCCAGGAAGTGAACAGGCAGCAGCTTCAGATGCCCACAGTTAAAATGGCTGCAGCAAGACCCAGTGGAGGGAGATTTCTGCAGCATATTTGGCAAGTACAGAAGCGCAGTATATACGGTATAAAATAATATGCAATGTGGTTGGAGGGCAAAGATGTTTTTATTACAAATTATGTGAGCAGACTGCAGTTCCTTTTTTAATGATGTAGTATTTAACTTCAGCTGTATTTTTCCAGCAAGATGATTTTCCAACTATTGTATTTGTATTTGTTTCAGCCTAGGACAAAACTCTTCATAAATGGGCAATTTGTGGATTCAGAGACCTCAGACTGGATTGATATTCACAACCCGGTAAGCTCTGTCTGGTTCTTTCATGGTAACCTGGTTGGAGGATTCCAGGGGATGTGGTCTCATGTGATGGTAGCGGGTCCTAGGGGGTCACAACTGTCCACACATGGACATCACCATTTATGTGTCCATCACTCCGTTCATGTCGGCATCTCCAGACTGCTATAGAGGAGCTAGAAATGAACATTGCTGACATTTCATCATGGGTGGTTGCTGCTACCCATTCTCCATTTCTTGTCCCTGGTGGGTGATGGCTGGCCAACTTCTCCCTTGACTGGCATCCTCTCCGTTACCCTCTTCCCTGTGTCTCTTGCCAGTCAGCCACTTATCCCTCTATGTACCAAGTAGGCAATGGGGTAGATTTACTAAAACTGGTGCACACAGAATCTGGTGCAGCTCTGCATGGTAGCCAATCGGCTTCTAACTTTTGGCTTTTTCTATGAAGCTTTGCCAATAAAACCTGGAAGCTGATTGGTTACTAGTGCTCCGGTTGTAGTAAATCTTGTAATGGCTGCTAGATGTTTGATAGCGCTGAAATGGAAGCAACAGTTACCGCCTTCTCGCACTCATCTTTATAAACGCATCCGTTATATTTACAATATGGAGTACTTGGCTCATGTTCATAACAAGATTTCAGAGTGCAATAAGATTTGGTACTTATTAGAATCGCATGTCCCCTTGACATCGCACTCGTGAGACAATTGTGGTTTGGGGTTGTATGGTGGTGTGCGGTAGCATAGGGTCTCGTCCTCTACTGACTTATTTCTCTCTCCCTCCTTTCCTTCTTCCTTTCCTCCCTTTTCTCCTGTTATATCTTTTCAGGGTTGTTGTACCATTTTTGATACAGCAGATTCCCCTACTTTACATTGTATACTTACCTATATTGTCAAAAGTATTGGGACACCTGCCATTACATGCACATAAACTTTAATGGCATCCCAGTCTTAGCCCCCGTACACTCGGTCGGAAATTCTGACTGAAAAGCTCCGATCGGATTATATTGTCGGAAAATCCGATCGCGTGTGGGCTCTTTTTTTCCATCGGAATTTACGACGGAAAAAATTTGAGAGCAGGATCTCAAATTTTCCAACAACAAAATCCGATCTGAATTTTTCTGGTCGTTTTGTAGAGAATTCCGATCGGACAAAGTGCCACACATGCTCAGATCAAATTACAAGACCAAAGCACATAGTCCCGTCTTACGCAACGAACATCATCACGTTCCGAACGATCAGATTTTCCGACAACTTTGTCCGACTGTGTGTATGCAACACCAGTTTCGGACAAAATCTGTCGGAAAAAATTTGATGGATTTTGTTGTCGGAATGTCCGTCCGTGTGTACGGGGGCTAAGTCCGTATGGTTCAATATTGAGTTGGCCAACCCGTTGCAGCTATAACAGCTTCAACTCTTCAGGGAAGGCTGTCCACAAGGCTTAGGAGTGTATCTATGGGAATTATTTGGTTGAACTAGATGGACTGTTTTTTTTTTTTTTTTCAGCCTGACTATGTAACTATATGTAAATAAGTAAGTGTACGCGCTCACTATAAAAGTAGCATCAAACAGCAGCTGAACACCATAACCCAGATACTGGGCACAGAAACAAAATTAAAGAAAAGAAGTTCAGCTCTTGTGCTATAGGTTGTATATAGGTGTTTGCAATACCTATAAAGTGCAAATGTGCAAAAAATGACATAAATAAAATATATCAATCACTAAGTAAACCATGTGTCAGTTAATAGATTGAGAGATATATATATATATATATCTCTCAATCTCTCAATCTATATCAATCACTACATAAGCAGAACCAAATATCATATGAGAAAATACTGCAATACAATGCAAAAATAAGGTGAAAAGATGTGTTAAAAAGTCCATAAAAGTCACAAAAACATTCTTCTGTTGTGACTTGATACAAGTGCTTGAACTTGTGAGACCCCATCACTTCTAGTAAGATGGAAGGCTTACCGGATCACCAGTGACCCCCCCCCCCTTACTCAGGGAGGTCAAAAAGCATGAATTTGATCACAGATCCCCCACCATGGAACTCCAGATCTCCTTGGCTTCCCAGATCTCCCGGGTGTCTCTTATCGAGAACCTCTGTGTCTCAGATGGTCAATCACGGCAGGTATCCCAAGTAATGAAAGATAGTGCAAATCATGCACTGATGACGTCATTCTTTGACGAAACAATTGTCGGGTCGCCACATCTACATGCCCTGCACGATCGCACTTTAAACGTTTGTATACAGGATCTTTATTTACTTGCTAGCAATCCTTTGTTTTTAACCTGATTTTATGCTAATTAGAGACTCAGTGTCCTTATACAGCACGTAACTTGCTTACTCCGTTAAACCCTTTGAAGAGACAATATTGCACTATTTGGAGTATTATTTGTTTGCATGATTTGCACTAGTTTTTAATTACTTGGGATACCTGCCGTGATTGACCATCTGAGACACAGGTTCTTGATAAGAGACACCTGGGAGATCTGGGAAGCCAAGGAGTTCCATGGTGGGGATCTGTGATCCAATTCACGCTTTTTGACCTCCCTGATTAAGGGGGGGCGCTGGTGATCCAGTAAGCCTTCCATCTTATTAGAGATGATGGGTCTCACGAGGTTAAGCACTTGTATCAAGTCATATCATTTATAAGAAGAATGTTTTTGTCACTTTTATGAACTTTTTCACCATATTTTTGCACTGTATCGCAGTATTTTCTCATATGATATTTGGTTCTGTTGACCTTTTTGGTTTTGCTTATGAAGTGATTGGCATATATCAGTCTATTAACTGACACACGGTTTACTTAGTGATTGATATGTTTTATTTATGTCGTTTGCACATTTGCCCTTTATAAGTATTGCAAACACCTATATACAACCTATAGCATAAGCGCTGCACTATATTTTTCTTTATTATGTAACTATATGGTTGACCATTCTTCCAGAAGCGCATTTGTGAGGTCAGGCATTGATGATGGACAAGAAGGCCTGGCTTGCAGTCTCCTCTCTAAATCATCCTAAAGGATGATTTAGGTCAGAACTCTGTGCAGGCCAGTCAAGTTCCCCCACCCCAAACTTGCTCATCCATGTGTTTATGGACCTTGCTCTGTGCACTGGTGTGCAGTCATGTTTGAACAGGAAGGGGCCATCCCCAAATTTGAAAAGCGATAGTTCGCAACTACTTGCTTGCTCTTTGAAATCTTCAGAATTTATTGGTTCTCCGTAAAAGACACAGTAACAGACAGCAAAGTACCATCCCCAAACTATTTCCACATAGTTGGGAGAAAATTGTCCAAAATGTCTTGGTATGCTGACGCCTTGAGTTCCCTTCACTGGAACTCCTAACCCCTGAAAAAACAACCCCACACCAGAACACCCCCACACACACACTCATTTTTTTCCGACGGATTTTGTCCGAAACTGGGGTTACATACACACGGTCGGATAAAGTTGTCGGAAAATCTGATCGTTCGGAATGTGGTGAAGTTCGTTGTGTATGAGGGGACTACGTAGAGGCTAGAAGCCAATAGCTTCAGTCTTGTAATTTGATCTGAGCATGCGTGGCAATTTGTCCGTCGGAGTTCTCTGCAAACGATCGGAAAAAGTCAGATCGGATTTTTTTGTCGGAAAATTTTAGATCCTGCTCTCAAACTTTTTCCGTCGGAATAAGTCCTATGGAGCCCACACACAATCGCATTTTCCGACAATATAATCCAATCGGACCTTTTCCATCTGAATTTCCGACCGTGTGTACGGGGGCATAAGACTGGGATGCCATTAAAGTTCATTGGGTGTGTAAAGGCAGGCGTCAAAATACTTTTGACAATATAGTGTATATGTTGAATGCTATGGCCGGATGACTCTCCGTAGTTTCACAGGTTCCAGAATCTATACTGTTTATGCCATAAGGTTGATGTCTTTATTACACTTA
Source organism: Lithobates pipiens (assembly GCF_037356315.1). Taxonomy (NCBI): domain Eukaryota; kingdom Metazoa; phylum Chordata; class Amphibia; order Anura; family Ranidae; genus Lithobates; species Lithobates pipiens. Next base: position 10,139,614 of record NW_027507791.1, read on the forward strand.
ATTCCCTTGTTGGAATGCTGCTGGTCACCTTGATGGATATTATTTTATTTTTATTTTTTGGAATACCGCTGTATGATCTGTATTGTGACTATGGTACATGTACCATAGTGGATGCAAACATTTATTTGGTAAAATTGGGTTCTCCTCAGTAAAGTTTGTGATTGCTGTTGAAATTAAACAGTTCTTTATTCTGTCATTGGTAGACCACTTCTACCAACCTTTGCATGGTGCATATTCCACTCCCTCATCACAGTAATGTTTTATGCTCTGTCCATTATAGGCCACCAATGAGGTGATCGGACGGGTCCCCCAGGCCACTCAGAAGGAGATGGAAGCCGCAGTAAAATCATGTGAACGAGCTTTTCCCGATTGGTCAGAAACCTCCATCCTCAGCAGACAACAGGTCTTTCTGCGCTACCAGCAGCTCATCAAGGATAATCTGGTAGGAGCACCAGCCAGGGCTGCACCATGCTGGGGGTCTCTCTGCAGCCCATGAGTGACTCTCTGTAAACTTTCCTTTTCAGAAAGAGCTGGCTCGTCTGATCACGTTGGAGCAGGGGAAAACTCTAGCTGATGCGGAGGGAGACGTATTTCGCGGACTACGTAAGACCCTTTAGAGATGAGCCATACATGCCACAGGTCAGAATGAAGTATCTGTATTTACATTGTGAACTTTGTCCTTTTCACAGAGGTGGTGGAGCACGCCTGTAGTGTGACCTCACTGATGCTCGGCGAGACACTCCCTTCCCTCACAAAGGACATGGACACTTACACCTTCCGCATGCCCCTGGGTGTCTGTGCTGGCATTGCACCCTTTAATTTCCCTGCCATGATCCCTCTGTGGATGTTTCCAATGGGAATGGTATGTGGGAATACTTACCTTATGAAACCTTCTGAGCGCGTTCCCGGTGCCACAATGTTGCTTGCACGTTTGATACAAGATGCCGGAGCTCCTGATGGGACACTGAACATTATTCATGGGCAGCATGCAGGTAAGAGCGGCTGCGAGATTGCTTGTGAGATGATCTGTATGACTGGAGCTGGGGTTCCTACAGAACCTGCTTTATATGATTTTGAGGTTTTTTTCCAAGTGATAAAGCAAAGTGAAAATTGGACAGAAAAGCTGTTCTCCCTATGGGAGGACCTGCTGGTACCATTCTTTTATGGGTTCAATTTCCTCTCTATCTTTACAGCTGTGAATTTTATCTGTGAACATCCTACAATTCGGGCAATCAGCTTTGTGGGCTCCAACCAGGCTGGGGAATACATTTATGAGACCGGCTCAAAACATGGAAAACGAGTCCAGTCTAACATGGTATGATATTTTATATTGGTGTGGCAAGGGCCTGCCTACCTCTCCAGACTTTTTGATTACTTAAATTATGTGTCTTACAGGGAGCCAAGAATCACGGAGTCATCATGCCAGATGCTAATAAAGAGAACACCTTGAATCAGTTGGTGGGAGCAGCTTTTGGTGCAGCAGGACAGCGGTGTATGGCGTTATCAACCGCTGTTTTGGTTGGGGAGGCCAAGAAATGGCTTCCAGAATTGGTGGAAAGGGCAAAGAAGTTGAGAGTCAATGCTGGTAAGAGGACAGTAATGGCTGGTTGTTTGTTCTTGCTGGTTTATGTGTGCCAGACTTAGGACCGGCGCTGCCACCAGGCAAACTAGATGGGCTAGGGCACAGGCATGGCTACTGGTTTCCATAATTTACACCACAGGGATGTAGATTTGGGGAGGGGTCTAACCACCAGGTGAACTAGACGGCCTAGGGCACAGCCGCATAGATGTAGATAAGGGGAGGTTAGGGGGGCACCCTGCCCAAATGCCCAGTTCATGCTGCCACATGGAGCCGTGCTGCTCAGCTGTCATATCTGTCAGAGAATATAGGCTGAGCAGCAGCAGTGGTGTGGTCCCCAGATTGCGCACTGACAAAAAAATTGTTTGTTTCATTCGTTTTTTTGCTTTTTTCGGAATGTCCAAATTTTGGAAATTTGAAATTCGGAAATTTGAAAATTCAGGCTTTTCACATTTCCACTTTTCGAATTCTGAATTTTCAAAATTCTGAAATTCTAAAATCCAAGAATCTGAAAAAGAAAATCAGTAAAATTTGAAATAATAATTATTAAATTATAGGTATTGGAATTTCTTTTCAAATTTGGCTGTTTGTTTAAAATGTATCTGAAATTACGAATTATCCGAAATAACGAATGCCACATCTAAGTAAATGGAATGGAACAAATTAATAATAAATAACAATAATAAAAAAGGTTTTACTATTATTATTAGATCGTTGCGTTCCATTTTTTATTTCAGATAATTTGTAACTCCGGATAAATTCGTACTCGTTATGTTCACCAACAGGCGCAGATGTTCCATTCTGACCAGTGGCACTGAGGGACTTGGGTGAACTCAATGTCCTGCTGCTGGTACCTGTAATATCTTCCCACTGCCTCCCCTACCTACCCCTCACCCCCTCATCATAGTGGGGGGGGGGGGGGGGGGGGATGGGTTGCAAGTGGCTGGTCTTGCCTATGGTGCAAAATAGTCTAGCACAGGGATATGCAATTAGCGGACCTCCAGCTGTTTCAGACTTACAAGTCCCATGAGGCATAGTAAGAGTCTGACAGCCACAAGCATGACACCCAGAGGCAGAGGCATGATGGGACTTGTAGTTTTGCAACAGCTGGAGGTCCGCTTTTTGCATATCCCTGGTCTAGCACCTGCCCTGGCTAGTCCCGGACATCACCGCACTTGGAAGTTCTTGTGTCGGTTTATATTTTACATGAACCATTGACCCTATCGCCATATTAGCTAACTTAGTAGATCTGTGTTAGACAAACTGCAGTAATGGCAGATTACAAGGAATACATTCTTGTGGTTCTCCATGTAACAACCAGTACTACTTTACAACTGTAGCCTGTGCTTCCTCTAATATATTGCATTCTTCTTCTTGATGCAGGGGAACAGCCTGGGGCCGATTTAGGGCCACTGATTAGTAAAGCAGCAAAGCAGAGAGTATGCAGCCTGATAGAAAGTGGTGTAAAGGAAGGTGCCACTTTGCTACTGGATGGCAGAGAAGTCAAAGTAAAGGGCTATGAGGATGGCAACTTTGTAGGACCGACTATCCTGGCCAATGTAACGGTACGTGTATGAGAAGAGTGATTTATGGATTCGGGGCATTGCAGGAAGGTAATATATCATGATACAGCACTGTTGCCTATACTGTATATAGATGTTCTGGAGGTTTGCAGAAAGACATTAAAATCAGAGGAAGGAGCTTGCATGGTAGGGGTTAGATGCTGTATGGATTCCAGGCTACCAGTCATATAGTACATATAAGATGCAGTGTTTTAGCATGACACAAGTTAGGGGGTAATGTTTAGATGTTCTTGGTTGATGAGAGGGGAAAAAAGGTTGATTTTCCGTTGCCTCTTGCTTTTTGCAGCCAGACATGACCTGCTACAAGGAAGAGATCTTTGGCCCGGTTCTGGTTGTTTTAGAAGCAGACAACTTGGATGACGCAATTAATGTTGTAAATAAAAATCCCTATGGAAATGGCACAGCCATCTTTACTACAAATGGAGCCACAGCACGCAAATACACTCACCTTGTAGATGTAGGCCAGGTACGTACAAGCCTTGGGGATGAGTGGGTTGCCATTGCTGAGCCTTATTGTTCATGTCAGTTGCATATATAGCGGGGGTAAAATAAGTATTGAACACTTCACCACCATTTTTCTTTGTAAATATATTTCTAAAGGTGCTATTGACAAGACATGTTGCTAGCAACCCATACATACAAAGACACCAAAACAAATACATTCAGAAATAATTTTATGTTTATTAAAATGGAATGATACAGGGAAAAAGTATTGATCACACTAACTGAAATTTTCATACAATTATTTAATACTTTGTATAAAATTCTTTGTTAATAATGACCGCTTTATAAGATGCCTCCTGTATGGAGAAACTAGTCGCATGCGTTGCTCAGGTGTAATTTTTGCCCATTCTTCCACACAGTCTTCAAATCTTGAAGGTTCCGTGGGCCTCCTCTATGAACTCTGATCTTTTTAGTTCTTTCCACAGGTTTTCTATTGGATTCAAGTAGGGTTGCAATGATGCCACTTTTTTAAGACCGAGTACAAGTACCGATACTTTACTTTTCTTTTTTTTTATGTCATGTGACAGTGGCACTAATATGCAGCATTGATGACGTGTGTTCTGTGGCAGTAGTTTATTATTTATTTATTTACTTGTTTTGTTTTATTCTTGTTACAATTTTACTTTTAAATATTTATTAAAATGTTTCATATTTTTATTTTTTATCAACCCTGTTTGGGGGGGGGGGCTTTGGTGAGATATCGGGGATCTGAACAGATCCCTGACATCCCCCCTTTGAGACAGGGAAGGGGACTGAGGACAGAGATTCTCCCCCCGTCCCTTTCTCTGCAGCCTCAGCTGCACTGAAGATGGACAGGAGACGACTCCTCTCTGTCACAGGGGCTTTTGGAGGGGACTGAATGCTGGACAGGCTGGTCCAGAAGGAGATAGAGCTCCGCAATGGCACGTGGAGCAGGGATATTTAGGGGAGACAACAGAATGCTCTCTGGAGGGCTTTGGTGGCCCTGGATTGCTGTGGGAGAGCCTTACAGAATGTTTTATGTTTGGCGATGAAGGGGAACCTACCCTTGAGGACCTGCGAGGCTAAAGAGGCTATTCCTGATGTACTCCGAGACTGGTGTTGTCTGGTTCTTGGGGGCTACTATAGCCAGATCCATTGGTCTCGTGTTACAGGACTTAGGAATTGATATACTGACGGAAGCACTCAAGTGGAGTGTGGGACGTTCCTTCACACTCTCTATTCATAAACAGTTTATGATGCTTAGTTATGAATGGACAGAGGCAGTGGCCACTGCCTCTGTCCATTCACAAAAGAAAGGAGCCAGTAAATGATATTTAGGGGTACACAGAGGGGGACTTGAGCAGCATGGAGGAGGACCCCGATCTCCCTGTATAGATTTCAATAAAGCGGCTGAAAGCTGCGGCGTGGGGGAGGTGAAGGAGAATTGGCTGTCAGCGGCTTTATTGAAATATATATACAGGGAGATCGGTGCTTGTAACTCCCCCCACCGCCACACCGATCACCCCTGACTGCCTAGGCATCAGAGCTTTTGCATGAGTACAAGTACTCGTGCAAATGCTTGGTATCAGCACTCATACCGATACTATTATCGATATTGGCGCAACCTTAGATTCAAGTCAGGTGATTGGTGGGCCATTCTAGCAGCTTTTTTTTCCTTGAAACCAATTGAGAGTTTGCTTGGCTTTGTGTTTGGGGTCGTTGTCTTACTGAAATGTCCACCCTTGTTTCACCTTCATCTTTTCATCATCCTGGTAGATGGCAGCAGATTTTCATCAAGAATGTCTACAAATGGTAAATTTTTCCATTCACCCTTTCTTTAATGATATGAAGTTTTCCAGTAACGTATGCTGAAAAACACCATGCTGTTCCCACCTCTAAACTTCACTGTTGGTATGGGGGGTGTTTTTGGGGTGATGTGCCATTTCACTTCCAAACATGGTGTGTATTATGGCATCCAAAGAGCTCAATTTTGGTCTCATCTGACCAGACTATGTTCTCCCAGTATTTCTAGATGTTGTGCAGCAAACTTTTTAAACAAGCTTCAACATGCTTTTTCTTCGGCATTGTAGTCTTGCACGGTGAGCGTGCATACAGGTCATGGCGGGTGAGTGCATTACTTTGTTTTCTTTGAAACAATTGTACCTGCTAATTACAGGTCTTTCTGAAGATCTCCACAAATAATCCTTGGCTCTTGGACAACTTTTCTAATTATGCTTTTCACTCCTCTGTCAAATCTTGCGGGAAACACCTGGTCTTGGCCGATTTATGGTGAAACAATGTGCTTTCCACTTCTGGCTTATGGGCCCCAACAGTGCTCACTGGAACATTCAGAAGTTTAGAAATCATTCTGTAACCAATGCCATGAGTATGTTTTGCGACAATACGATTGTGACAGTCTTGAGAGCTCTTTTATTTTACCCATCATGAAATGTTTATGTGAGACCTGAACCAGCTGATATTTGCAGTGACAAGGGGCAGGATTGCTTTCTAATTACTGATAGATTTCAGCTGGTGTCTTGGCTTCCCGTGCCTTGTTGCACCTCCCTTTCTTCATTTTTTTTTTTTTTTTATTTTTTTTTTATTTTTTTTTGCCATCTCAGTCTGTTACTTTATCCTCGCGGAGTGTAATCAACTCAATGTTCATATCTCCGCTTACTCCTTTTGACATCATTATGGCAAATTTTTGTTTTTCTTTTCATTACCTTTAATAAACGGTTTTACATTTGAGCACATATAAATACATTACAAGAAATTACTTATACTCCCTAATTTCTTTAACCCTCCCCTTCCCAAAAAAATTTAGTGGGGGGGGGGGGTCTGTCCCCCTCACTTCATACCCAATGTCCTCTCCCTCTCTGTCCCCTTATCCCTCAATTATTTCACGACAGTCCTCCCTCTCCAGAAATGCCAGCCATTGTTGCCACTCCCCATGATCTTCTTCCTCTATATCTTGTAATTTATGTATTGATTCCTCCATTATCCTCGTTTGCTCCACCCTCTGTACCCATTCCGTAATTCTTGGGATTTGTTTGGATTTCCAATAGCAAGGAATCAGTACTTTAGCTGCATTTAGGAGATGGGGGACTATCGTGTTTCTATATTGTGTTACTCCTGATTCGGCGTCGTGAAAAAGGCATGTCCAGGGGTTTTTCTTAAGTTTCTTTTGTGTCACCAAGTTTATGATTTCTACAATTTTTATCCCAAAACGGAGTTATTTTGGGGCAACTCCACCAAATATGTGAGAGGGAGCCCTCTTCCGAACACTCCCTCCAACACAGTGCCTGCTGTGCCCCTGTAAACCTCTGCATACTTTGGGGGGTCATATACCATCTTGATAGTAATTTATAAGACATCTCTATCATACAGACTTCTCTTGATACTGAGTGAGTCAGTTTACATATTTTTATCCTGTGTTCCTCATTCCTTAGTGCACCTAAATCTTCCTCCCCATTTCCCTAAAAATCTCGGAAATTCTAAATCCGTTTCTGGTCTTAATATTTTATAGATTTTTGATACTTTTCGAACTAAACACTTGTTATCCTTCAGTAAATTCTCCAAAGGTCTCAAAAACTCTAATCCCCGTAGCGGACATGGTAAACTTTGTGCAAAGTGTAAAATTTGGGCGTGCCTCCATTTATCTAACGGTTTGTGTCCCCATTCTTGTGTGAGTTCCCTATATGTATATAACCTATTCTCTTTGATTTCTCCTAATTTTATTTCCTCTTTACTTGCCCATCTACTAAAATATAATAGCTCCTCTTTCCCTGGTAAAAAATAATCTGTGTCCAAAAGTGACATTAAAGGTGAATTGTGGGTCCAGTTATGTGCCCTATTAATGCTATCCCATACTCTTAACGTGTGTCTCGTTAAATTACTTGTGTTTTCTCCTAAGTTCTGCTGCTCAGCTGGTATCCATACCATTTTTTCTATAGGCACTCCACTCAGTCTCATTTCCAGGTTTACCCAACCCTTTTCCTTCTGATTATATGTCCAGTCTGCTACTCTAGCTATTATTATTGCCTCATAGTATTTCTTAACTTCTGGTAATGCTACTCCCCCCACCTCCCTTTCTTCATGTGTTCAATACTTTTTTTTTTTTTTTCCTGTGTCCTTCTATTTTATCACACATAACTTAATTTCTGAACTTATTTGTTTTGGTGTCTTTGTATCTATGGGTTGCATGGGTTGTTGCCAACATGTGGTGAAACTTTCATGTCAATAGCACCTCTTAAATATCAATTTATCTAGAAAAATGGTAACGTGTTCAATACTTATTTTACATGCTGTATGTGATCTCATTGAGAGGGGCTGCATAGATCATCTTTACCCCAATAAATCTGACAGGTTTGTATTAATAGGCAGTATGTGGTGTTATAGTCGCTGCTAATAAAATGTAACTCTCATAGGTGGGTGTCAATGTTCCTATCCCTGTGCCTCTGCCAATGTTCTCTTTCACCGGATCTCGAGCTTCGTTCAGGGGTGACACCAATTTCTATGGGAAGCAGGTAAGCCCAGAGGGCCTGGCACATTGTGGGGGTGCTTTTAATTATCATAGATGCGGATTGTGTCAATTTTCTCTCTCTCTTTAGGGGATTTTTTTCTACACCCAACTTAAAACTGTCACCTCACAATGGAAGGAAGAAGATGCTACAGTAACCAGCCCTGCTGTGGTGATGCCAACAATGGGTCGTTCATAAAGTTGCTGAATTGTCTGTATGCTGGAGTGACAGGTGCTCTGCAGGTGCCTCTAGTGAGGGCCATACTGCTAATGGATCTCATGGGGGCCCAGCATATCCACTCCATATGACTGTGAACACTCGTGATGGACAATAGTTGACTAAAAGAATGTCTTTTTTATTTTTTATTTCCTACACTACTGTATTAATATACACCAAATAAAAGCTAACCATTCAATTCTTGATATGTCCAGAAATATCCAGAATTCTGCCAGTACAAGAATATAGACTATTTGGTTTTTGGAGTACTTCAACAAGACTTTCAGTTTAGACCAAATCCTTGGCAAACTCCACACTAGCTCATTATGAAATGCCTTAGAACACAGGTGTCAAACTAGTCACACTAGGCATTGCAAGGCTGACAAGCATGTTACAAGCATGACTTCCACAGCCAGAGGCATGATGGGACTTGTAGTTCCACAAAAGCTGGAGGGCCACCAGTTTGACACTCCTCCTTGTTAGAAGGCATGAATTGGGATAAATTCTTAGGAACAAAGAACACGGAGGAGAGATGGGTTTGCTTTAAGGGCATTAGCCAATGCACATCCCATTGGGTAATACATTTTAAAAGGGTGAACGAAAGTCCTGGATGGCTTAACTCCAATGTAAAAATGCATATAAAAGCAAAGAAAAAGGCCTTAAAAAATACAAGGTTGAGGGATCATTATCAGCATTCAGAATGTTTAAAGAATGTAACAAGAAATGTAAGGGTGCAATTAGGGCAGCTAAGATAGAACACGAAAGACGCATAGTAGAGGAGAGCAAAAAAAAATCCCAAGAAATTCTTTAAGTATGTAAACAGTAAAAAAGGAGGATGGACTATATTGGCCCCATAAAGAATGATGGACATCTGGTTACAAAGGATGGGAAGATGGCGAAGTTATTGCATTTATTCTTCTGACACATCACAGGAAGCACCTCCATGGTTAACAGAGGACAGAATTAAAATTAGACTTGGGGAAACTTAACGTTGGGACCAGATGGCTTGCATCCGAGGGTATTTAAGGAACTCAGTCAAGTAATTGCCAGACCATTGTTCCTAATTTTTACTGACAGTCTACTCACTGGAATGGTACCAGCTGATTGGAGAAAAGCCAATGTAGCACCGATATTTAAAAAGGGGCCAAAATACATCCATGGGAATTACAGACCAGTTAGCCTAACATCAATAGTATGTAAACTCCTGGAGGGGATAAGGGACTATATACAAGATTTTAGTAATGAGAATGGTATCATTAGCAATCAGCATGGATTCATGAAGAATCGTTCTTGCCAAACCAATCTTTAACCTTCTATGAGGAGGTGAGTTGCCATCTAGATTAAGGAAGGCCCGTAGATGTGGTGTATCTGGATTTTGCAAAAGCATTTGACACAGTTCCCCATTAACATTTACTGTACAAAATAAGGTCAGTTGGCATGGACCATAGGGCGAGTACATGGATTGAAAACTGGCCACAAGGGCGAGTTCTGAGGGTGGTGATAAAGGGGGAGTACTTAGAATGGTCAGGGGTGGGTAGTGGGGTCCCCCAGGGTTCTGTGCTGGGACCAATCCTAATTAATTTGTTCATAAACGACCTGGAGGATGGGGTAAACAGTTCAATCTCTGTATTTGTGGACGATACTAAGTTAAGCAGGGAAATAACTTCTGGATGTGGAAACCTTGCAAAAAGATCTGAACAAATTAATGGGGTGGGCAACTACATGGCAAATGAGGTTTAATGTAGAAAAATGTAAAATAATGCATTTGGGTGGCATAAATCTGAATGCAATCAATCCACTGGGGGGAGATTCTCTGGGGGAATCTAGGATGGAAAAGGACCTGGGGGTCCTAGTATGTGATAGGCTCACCAATGGCATACAATGCCAAGCTGCTGCTAACAAAGTAAACAGAATATTGGCATGCATTAAAAAGGGGATCAACTCCAGAGATAAAACATAATTCTGCTCTACAAGACTCTGGTCCAGCCGCACCTGGAGTATGCTGTCCAGTTCTGGGCTCCAGTCCTCAGGAAGGATGTACTGGAAATAGAGCGAGTACAAAGAAGGGCAACAAAGCTAATAAAGGCTCTGGAGGATATTAGTTATGAGGAAAGGTTGCGACTGCGAGCACTGAATTTATTCTCTCTGGAGAAGAGACGCTTGAGAGGGGATATGATTTAAATTTATAAATGCTGTACTGGTGACACCCACAATAAGGCTAAAACTCTTTCACGGAAGGGAGTTTAACGAGACTTGTGACCACTCATTAAAATTAGAAGAAAAGAGGTTTAACCTTTAAACTACATAGACTGTTCTTTACTGTAAGAGCGGCAAGGATGTGGAATTCCCTTCCACAGGCAGTGGTCTCAGCAGGGGGACATTGATAGATTAAAAAAAATAAATAAAAAAACAACCGCAACATACAGGGATACTGACACATAATCACACACATAGGATGGACTTGTGGCTTTTTTCAACCTCACCTACTATGTAACTATGTAAGAATGAAGCCCTCCAGTAGCGTCCACACACTGCCAAGACAGCTGACATCTTCCCTGAAGTTTCTTTCGGGTTTGTGGGCTCCAGCACTGCGAGTGGCTGGAACCATGATGACATCACTCCTGCACATGCTGCCATTTATGGCACGGGCATCATCGGCTGCATGCACTCTGAAAATCTAAACTGGTCAAGTTTTGGAGATATTCACAGTACCTACAGATAAGACTTATTAAAGGCTTACCTGTAGGTACAATTAAAAATATTAGGACTTTACTTCCTCTTTAAAGTATAAGTTCACCTTTTGCATCTGTGTTTTTTTTTTTTTTTTTTTTTTAGGGTGTAACATGTTCCAACATCTGCAGCCTGTTAACACACCCTAATCTCCTCTGTGATAGCGGGCAGAGATCCTCTCCCTGCACCCGCTGTCACAATTTGAAAACCGTGGAGCTCCACTCACACGGCTCCGTCATTCATAAGTTTCCTGGGAGTGAATGCCTACCGGTACCATCAGCTTGTAGCCCTCAATGAGCTGTGAGCGTTTGCGTAGTTCATTTATATTCCTGCTCTCAGGTAACTGCCTGCCCTACAGGCAGACCGCTATGCTGAGCGTCTGCAGGAGCCTGAGACTGCACCCACAATCTCAGGTGCAATGCTCTATAGACTCCTTTTGGAAGAAAATAATAAATGGGATTTTTTTTCCTACAAAGAAATGTACATTTTTTTTTATTTAAAAGGTAAATTTATCCTTTACTATTATTGGCATAAGTATGAACTGTAGCAAGTCCTGTTCAGACATTGTTGGCAGTTTTAGATTCTATACTGATTAGCATTACTGAAAGTGGGTGTGCCCACTTTTCCAAAGATCAGCCACAGGACTCCTCTTGTTACAAGAAAGCCAAACTCTAGAATATTATGCTGGCTAAATACTATACGAAAAATCGTTCAAACCCATTTTCGAAAAACAAACATTCACCCGTGAGAGCAAACGATAGTGCCATCATGTATTAACTGATAAATTGTTCAGCGGACATAAATTCATCAATTTTTTTGCTTTTGTTTTTTCACATATATCTAGCGCAAACAGTTTGGATGGGAAACACATTAACCTTTCAATTTATCGTTCGTCAGAAAATTTCCAAACTTGTCCTTCGTTTTTTCTGCCTCAAAAACGTCCCAACCAATTTATGCCAAATAACCGGCCAAAAAACAAACTGTCTTAATGACCGAATTTCGGATGATTTTTTACATTTTTTTTTTTTTATAGTGTATGGCCAGTATTAGTTCTTCTGTCAAACGGTATATCAAAAAAAGAAAAAAAAAGAAAAAAACAGGGAACATGGCTCTTCTTATAGATTTATTACATCATGATTCATTCATTTCACAATGTGGGAAACGCTGATAATCCAGAAGGAAGGGATAGCATGATGCTGATCCTCAGGCCACAGTGTGACATTTTGCCGAATAGATATCTGGTAAAAGCCCACTTGATGTAGATTGTTCTGGAACTTGCTGTGTTATGAAGATTGTATTGTCTGATATCTCGGCAGTTTCCCTGGAGATAAAACAAAGATCATTCATTACCTGTAAAGTCCCCTCTAGAGACTCTGGTATATGGCTGGATACCATGTGTATTTGGAAGGTGGACAACCAATTAAAATCTGGGAACCACAATGTGGTCTCTGTAGCTTTCTACTCAAGTAGGACAGTTTAAAGTTCTGTTAGTGAATATCCTGCAAATGATAATCCTAAATATAAAAAAAAAAAACACTAAGAAGCTTTACTAGATGGTGTGCTACAAAATAGTCCAAGCTGTGCCCAGTATGCCAGCATAGATAATAAAAGTGCTAATTCCACTCCTGCCTTAACTTTTTACCGTTATCTGGGTATAGTGGCATCACATCTTACCTGGGCTGAGCTTCTCTATTTCCAGAAAACATCACAGCTTTTATACCGGTCCCCTTTTTCCTGGTACGAAAGAGCAAAAGTCAGCACAATTCCAAGAAAGCAAGCAATCGATAGCCCGTGTAAACTCTAATCACTTACCTAGGAACTGAGGCATTCATTTTTGCAAACAAAAGTCTCAGGACCTTCTCCTTCTGCTCCCAGGTTAGATCTGCAATGTCCACTTTCCCGCTCTCTATGTTAGACCTAATGTGCAGACAGCAAAAGGGTGATCATGTTGGTAACGCCAGTCGAATGAGTTTAAGCACAGTAGGAAAGGGCTATTTTTAAATCCTAGTGGTGGAAGAGAGAAGCTGGGTGGGGTGTGTAATGATCATAGCAGCAGGAGATAGGTGTTGTGGGACCATAATGGGGATTGGGTATATTGGGACCATAGTAGTAGGAGAGGCATGTAGTGGAATCATAACAGGGCGCAGGTTTATTAAGATTATAGCAGTAGGAGAGCGTGTAGTTGGACCATAATGGGGGATGGGTATATTGGAACCACAACAGCAAAAGAGGGGTATAGTGGGACCATATTGGAGGATGATGGGTGTATTAGGATCATGGCAGTAGGAGACGGGTGTAGTGGGACCACAATGGAGGATGGGTATATTGGAATTACAGCAACAAGAGAGGGGTGTAGTGGGACCATAATGGAGGATGTGTGTATTGGGATCATAGCAGTACGAGAGGGGTGTAGTTAGACCATAATGGGTGACAGATTTATTTGGATCATAGGGGCAAGGAGGAGGGTGGGTGTGTTATGCCCTCCATTGTAGGAAAGGCTTGTAGTGAGACCATTATAGAGAAATGGGTATATTAAGACCATAGTTGTGGTAGAAGGGTGTAGTGGTACCATCATAAGGGACATGTGTATAGAAAACGAGCAGGGTGGTAGTAGCGTGGTGTAGTGGGATCACAACAGGGAACAGGTAGATTAAGAGCCGTAGGAGAGGGGTGTAGTTGGAACATTATTGATATACAGGATTTATATAGCACCAACAGTTTGTGCAGCGCTTTGCAATGTTGGGCAAACAGTACAGTTACAATACAGGAGGAATCCGAGGGCCTTGCTCATTAGAGCTTACGCTCTAAAAAGGAGTGTCCAGTGACACAAAAGGTAATCGCTGTGGGGGATGGGCTGATGGAGAAAATAAAAGTACAGTTGTTAGGTGGAGGCAGGATAGTCTTCTCTGAAGAGAAATGTTTTCAGGGATTGTCTAAAAGTGGATAGAGTAGAAGATAGTGGGACAGATTGGGGTAGGGAATTTCAAAGCCTGGAGAGGGTCGGGAGATGTCCTGGAAGCAAGCATGGGAAGAGGTGACAAGGAAACTGAAGAGCAGGAAGTCTTGGTGTATATGGGTATATTTGGACGATAATTGTAGGAGAAGTATGTAGTGGTATAGTAATAAGGGTATAGTAATCATGGTGGTAGGAGAGGGGTGTAGTGGGACCAAAACAGAGGACAAGTATATTAGGATCACAGAGATAGCAAAGTGGGGTACAGTGGGATCATAATGGATGGTTGGGATATATAGGAAAGAGGAAAAGGTGGAACCATGTTATACTGAGGCAACAATGACAGAGAGTGAAAGCGGGGGTATGGTGTGGTCATATTCTGGCACGCTATTGTCATAAGGTGAGTTGGATGGGCAGCTGGGATATGCAATGATTATTTTTTATATCTGGTTACCATTTTTCAGCCTCTTTGACATCTTGGCTGACATCATTGGTACTGTATTCCTTGTTATGGAAGGTTCTGATCTTGGGATATTGCTTTGTTCCCGCAGCTGCCTGCATCATACGACTGTTGTAGGCTACCTGTGCCATCTTCTGATAATAGTTTCTGTTGGATTTGATTTCCTGTTTTACCTGCTCCAGAGCTTCCAAAAAGAAGTGCTCGACCTCTGTCCTCTCCTGTAGGATATTGTGGGCAAGCTTTTTAACGCGGACCATTTCACGATCCTTGATCTCCAAGAGCCTTTGGAGCTTCTGCATTTCTGCACTTCCTGCCTGGTTTGCTCCTTGTATCTGAAGATGTTTCTTTTGCATGCCATCCTCTATTTCCATCCTCATCTCTTCTACAGCACACTCCAGGGTCTGCACTGTCCTCTGTAACTCCTGGATCTGTGTATTTTTATGAGAAAATTGCAGAACTTTTTCTTGAACCAACTTTTCACTGGTTTCCTGTAAAAAAAAATAAAAAATGGGGACAGAGTGTCATATACTGTACGTCTCATTAGGCTTCATTCACCATTATGGATGAGCTATTATAGAACTATCTGTTATTTAATCTTATAATTGTCTGCTGAAAATTTACAAACAGAAATATTGCTAATGTGGACATCAATTTCGATGAAATGAGCGTTTCAACTATTAAATAGCCTCTGTTTCTTATTAAAGCGGACTTATGAACGTTGTACTCCCTGCCCCCCCGTGGAACCTTTTGGGGGAAGGGGGGGGACAGGAATCCTGTTCCCACTTCCAAGAGCCTCAGCCCGGGTACTGACATCACTACCCGGGCTCCCTCCTCTTTCCCCGGCCACCGGGCCAGTAGGAGAGCAGAGCGGAGCCTCGCGCATGCGCATTAGGGTTCCCGGTGTGAAGCTGTAAAGCTTCACAGCTGGGTTCCCTTACTTGCAATGGAGGAGGTATGCACCCGACAGCTGATGGAAACATGAGCTGTGGTGCCGACATCGCTAGACTCCGGGACAGGTAAGTGTCTGATTATTAAGTCTTTAATTTTTGCAGCGTTGGGCGGACCACCACTTTTTTTTTTTTTTTAAATAACCCCATTAGTCCATTTAGTATAACTAAAGGCAAAAATTTTTTTTTTAGTTTTGGATAGAGGGGGAGATGGATTAGAACACTTGCCAGATTTTATTGCTTTCTTTGTTCCTTCCCATTAAGGAAATTCATCCTCTCAATTTGTCCTGTTTACTATTATCATTGAAAGTAAAAGAAAATCTCACATTTTAGATTGTCCCCAGAAAAGTAATAGAGGGGAAATCTTCCAATAGGGACACTAGTTCTGATAACTTGGGGGTCCCCAAGAGATTGCCCTAATTTGCAGGAATTTCCTCTCACTTCCTGTTTAGCTGTGGGACAGGAAGTTAAGGTAAATTTCCCTAATGCCACAAAGATGGCAAAAATAAATCTTACAGGAGTTACAACTCTCCCTTACTCTATCCAAAATGGGGGAAAAAAAGTTTTGCCTATAGTTCTACTTTAATAAGCAACCCAATGAAGCTAGCAGCCTGTAAAAATTTTGTGCAAGATTCTCGCTAAATTCATGTTTTCATCTTATTCCTGGATGGTAACATGCTGCCAAGAAGCAGCGGAGGGGAGGGTGGCAGGCTGCAAAAACACAGAAGAAAGGAAGCGGGACAGGCTGCAAAGATGCTGGATAGGCAAAGGTGACAGAGATGAAGGGTGGCAAGCTGCAAAGACACAGGTAAGGGGAGGGTGACAGGTTTTAAAGACTCAGGAGTGAGCAATTTTGGCATGTGCCAAAGTTGCTGGAGAGGTGGGGGGGGGGGGGGGGGGGGGGTGGCAGGCTGCAGAGATGCAAGGGAGAAGAAGCAGGCCAGGCTGCAAAGATGCTGGACAACCAAGGGCGACAGTTTGCAGAGATCCAGGTGAGAGGAAGGGTGGCAGGCTGCAAAGACATGGGATGGGAGGGTGGTAGGCTGTAGAGACACAGGGGATTGGAGGGTGGCAGGCTGCAGAGGTAAAACACAGCAAGCAAAGTATACAGACACAGCCAGATAAGACATCGGAGAAGTTACATGCTGAACCCTTTTATAGCAATTACCAATGGCAAATCAAAAAGAGAAATTTATTAGGCTGTTTTCACACTGGGGCGGTATTCAGGCTAAAAATAGCGCCTGTGTAGCGCCTGAAAAAAAACGGCCCCTTTCACTCCAGTGTGAAAGCCAGAGGGCTTTCACACTGGGGCGGTGCGCTGGCAGGACAGTGAAAAAAGTCCTGCTAGCCGCATCTTTGGAGCGGTGTATTCACCGCTCCTACCCATTGAAATCAATGGGACAGCGCGGCAATAGCGCCGGCAAAGCGCCGCTGCAGCGGTGCTTTGCGGGCGGGTTTAACCCTTTTTCGGCCGCTAGCGGGGGTTAAAACCACCCCGCTAGCGCCCGCAGACCGCCGCTAAAACGACGGTGAAGCGCCGCTAAAAATAGCGGCGCTTTACCGCCGACGCCCGCACCGCCCCAGTGTGAAAGCAGCCTTAGACAAGTGGAGTTTGTTGCTATGAACATGTTACTCTATGGGAAGTTCTACAACTCCACATTACCTCCAAGAAGTGCAAGTTACATTAATTTCCTTCTTTATAAAGTGGGATAAGATTGGTTTTAGTCTATCCAAGTGATGGAAAGCCAGACCTGTCCTGCAGTCCTACTTCCTTTCTATGTGTGTACCCTAAAGTATGCGTGGCAGGAAGTCAGTGTGTTGTGGAAATGTAAAGTACTAGCATTAGTAGTAATATTATTGCAAATATTATAATGTTAATGATGTGAGCCGGTTCTGGTTATAGCTGCTGAAGATGGGAAATAGCTTCTAATAAATATATGGACATATCTAATTATATATATATAAATAAAAGGGGTTTACTAAGACTGGAGAGTGCAAAATCTGGTGCAGCTCTGCACAGAAACCAATCGGCTTCGTTTTTTTTTTTTTTGTCAAAGCTTAAAAGGAGTAGTATGGCCTAAGCTTTTTTTGGCCCCGCTTCTCCTATGGATCACAAGAGTGCTGTTCATTCTGCACTCCTGTGACCCTTTTTCAGCCTGCTTTCGGCAGACGTCACTTTACAGTCGGGATTCACCCAGATGCCTGGACAGGCCAGCTGCTCCTTCCCTTCACCAGCCAAGCACTACAGTGAGTGCTGGAGGGGCAGAGCAGAGACGGTGACTGACAGTCGCAGCTCTCTGCTCAAAGTGGAGGGGGAGAACTGAGCGATCAGCGTTGTTTAATCAGTCGGTTCTCACTGCACAGGTGGTGGGGGACAGATGCAGCATGGGATCGCACCACCTAGGTGTGAGTATAAGGTTTTTTTTTTTTTTTTTTTTAAATTATCCCATATTTCTCTTTTAAGTGAACAAGCTGAAGTTAGAAACTGGTTATCATGCACAGCTGCACTAGACTTTGCACTCTTCAGTTTTAGTAAATGAACCATCAACCCCACAGAAGCTAATGTAGATTTATATATATATATATAATATATATAACAAAATCTTTATATACCGTGTGTGTGAATATATATATATATATATATATATATATATATATATATATATATGTGTGGAGGCAGAGGCCTGTTGAATTTAAAATGTGAAAGAACCTTCTCCTGCAGAAGACACTCCTTCTCCTCCTTTAGTTGTGTGATGGTTTTCTTAAAATTTCGTGCCTCATCCACATGATAGGAAATGGCCTCTTTCAGACGTACGTTCTCCTTAAAGACAGATCTTCCTGAATCATCCAGTTGCCTGTGAGAGAAGAACAAGGCATTGAGTTCAGGGTTCTGTTGCCAGTAAAATTTTGTATGAAACGATTTATCCTGAGGACCAAATACAGAATCTGGCACTGCACATTTCTCTCAAACGATGACAGTATACTAAGGACCAACACTGTACACTGAGACCTAACATCATATACACTAAGACAACTCCAACCACATGGAAAATCAATACTGACACCCAGCACCATATTCTAGGACCCAACCACACTCTGGAAAGCAACACTGTACACAGACTCCCACACCATACCAAGACCTGGCAATGGCTATACACCGAGAACCAATAATGTACACTGAAACACAACATCGACTGTATACCCAAAACCAACACTGTACATTGAGACCCAACATGAGACACCAAGGCCCAGCATTAGCAGTGCACCCGGACCCAACAGCACAATGAAAACCAACAGCATGTTTTACAACCAAGTACTGTGCACGAAAACCAAACATCAAATACACATCCACACACTAAAAAAAAAAAAAAAACACTACACTGAGACCCAACACCATACACTAAGAGTCAGCATAGGATGTAAACCAGACCCAACCACATACTGAAAGCAACCACTATACACTGAAACCCAACTCCATACCTTAAGACCCAACGATGACTGCCCAACACCAACTGCACAATGAAAGTATAACTAAAGGCAAAACTTTTTTTTTTGTTTTGGACAGAGTGGAGAGGGGTTAGAACACCTGGCAGGTTTTTATTGTTGTCTGGGTTCTCAGGAAATCAGAGCACGCTAAAGGCAATCCCTTTACCTGCCCGCCCCCCCAGGTCACCAGAACTTGTGTCCCCATTGGAAGATTTCCCCTCTATTACTTCTCTGGAGACAACCCAAATAGTTTTTTTTTTACTTATGTTACTTTCAATGATAATGGTAAACGGGTCAAATCGAGATGGTGAATCCACCTAATGGGGGCACAGACAGCATTAAAAACATTAGCTATTGTAATCCCTTTAGCTAAACTTTAAAGTAATTGTAATCCCCCACCCCCCCAAAGTTTTTGGCCTTTTTACAACGGGTTAGAGAAGTACGATCCATGGAACACCTTGGGGCTAGATTGCGCAATTTCCTAGCTAAATTTACTGCTGTTTGGGATGATTACTTAGCCCTTAATGCTCCTTAATCATCTTGGGCTATGGTACACTGAGTGGCTTCTCTGTTCCTCTCTCCTTGGGCTCTGGTACTCCATCTCTTATCCATTCTACAATGCTTTTGCAATATTTTATCTTTCTTATGTACCGTGTTACTGCAATGTATTGATATCATGCTTTGCACGGTTTTCCATTTTTTAGTGTTACATGTTTTAGCATGGATTGGCCCACTTTAGACTTCCTGCTGTGGCTTTTGAGTGGGTCAATTGCTGTTTTCATTACATGAGAGGCAGTGTTCATCTACTATAAGCTTTGTCACATGCACCATTTTATATTAACTACAGGCATATCCGGTGCTCATGGTATATTTTTGAGGGGCTTTTTTTTTTTTCTTTCATTCTTCTTTGTAACATTTGAAATTGTTTCTTTAAATAAACAAAGTAACAGTAAACCTTAAATTTTTTTTTTATAATAACAAGTTATACTTACTTGCTCTGTGCAATGGTTATGTACAGAGCAACCCCGATCCTCATATTCTCGGGCCCTACTCCAGTGCTCCTGTCTCCTGCCCTCTCCGCTGTTTGCTATGGAGACACTCATGCATGCTCATTCCCCAGCCCAATATGTGTGCTCTGCCCCCTGATCCCTCCTCATTGGCTGTGATTGAACCATTGGCTTCCGCTGCTGTCTTTGAGCCTATGAGGAGGGAGAGAGCTCTTGTGAACATCACTCTAACAAGATTGGGCCCAAGTTAACAATAAGGGTTGGGGGTGGGTTGCAGGGAGGAGCTGCACTGTAAGTTTTTTTTTTTTTTTTTTACCTTATGCAAAGAATGCATTAAGGGTAATAAAAACCTTCAGCCTGTAGAACCACTTTAAGATATAAAGGAGTTTATGCAATCAGATTGTAATGTGTGTGACCATCTTTGACTACATCCAAAACCAAAACTGTACTCTGAGGACTGACACTGACTTTATACCAAGACCCAATACCAACTGTACGTACAAAACCAACACTGACTGGTTACTGAAACCCAATGCCAGCTTCACATCCAGACACTACACCGAGAATTGACAGTGACTGTATATTAAGACCCAGTACCAAATGTACAGCAAAACCAACACAGACTGTTCACTGAGAACCAAACCTGTATGTTGACACAGTGGGGGTTATTTACTAAAACTGAAGATTGCAAAATCTGCTACAACTCTGCAAAGAAACCAATCAGCTTCCAGGTTTTATTGTCAAAGCTTAACTGAACAAGCTGAAATTAGAAGCCGATTGGCTCCCATGGACAGCTGCACCAAATTCTGAGTGCTCCAGTTTTAGTAAATCTTCCCCAATCACTATACACTAAGACCCAATGCCAACTGTACACCCAAAATCAACACCTACTGTATACCGAAAAACAAAAATGTAAGTTGAGAACTGACACAGACTATATATACACCAAGACCCAATACCAACTGTACACCCAAAACTAACACTGACTGTACACCGAGAACCAAACCTGTTATATGTATTGAGAACTGACTCAATGACTGTATACTGAGACCCAATGCCAAAATGTACATCCAAACAATACTGAGTGTACACCAAAAAATCAAAACTGTATGCTGGGTAGTGATAGTGACCCAATATCAACTATACCTCCACATGCAATACTGAGTGTACCGCAAATCACAATTGTACACTAATGCCGCGTACACATGACCAGACTTTCCAGGAGAAAAGCTCAGACGGAATCTTTTCATCGGATATTCCGATCGTGTGTGGGCTTCAGCAGGCTTTTTATTTTCAAAAAGTCTGACGGACCCAGAAATAGAACATGTTTTAAATCTTTCCGACGGAATCAATTCCTATCGGGAAAACTGTTCGTCTGTATGCTACTCCGACGGACCAAATACGACGCAAGAGCAGCTACTGGCTATTGCACTTCCTTTTTTAGTCCCGTTGTACGTCATTGCGTTCGAAACAAACTGACTTTGGTGTGATCATGTGTAGGCAAGTCCGTTCGGTCGGAACTCCGTTGGAAAGACCGTCAGAGTTTATTCTGATGGAAAGTTCAGTCCTGTGTACGCAGCATAAGAGTAACCAAGACTTAACACTGATTGCCCACCAGCTTTGCCAACCTAACAGATTGAAATTTACTGACACAACACCTAAAATTTACTGGCATAGCCAAGTTTTTACTGCCATTTCCAAAATTGCAAGTTTCAGTATTTAGGCAACAAACAAGTACAATATGCAATTAGCAATAAGATTTAGGGTAGATATTAAAGTGGATGTAAACCCTCACATATACCCAGTGATGTGGACAGCCTCAGATGATACACAGAGATGAAACAAATCTCCCTAGATACATTTTATATGTATATCTGCTGTCTTCTTCAGCTTGCTATATATTTTTTTTTTTTTTTTTTTAGAAAGTGCACATTGAGGTTGATTTACTAAAGTCAAATCCACACTGCACTACAAGTGCACTTGCTGTAGATCTGAGGGGAAGATCTGAAATGAGGGGAGGCTCTGCTGATTTTATAATCCAATCATGTGCAAGCAAAAATGCTGTTTTTTTTCCCCTTGCATGGCCCCCTCAGATCTGCAGCAACTGCATTTCCA
Source organism: Lithobates pipiens (assembly GCF_037356315.1). NCBI lineage: Eukaryota > Metazoa > Chordata > Amphibia > Anura > Ranidae > Lithobates > Lithobates pipiens. The sequence goes on from NW_027507791.1 coordinate 10,161,675, forward strand.
AGTGCACTTGTAGTGCAAAGTGGATTTGCCTTCAGTAAAGAGATTTTCTGAATTAGATTTTCTCTTCCTGCTCAGCACTACAGTGAAGCCTGTGCATACAGCCAAGACAGCTGATTGGAGGAAAGGCACACACCCCCTCTCCTCATTGGTAGAGACTTTCGGAGCTGGTCTTTGAATAGTTCACTGCTAATCTATAGCATCCTCCCCAACACAAAACTCAGGCTGCTTTTATCTCAGTTGACAGAGAACTTGTCAGAAGTTACCATGCTGGTAACAGAAGAATGGAGCAGGAGACAGCTACAGGGACATAGGGTTTTGAAGAGAGATAGGAAAACACTACAGATATATGTGCCCAGCTCAAATTTCATGAATCGGGTTTACATCCACTTTAGGGCAAAAAAAAATATTTATTAATTTTTTTTCCGATATAGTAAGTATTAGAAATTAGAATTAGTATTAGAACTTAGAATGGAGACACACACACACACACACACACACACACACACACATTGACTCTCACAGTGACACTGACAGCAATGTGCAGCAGCACAGATCACCAACATGTCTCCTTCTGAGTCACAGTGACTGTCTCTCTCCACGCCAGGCGGTTCCTTTACTCCACTCCAGTCCAAACAGCGCTGACATTCCCGCTCCCAGCTTGCCTTGCCTGCAGACGCCTCTGGCAGCTCCACTCGGCCCTCTTTGACCATGACATCACATGACACACTCAGGCACTGCCTTTGCCAGACCCACCCCTCCCCTGCCGGCGCTGCCAAACATTGCAGTAGGCACTTGGACGGTCTCGCATACACAGTTCGGAGCTGAGCCTCACAGTCTTATTTTAAACCGGCATCCTTTTCCTGTCACTAGCATTTACTGGCAAGAGAAAAGTGCCCATTTTTTACTGGATGCCAGAAAAATACTAACTGTTGGCAACACTGACTGACCACCCAGATCCAATGGCAACTGTACAGTGAAACCCAACACTGCACATGAAGGCCCACTGATGTACACCAACACCAAAACATTGACTGTGCACCAAAAATCAACACTGAGGCCCACCAGTGAAGTGCAGACCTAAAACTATATGCTGAGATCCAACTCTGACTGTATCGGCGTAGACAAACCCTTATGTATACACAGACATAACCGTATACCAAGGATCAATACTGACTGTAGATTAAGTTTAAAAAACTGGAGCAGGCATGCAACACTCAGAGCAACAAGCAGCATTCATGAAGGGACAGACATGGTAGTTACAGTAGAACTCTTTGGAAAAGGAGCTTTAGACCAGTCAGTGCCAGGCAGGAAGAGCAGATCTGTAGAGAACAGATTGTAGAAAGGAGGCTCAGACAATCAGCATTTTATTCTTACATGATGGCCTCATTATGAGCTTTTTCTGCCAGCATCACAATTTTCTTCTCTGCCTCTTTCTCCAGACGTTGCTGAGAAAAACATTGAACCGTTAGGTCAGTAAATGTCAAATATTGTGGCACTGGTTGATCCAGAGGCCTTGCAGGAGATAGACATCATTGTAGGAGAAGGGACATCCATGCTCAACCTAACTTGACCAGGGATGCCAAAAACTTTGAATAGAAATGTATATTATGGATATAGTACATGGTACACTTTGATTCATTTTGTGCTCAGAAAATCTTTTCTTTATTCAAAATTGGATGTGGCCATCATCAATGCTCTGAATAACAGAAAACTGACAAACTTTATCTAGCAGAAGATAGTAAATGATCCTTCCCAAAATACGCAACTCCAAAGCTGTGAAGAAGATCGTATATCCTTGTGATATCTGCCCTGAAAGCAATCAGAACTAGCAAACTGGACACCTTCTGCCCTAGACTGTTAACACCAAACTGACTCAGCTGGTGCCAGGAAGAAGCCTCGTCATGCCATGTAGGTCGGGATCTCATAACCTGAAACAATATAACAGTCGGAAAATCCATATCCACTCTTCATGTGTTCTGGGTGATCATCTCAACTCTGGAGTCAAGTCATCTACTTTTATCTGCTCATATACAACAAAGGATCACATGACCAACCAGACAGACTTCCAGGCAGGCTGGTCTTCTGATATTTACAATGGGGGAGATTTATTAAAATGGGTGCACCTAAAACCTGGTGCCGTTGTGCAAAGCAACCAATCAGCTTCCAGGTTTTATTATCAAAACTTATTTGAACAAGCTGAAGCTAGAAGCTGATTGGCTACCATGCACAGCTGCACCAGATTCTGCGTGCTCCAGTTTTAGTTAATCTCCCCCAGAGTTAGATACTGCTATGTGATACACTAAACAGTGCGATTGCTTATGGTGTAAACTGCCATATTATATTATATTGTATATTGCCAAAACAACTAGAAGAAACCTAGAAGAATACACAGTATATATATAAACCTAGGTTGATGCATAGATGCTGCATCTGTTCTCTGCCACTTCTACAATCATACACCGCTGATCCAGAGCCAGATTAAGAGCATCATGGGCCTGGTGCTAAGGATTTTGGTGGGCCTTTTTATGAAAATAAATAAACTTAAAATGCAAACAATTTTTTGTTAAATTAAATTAAAGAGAGGGGGGGGGGGTGATACCGAGATAGGGGGCTGAGGGAGGGGAAGAGAGAGAGAAAGGGGTGAGAGGGGACAAGAGAGAGGGGGAAAGAAAAAGGGGAATAGAGAGAGGGTGGTGGGAAAGAGGGGGTTGAAGGGGGCAAGAAAGAGAATGGGGGATGAAGGTGGTGAGAGAGAACAGGGTGAAGGAGAGGGGATGAGAGATAGAGGGGGTGAGTGGGTAAAAGAGAGAAAGAGGGGGGTGAGAGTCTGTGGGGGGGGGGCACAGCATAGTACATTACAGGGGGGGGGGGGGGATATCCCAGTACATTACATGGTTGGCACAACACATTACATGGTGGATACATGGATACAGTACATTTAATGGTGGGCAAAGCACAGCAAATTACATAGTGGGCACAGCACATTACATGGTTGGCACAGCACATGACATGGTTGCTACTGCACAACACAGCACATTCCATGGTGGACACAACACAGCACATGCACAAGGTGAGCACAGGACCTTATATGGTGGGCACAGCACATGACATGGCGGGCACAGCTGAGCACATTACATAGTGAGCACTGCACAGCACATTATATGGTGGGCACAGCATATTATATGTTGGGTATTGCACATGGCATAGTTGGCACTGCACAGCACAAAACAAGGTGGGCACTGAATGACACCACATGACATGGTGGGCACTGTACAACACAGCACAGCACATTACATTTTGAGCACAGCACATTAAATGGTGGACACCGCACATGACATAGTGAGCCCTGCACACCACATTCCATTGGGCACATTGGTGGGCACTGCACGACACAGCACAGGCAATTACATTGTGAGCACAGCACATTAAATAGTGGACACCACACATTATATGGTGAGCCCCCACATTCCATTGTGGGTACTGCAGGACACATGCCATGTTGGACAATGTACAGCACATTACATGGTGGGCACAGCACATTACATGGTAGGCACTGCATGGCGCAGCACATGACATGGTGGGCACTGCACAGCAATTTAAATGGTGGGCACTGTATGACACATCACATTACATGGTGGGCACTGCCTGGCACAGCCCATTACATGGTGGGTACAACACATTACATGGTGGGCACTGCATGGCATAGCACATTTCATGGTGGGCAATGCAACTGCACATTACATATTAGGAACGGCATATTAAATGGTGGGCACTGCTGAACAGCACAGCACATTACACAGTGGGCACAACACATTACATGCTGAGCACAGCACATGGCATGGTGGGAACTGCACATGATGTGGTGGGCACTGCATGGAACAGCACATTACATATTGGGCACTGCACATTACATGGTGGGATCACTGCATGGCACAGCACATGACATGGTGGGCATTGCACATGACATGGTGGGCACTGCACATTACATGGCAGGCACTGCATGGCACAGTATATGACATGGTGGGCACTGCATGGCACATGACATGACATGGTCAGCCCTGCACATTACATGGTGGGCACTGCACATTACATGGTGGTAACAGCACATGACATTGTGGGCACTGCACATTACATGGTGGGTAATGCAAGGCACAGCATGACATAGTGGGCACTGCACATCACATGAAGAGCAATGCAATGTACAGCACATGACATGGTGGGCACTGCACGTTACATAGTGAGCACTGCAATGCACAGCAAATGACATACTGGACACAGCACATTACATGGGGGCACTGCAATGCACATGACATGACATGGTGGGCACAGGACATGACATGGTGGGCACTGCACGACATAGTGAGCATTGCACATTACATAGTGGGCACTGCATTGCACATGACATGGTGGGTACTGCAATGCACAGCACATGACATGGTGGGCACTGGGCACAAGAGAGCACATGACATGGTGGGCACTGGGCACAAGAGCACATTACATGGGTTCACTGGGCACAAGAGCACATTACATGGTGGGCACTGGGCACAAGAGCACATTACATGGGGTCACTGGGCACAAGAGCACATTATATGGGGGGCACTGGGTACAAGAGAGCACATTACATGTGGGGCACTGGGTACAAGAGAGCACATTCCATGGGGGGCACTGGGTACAAGAGAGCACATTACATGGAGGGCACTGGGCACAAGTGAGCACATTGCATGGGGGCACTGGGCACAAGAGAGCACATTACATGGGGGGCACTGGGCACAAGAGCACATTACATGGGGGTCACTGGGCACATTACATGGGGGGCACTGGGCACAAGAGAGCACATTACATGGGGGGAAGCAGCAGTGTGTCCCCTAGCGCAATAATTACACAACACCTCCCTAACAAATTTACTAACCTCATGTCAACAGCATCGGATATGTCCTTCCTCCCGGGCTCCTGCTGCATAGGACAACATCAGCGCCCCTCCCCCAGACAGCTCCCAGACACAGAGGATCTGTGTGAGTGGAACAGATCCTGTGATAGGAGTCACACATCTGCAGAGACAAGACTTGGCTGCAGTGACTACACTTGTCTCCTCCATGTGTGCAGTGCACAGAGGGCTCCTCCTCCTTCCAGAAGGCTACAGATACTGATAAACTACTGGCATGGGCCTATATTGAGGGAGGGGCCTGGAGCTGCAGCTCCACAAGCCCCTATGTTAATCCGGCCCTGCGCTGATCGCTCGGTTCTCAGTGCTCCCTGAGCACAGAGCTGGTGACTGGCATTCCCCGGCTCTCTGCACTGCCCCCCCTGGCTGTGTTTCTGCATTAGCACTACACATTTCTTAGTACTGGGTATCTACGTACAGTGTTATCAGCTCTGAAGGTGGCTTATTCCAAGCTCAGATTTGTGTGTGTGTGTGTGTGTGTATATATATATATATATATATATATATATATTTTTTTTTTTTTTTTGCTCTGCCTTGCTGAATACGTCATTACCCCAAATAACTCGTCAGGCCGCCATTGCACTTTTCTCACCTTGTCCTGGAAGAAGCGTCTCTCCATAGCCGCCAGCGACTCTTTATGCTCCTGGTTAGCTCGGCGCAGGCTTTCTTTTATCTGTGTAGAGAGAGCATTTAGGTGAGTTCATATCAGTAGAAAACATGGCAGTAAGGTGGTTGACAAGGAATGTGATATCACCTCATCCAGCTCCTTCTCCATTTCCCCTTTACGTCTGCGAAATTCCTTCATCATCCTGAACTCTGCTTGAATTATCTGCATTTCATGAGTCTTCTGGGAGCATTTCTCTTCCAAGCTGGCAATCTGTTTCTTGTATGCCTCTATCTGTAAAAAGACTTCTAACTTTCAGGGTGGTGGCAAATACCTGCTTGCAATATGCCACTTACAGTGGAGCTCTATGATAGAGTACTGACAAATGGATAATTGGAGAAGAAAATCCAGGGGGGGCAGTTTTCATGTTCCGGGCAGAAAAGAAGGTACATGAGGTCTGTGCAACCAGTGGAGGGACAGGGTCATCCAGCGCACACAGGGAAAAGATGCCAATCTTCACCAAATTACACCTGTGTCTAATTTATTCATAGTATATCCACAGCTCAGGTGGGAGAATCTGTCCACAGGACAACTATTAGTCGTGCTCTCCACAAATTGGGCCTTTATAGAAGAGTGGTAAGAAGACAGCCATTGTCGAAAGAAAGCCATAAGATGTCCCGATTGCAGTGTGTGAGCAATATGGGGGACACAGCAAACATGTGGAAGAAGGTGCTTTGGTTAGAGGAGACCAAAATTTAACCTTTGGGCTAAAAGCAAAACGCTATGTGTGGTGGAAAACTAACACTGTACATCACCCTGAACACACCATCCCCACCATGAAACATGGTGGTGGCAGCGTCATGTTGTCGGGATAATTTTCTTCAGCAGGGACAGGGAAGCTGGTCAGAGTTGATGGGAAGATGGAAGGAGCCAAATACAGGGCAATCTTAAAAGAAAACCTGTTAGAGTCTGCAAAAGATTAGAGACTGGGGCGAAGGTTCACCTTCCAGAAGGACAACGACCCTAAACATACAGCCAGATCTACAATGGAATGGTTTCAATCAAAGCATATTCATGTGTTAGAATGGCCTAGTCAAAGTCCGGACCTAAATTCAAATGAGAATCTGTGGCAAGACTTGAATATTTCTGTTCACAGACGCTCTCCATCCAATCTGACAGGACTTGAGCTATTTTTCAAAGAAGAACGGGCAGAAATGTCATTCTCTAGGTGTACAAAGCTAGTAGAAACATCCCCAAAAAGGCTTGCAGCCCTAATTGTGGCGAAAGGTGGTTCTACAAAGTAATGATTAAGGGGGGCTGAATACAAATGCACGTCACACTTTAAACATATTTGTAAAAATATTTTGAAAACCATTTTCCTTCCATTTCACAATTATGTGTCAATTTGTGTTGGTCTATCACATAAAATCTCAATAAAATACATTTACTTTTTTGGTTGTAACATCACAAAATGTGGAAAATGTCAAGGGGTATGAATACTTTTTCAAGGCACTGTATATCCTATTATTAATCCATAGCTAGTCAAGAAATGCTGCTCCGTATATTGGCATGATTTCCAGTACTCACAAGCCCATAACACCCTTAGGGCCTCCCCAGATGAGCAACTTTGACTGTGCATGCATAACCCCCCCTTAAATTTTCATGTTCTTTCTCTGCCATTTTCTATAGAGTCTGTTCATTCTCTTCTACTGTTGACTCTTGCATGTCATCTAACCTCTGTGATGTTGAATAGAGATTCTTATCTCATATAGTCTAAGATGTACCATATTTTTCGCTCCATAAGACGCACCTAGGTTTTAAGGAGGAAAACAATGGTTGCAGGTCCTGCTGGGAGCTGGTCGTGGACCTGTGGGTCCTGCTTGCTGCTGGTCTGTAGGTCCTGCTGGGAGTTGGCCATGGCCTGTGAGCCACAGGCCATGGCTAGCTCCCAGCAGGACCCACAGGTCTGTGGCCAGTAGGCCACACAAACCAGCAGGACCCACAGACCATGGCCAGCTCTCAGCAAGACATACAGTGTTGAGGGCTATTTTGAGGTTACTGAGTGGACACTGGGGCAAATGGGGTGTATGGGGGGGATATATGGGATGTGGGGTGGGGGTCAGCTGGCCCTGTCGGGGTCTCTCACTTCAGTGATAGCAGCTGCTAGTGCCAGCCCGGGGGGGGGGGGATTGGGTGATGCTTCTGTCCTGGGGTCACGCAAAGTTGCAGCCAGAGCCAGTCACGTTGGTCCCAAGTCCCAACACCCTGGCATGCCCTGCCTCCAAGATCCTGGGAGTTGTTGTTCCCCGGCTGTGTTGCGCTGCTTCTCCACCCACCGGGAGCTTGAGCGTGTGCGGAGTGGACTCCCAGAAGGCAACAGCGTCAGCGTGCGTTAGCTAGTTGGCGGCCTGCTGCCGCAGCCGTGCCCGCGGCCTGACTATTCTAACAAGGAGACGCGTCAATATTCTCTCCATAGGACACGCAAACATCCCCCCCACCCAAAAAAAAAAGTGATTCTCATGGAGCAAAAAATACGGCAATAGGATGCTCTTATTAATGGCACACACCAATAGCCAAGGCAAATGGGCTCCATGCCAGGAAGTAAGTTATTTATTTCAAAGTTTGTTTCTCATACAAACCTCAGCCGCAATTTTAGCTCCATTTAGACTAAATAGAGGACACAATATTTAAACCATGTGATCTATTATCATAATTAATATATACTAACTTATAATTATGTATGTGTACCATTAATAACTAATAGACATGTGCACTGACAAAAAATTTGTTTGTTTTCGTTTCATTGTTTTTTTTTTTGCTTTATTCGGAAAATTGGAATTTGGACCTTCAAATTTCCGAATTTTCTAATTTCTGGATTTTCTAATTTTTTAATTTTCTAATTCTGAATTTCTGAGTTTGAAAATTCAGAAATTTGAAAATCCAAAAGTCTGAAAAAAAGAAAGAAAAATCAGTAAAATTTGAAATAATAACTAACTATTAAATTATAGGTATTGGAATTTTCTTTCAAATATGAACGTCACGAATACAAATTTATTTGAAATGACGAATTATCCGAAATAACAAATGCCTCATCTAAACAAATGTAATGGAACAAATTAATAATAATAAAATGTTTAATTATTATTATATCATTACGTTCCATTTGTTTTGATACGGCATTTGTTATTTGACATAATTCATAACTTTGGATAAATTCGTACTCGTTACGTTCACTAAAAGCCAAAATTTGAAAGGAAATTCCAATACCTATAATTTAATATGTATTATTAGTTAGTTATTATTTTAGATTTTCAAGTTTTCGAATATTCAGATTTCCATTCTTTTGAATTTTCAGATTTTCATTCTTATTCTTGGATTTTCAAATATCCAAATTTTAGAATTTTTTAAGTTATGAAATTTCAAATATTCGAATTTCCTAATATTTCAAATTTTCATATTTCCTAATATTTCAAATTTTCGAATTTCCTAATTTCGAATTTCCGAAATGTTCCAATTTCCAAAATTTCGCATATTCTGAAATTAGAAAATTTAGAATTTTCAGAAATTCGAGAATTGAAAAATTGCGAACTTGAAAAATTTAAATCTGGAAATTTCGGGAAATTACATTGGTCAAGTTTTTTTTTAAAAAACAAACTCGGAACTAAACTAATTGCACATCTCTAATAACTAATATCAACCACTATTAATGTATACTATGATGTGACTCGGTAAGGATCATTATTGTCTCTATACAATGTCATGTTTTTTCAATTTTTCATTTTTTAAAACTTGTTCTTGCACACCAGCCTGGAGGGGGAGCCTATTGCTTCACTTTCTTACAGAATACTGAAATTCTCTGGCATCATTCCTCATGTTTTGTACTTCGCTTATGGTTTTATTTTATTTATTTGTGTAAGAGTTTATGAATAGTGTACCCTCTATCGATACCGGAATTGTATTGTTTTGCTGGTATGCGAAATAAAACTTTAAATTAAAAAACAAAATGCTGTTGCATATGAGAGACAGAAGGTGGTAAGTTGCAGTTAGGAATAGCACTGCAGAGGAAGGACAGTCACTCACCAGCTGTTGTCTCTCTTCATCTGCTTGCTTCCTCTCTGCTGACAGTTGTCGCTGTAAATCTTCAATCTTATGGGAGAAAAACAGAGAGAGAGAGAGAATCCATAGGGGAGCACTCTATATGGGTTTAAGCACTCTAATTCATCCCAAAGGTGTTCTATCTATCTGAGGTCAGGACTCTGTGCAGGCCAGTCAAGTTCTTCCACCCCAAACTCGCTCATCCATGGCTGCAAAGAGTGGGCCAATTAAATATTGAACCAAATGGACTAAGACTGGGATGCAATTAAAGTTCTTTTGCGTGTAAAGGCAGGTATCCCAAAACTTATGGCAATATAGTGTATCTACAGAGAGAGAATGACCCTCAAAGAGAAAAGAAGAAGACCAACTAAACACTGCTTGACTGGCATAAGACATTTTACATGCTCATAGCGATACAAACGGGTCTGCAGGGGCAGCAGACTATGACAGTACACAGAGCTGCCTGTAGGGGCAGCGGATTCTATAGTAGTACATAAAGCAGTACATCATCTCGCCTCTCTGTTTTAATCTCCTATTGGACATTCCAATCACCTTTCATCCAACTGAGCATTCCCATCATTTTTTAAAACAGAGCAGTCCCATCACATCACAAAATTGTTGGAGTTATCTGTAGAGTGAGGACCAGGAAAAGAGACAGTCAGGGGTACCAGCAGGTAAGGTATAAGAGGTACAGTATATGGTGGGAGAAGGTATTTGGAAGGAGACAGATGGTGATAACAGAAATTGCTGGAGGTATATGGTAGATGTAGGGACAAGAGAGGAGACAGATAGGGGTACCCAGTAGACTAGGAGCAGAAGAGAAGGCAGACAGGGGTACCAACTGGTAAGGTGTCAGAAGTACTCTATATGGTAGAAGAAGGAGCAGGGGAGGAGATGACGTTGGGTAATAGCAGGTAAGGTGTCACAGGAATACGGTAGAGGAAAGAGCGCATGGTAGGAGACAGACAGGGATACAAGCAGATAAGGTTTTGCAGGTACACTATATTACCAAAAGTTTAGGAGTGTGTCTATGGGAATTTCTGACCATTCTTCCAGAACTGCATTTGTGAGGTCAGGCATTGATGTTGGACAAGAAGGCCTGGCTTGCAGTCTCCACTCTAATTCATGCCAAAGGTGTAGTATCGGGTTGAGGTCAGGACTCTGTGCAGGCCAGTCAAGTTTCTCCACCCCAAACTTGGTCATCCATGTCTTTATGGACCTTGCTTTGTGCACTGGTGTGCAGTCATGTTGGAACAGGAAGAGGCCATCCCCAAACTGTTCCCACAAAGTTGGAAATTGTTCAAAATGTCTTGGTATGCAAGGTCCATAAAGACATGGATGAGCAAGTTTGGGGTGGAAGAACTTGACTGGCCTGCACAGAGTCCTGACCCCAACCTGACAGAACACCTTTGGGATGAATTAGAGCGGAGACTACGAGCCAGGCTCTCGTTCAACATCAGTGCCTGACCTCACAAATAGGCTTCTGGAAGAATGATCAAACATTCCCATAGACACACTCTTAACTCCTACCTTGTGGACAGTCTTCCCAGAAGAGTTGAAGCTGTTATAGCTGCAAAGCGTGGGCCAACTCAGTATTGAATCCTACTGACTAAGACTGGGATGCCATTAAAGTTCATGTGCGTGTAAAAAGGCACCCATAGTTTTGGTAATATGTATATGGTATATTAAGGAGCAGAGGAGGTGTCAGAGGTATATGGTATATTAAGGAGCAGCGGTATATAGTATTAGGGATAGGGACGGGGGGGGGGGGGGGGAGGGGGAACAATAGAAGTTCCAACAGGTAAGGTGTTAGAGGTATAAGGCGGATGGAGGAGCAGTGGAGGAGACAGAGAGGGGTACCAGCGGGTAAGGTGTTTTGGATATACTGTAAATATATGCTGTAAATTAAGGAGAAGAGCAGGACACAGTTGTCACAGGTGTATGGTAAGAGGAGGAGCAGGAGCAGGGGAGCAGGCGAAGAAGGGTACCCACAGGTAAGTTGTCACAGGTGTATGGTAGAGGGAAGGCAGGGAGGAGACAGACAGGGGACCAGCAGGTAAGGTGGCAGAGGTATATGGTAGAAGGAAAAGAAGTAAGAATGATAAGGGTACCAACAGGTAGGATTTCAGAGGTAAAAGGTGGAGGGATAAGCTGGGGAAAACAGGGAAGGGGACCAGCAGGTAAGGTGTCAGAGGTATATGGCAGAGGGAGGGGCAGGAGAGGAGATGAACCAGCGGGTATGATGTCAGAAGTTTATGGCAGAAGGAGAAGAAGAAGAGGGGGACCAGCAGGTATGATGTCGGAAGTTTTTGGCAGAGGGAGAAGGAGAAGAGGGTGACCAGCAGGTATGATGTCCTAAGTTTATGGCAGAGAGAAAAGAAGAAGAGTGTGACCAGCAGGTATGATGTCAGTTTATGGCAGAGGGAGAAGAATAGGAGGGGGACCAGCAGGTATGATGTTGGAAGTTTATGGCAGAGGGAGAAGGAGAAAAGGGTAACCAGCAGGTATGATGTTGAAGTTTATGGCAGAGGGAGAAGAAGAAGAAGAAGAAGAGGGTGACCAGCAGGTATGATGTCGGAAGTTTATGGCAGAGGGAGAAGAAGAAAAGGGTAACCAGCAGTTATGATGTTGAAGTTTATGGCAGAGGGAGAAGAAGAAGAAGAAGAAGAGGGTGACCAGCAGGTATGATGTCGGAAGTTTATGGCAGAGGGAGAAGAAGAAGAAGAAGAAGAAGAAGAGGGTGACCAGCAGGTATGATGTCGGAAGTTTATGGCAGAGGGAGAAGAAGAAGAAGAAGAAGAAGAAGAGGGTGACCAGCAGGTATGATGTCGGAAGTTTATGGCAGAGGGAGAAGAAGAAGAAGAAGAAGAAGAGGGGGACCAGCAGGTATGATGTCGGAAGTTTATGGCAGAGGGAGAAGAAGAAGAAGAAGAAGAAGAAGAAGAGGGTGACCAGCAGGTATGATGTCGGAAGTTTATGGCAGAGGGAGAAGAAGAAGAGGGGGACCAGCAGGTATGATGTCAGTTTATGGCAGAGGGAGAAGAATAGGAGGGTGACCAGCAGGTATGATGTCGGAAGTTTATGGCAGAGGGAGAAGAAGAAGAGGAGGACCAGCAGGTATGATGTTGAAGTTCATGGCAGAGGGAGAAGAAGAGGGTGAATATCAGGTATGATGGCGGAGGTTTATGGCAGAACGAGAAGAAGAGGGGGACCAGCAGGTATGATGTCGGAAGTTTATGGCAGAGGGAGAAGAAGAAAAGGGTGACCAGCAGGTATGATGTTGAAGTTTATGGCAGAAGGAGAAGAAGCGGATGACCAGTAGGTATGATGTCGGAGGTTTATGGCAGAGGGAGAAGAAGCGAGTGACCAGCAGATATGATGTCGGAGGTTTAAGGCAGAGGGAGAAGAAGAGGGGGACCAGCAGGTATGATGTCCATGGTTTATGGCAGAGGAAAAAGAAGAGGGGGACCAGCAGGGATCAGTTTAAAGGGGTTGTAAAGGTTGTTTTTTTATTTTCTAAATAGGTTCCTTTAAGCTAGTACATTGTTGGTTCACTTACCTTTTCCTTCGATTTCCCTTCTAAATGTTTTTTTTTCTTTGTTTTCTTTGTCTGAATTTCTCACTTCCTGTTCCTCCTCAGTAAGCTGTTCTGGCTGACTAAACACCGCTCAGATGATGGTGTGAAGTTTACTGAGGAGAAACAGGAAGAGAGAAATTCAGACAAAGAAAAAAAACATTTAGAAGGGAAATCGAAGGAAAAGGTAAGTGAACCAACAATGTACTAGCTTAAAGGAACCTATTTAGAAAATAAAAAACAAATCTTTACAACCCCTTTAAAGGTATATGGTAGAGGGAGGAGCAGAGGAGGGGGCAGACAGAGGGGGATCATCTGGTAAACTATATATGGTGGAGGTGGTACCATTTCATCCTTTTTCAGGTCCTGTTTCTTTAGGAAACCAATGACTTCCAGCATATCCTTCTCCATCTGGTACTGGTTCTTACTCAGCTCTTCATTATTGTTTGCCAAGGTTCGGGCGGCGTCACGGTACTGTGTTCGAGACAGTTCCGCCATCTTAAGCCTAGCCTCCCAGATAGCTGCATTGGCCTTTGCCTTTTCTGCTTCTGACTCTTTATCTGCTCTGGGCTCATGTTTGCCCACCTTCTTCTTCCTGTAGGTATAATGAAATTATAATGAGGTCCATACGGGAAAGAAGGCTCCAGTGATGAGAAGAAGGACCATGACAGGGACATCACATGATGTGGACTGGACTCCCGCCAGTGATCACATATACAGTACAATTGGGGCTTCCTCAAGTGATGTCATATACAATAGGGTCTAATCTTATTAATGTCACACACATTGGGCTTCCATCAGTGATACCATATGTGATGGGGGCTCCTACCAATGACATTACAAATGATGGTGGTTCCCAACAGTGACGTCACACACGATAAGGAATCTAACCAATGACGTTACACATAATGGGGGCTTCCATCAGTGATGTCACACATGATGGGGGCTACCACCAGTGACGTCATATGCAATGGGGTAAAATTTCAATGATTTCACACACATTGGGCTCCCACCAGTAACATCACACGTGATGGGGGCTCGCACCATTGACTTCACACACGATGGGGGATCCCACCAATGATATCACACACTATGTGGGCTCCCGCTAGTGATGTCACAAAAAATGGGGGCTCCCTCCAGTGATGTCACACAATGGGGGTTCCCACCAGTAATACCACATGCGATGGAAGCTCCCACTAGTGACGTCACACAATAGGGGGCTCCCACCAGTGACTTCACACAATGGAGGCTCCCACCAGTGATATCACATGCGGTGGGGGCTCCTGCCAGTGAAATCACACACAATAATAAGGGATACCACCAATGACATTACACATGATGGAGGCTCTGGCCAGTGATGTCACATGTGATGAGGGATTCTGCCAGTGATATCACATGCAATAGGGGATCCCACCAATGACTATACCCAAGAAGTGGGCTCCCGCCAGTGACGTCACACTTTGGGGGCTCCCAGCAGTGACCTCACAGGTGATGGGGCTCCCACCAGTGATGTCACATGTTGGGGTCTCCCAGCAGTGATGTCACACGTTGGGGGCTTCCAGCAGTGACTTCACACGTGATGGGGGCTCCCACCAGCGACGTCACATGCAATGGGGGCTTGCACCAGTTGCGTCACACGCAATGAGGGCTGCCCCACAAATGAGGTCCCTTGTGATGGTGGTTCTGTCCAGTGGCGTCACGCGCAATGGGAGATCCTGCCAATGACATTACACATAATGTGGGCTCCCAACAGTGGTGTCCCTCTTGATGGGGGCTCCCACAGGTAAGGTCACACATGATGGGGGCTCCCACAAGTGACGTCACACATGATGGGGGCTCCCACAAGTGACGTCACCCATGATGGGGGCTCTCACCAATGACGTCACACATAATGGGGGCTCTCACCAATGACATCACACATAATGGGTGCTCACACCAGTGACATCACACATGATGGAGGCTCCCACCAGTGTTGGCACATGATGGGGACATCACACATGTCGGATGCTCCCACCAGTTTTGGCACATTTCACACAGGATGGGGGCTCCCACCAGTGATGTCACATGATGAGGGCTCACACCAGTGATGTCACACATAATGGGTGCTCCCACCAGTGATGTCACACATGACGGGGACTCCTACCAGTGATGTCATACAGGATGGGGAGGTCCCACCAGTGATGTCACATAGTATGAGGGCTCCCACCAGTGATATCACACAGGATGGGGGCTCCCACCAGTGATGTCACACGATGAGGGCTCACACCAGTGATGTCACACATAATGGGTGCTCCCACCAGTGACGTCACACATGACGGGGACTCCTACCAGTGATGTCATACAGGATGGGGAGGTCCCACCAGTGATGTCACATAGGATGAGGGCTCCCACCAGTGATATCACACAGGATGGGGGCTCCCACCAGTGATGTCACACAGGATTGGGGCTCCCACCAGTGATGTCACATGATGAGGGCTCCCACCAGTGATGTCATACAGGATGGGGGCTCCTTCCAGTGATGTCACAGGATAAGGGGTCCCACCAGTGATGTCACATAGGATGGGGGCTCATTCCAGTGATGTCACATAGGATGGGGGCTCCTTCCAGTGATGTCATACAGGATGGGGGCTCCTTCCAGTGATGTCATACAGGATGGAGGCTCCTTCCAATGATGTCATACAGGATGGGGGCTCCTTCCAGTGATATCAGACAGGATGGGGCTCCCACCAGTGATGTCATACAGGATGGGGGCTCCTTCCAGTGATGTCATACAGGATGGGGGCTCCCACCAGTGATGTCATGCAGGATGGGGGCTCCCACCAGTGATGTCATACAGGATGGGGACTCCTTACAGTCACCTCATATGGCGGGCTCTCAATGTACAGAGAACCTGGCTGCATACTCCACACTCCCCGTCTCCAGGCTCGCTGGACTCACCTCTTGCTCTTGCTCCGCTTCGCTCCCTTCCCCACCATCTCTGCTCTGTTACTGCGTCTCCATGGCGACGGCTCCGAGTTTTCGCCCGCCCCCTGCGCATCACATGACCGGAAGTGTTGCAGAAAGCCGATTCCCGTTATAAATGAGGTGAGTAATGCCGGGTGATTGACACTGTCCCCTGTATGATGGAGAAAGGGGGGCACTGACTCTGTATGATGGAGGAGGAGTAGGGGGTACACTGACCCCTGTATAATGGAGGAGGAGTGGGGACACTGACCCTGTATGATGATGGAGGAGGGGGGGACACTGACCCCTGTATGATGAGGGGGGACACTGACCCCTGTATGATGATGGAGGAGGAGGGGGGACACTGACCCCTGTATGATGATGGAGGAGGAGGGGGGACACTGACCCCTGTATGATGGAGGAGGAGGAGGGGGGGACACTGACCCTGTATGATGGAGGAGGGGGGGCGCTGACCCCTGTATGATGATGGAGGAGGAGGGGGGCACTGACCCCTGTATGATGGAGGAGGGACACTGACACCTGTATGATAGACGAGGGGGAGACACTGACCCCTGTATGATGATGGAGGAGGGGGGGGCACTGACCCCTGTTTGATGAAGGAGGGGGGCACTGACCCCTGTATGTTGGAGGAGGGGGGGTCCATTCAGGTCTGGAATGGATATTAAGGGGAATTTCACGACAAAAAAAAAAGTATGATGGAGGAGGGGGGACCCTGACCCCTGTATTATGGAGGAGGGGACACTGACACCTGTATAATGGAGGAGGGTGGGCTCTGACCCCTGTGTGATGGAGGAGGGGGGGACACTGACCCCTGTATGATGGAGGAGGGGGGGTACTGGCCCCTGTATGATGGAGGAGGGGGGTACTGGCCCCTGTATGATGATGGAGGAGGGGGGCACTGGCTACTGTATGATGGAGCGGGGGTGGGGACACTGACCCCTGTGTGATGGAGGGGGGGGGGACTGACCCCTGTATGATGGAGGAGGGGTTACACTTACCCCTGTATGATGGAGGCGGGGGGACACTGACACCTGTATGATGGAGGCGGGGGACACTGACCCCTGTATGATGGAGGGGGGGGACAGTTGTTTTGGATCCCAGACAAATCTCTGGCCGAGTTATCTGCACCTGGTCTAATTCAAATGTCCATGCATGCATGTTTAGAAGAAGTACGCTGACACACACTGTTCAGTGAAAAAGCTTCCTTTATTGCTCTGGGCATATAGCCCCTTTATAGTAGAAGATGACTCATTGTTTGCAAAGCATCATCTCAGGTGTATTCTGTGCTGTCAAGCAGAGATTGGAGGACCCTTATCTAAGGGGTCCTGGCCAGTTTCATCCAGGTTTTCTGCTGATGGCTTGTGGACTCCTGGACTCTCTCCGATGGGAGGGGGGTCTCTAGGTGAGGCATTTTGAGTAAGGAGATTCAGCATATATCTTGACATAATAGAAAATAGTCATTTAATCAAAGTATTAAACAATCCATAACAGTCCCCCCTTGAAATGTCTATTTCCTATTCTGTCCCTAGTAGGTGGTCTAACTCATCTGTCCTCATGTGCCTTGGAACTTTTTTCTTGCTGTACGTTAGACGGGTGATGGCTGGCCCATCACCCCCCTTGCCACAGTCTTTGCACATGTGGAAGTCAGATGCTATCCCTATGGCTGAATGATCTTATAATTTGTAGATATGGGGAGGGACTGTAATGGGGCATAGGGCTTCTTATATTCCTCATCTTCTGCGTCCTGCTGCATCATCACTGGGGTCGCTTGGTCAACTGTTTGCCTAGGAATTTCTTTACACATGTAATAACATAACATACTATAGTAGCTAGAAATACCAGAATAACTAGTATTACAGTACCTATCCGAGCCAAGGTCTTCTGCCAACCACCCAAACCACTGGTCCCTTGGCTGATCTATACCCAAATTCTTCTTCAGCTCTACTAAATAGGCTTTCCAACATTTTATGGCCAGGGTGACCTTACCATTTGGACCGGTGTTGTCAGGTATGTATGTATAGCATGTCCCTGTACCTTCTATAATGTCCAAGGCCATCCTATTCTGAAATGTCATGTAAGATGTGGGTGCTAATTGGTCAGCAATCCCCTGTAGGGCATCTCTAGTGTAATTTACAAACCACTGCTGGTTGTAATATATTTAATTTATACAGTCTACATTTTTGTTGACAGTGATTATGGGAATCGAAGACTTAAAACCTGCCTTTACTTGGTCTCGGGCTTTAAATTCATTCAGGACCCTTATGGCATCTATATACACATGTGGGTGAAAACTTCCCTCAGGAGCGTTCCTCTTAGTGATAGCCACCTGTTGGGCCCTCCCCAGATTTAACAGAAAAAGGATATACAATGTAGACATCATGGTGCAGTCAATGTCTTGTCCTCCGGACTTGGGACTTTCTTACAGTGGAAGGGGCGGATTCAAGTGTTTTCCCAGCCAACTTTACAGATTTGCTTGTGGTCAGCAGCACCTGGAAGGGACCATCATATCTGGGTTCAAGAGACCTTTTTCTTACAAATGTCTTTACCAGCCCCCAATCTCCAGGTAGTAGTTGGTGTGTTCCTGTATCTAATTCAGGATCTGGAATGGAAGAAAACACCTGGACACATATGCGGGTTAATTCTCGTGATAATGCGGTTACATAATTAGTCAACACATCAGACTGCAGTTATAACTGTGGAAAATAACAACCAAGTCTAGGGGCTAAATCAAACAAAATCTCATAAGGGGGTAGGGGAGTGTTCTCCCCTTGGTGTGTATCTGATGCTGAACAGGGCAATGGGCAGGCTGTCCAGCCAATGCATACCAGTCTCTTGGGCCATTTTTAACATTCAAGTCTTTAATGTGTCATTCATTCTTTCTACCTTCCCGGTACTCTGGGGGTGGTAGGCTGTGTGAAACTACTAAGGTGTACTCAAATCATCCAATCTTTGGCATTTGGATGTGGTCAATTTGTATCCGCTGGAAAGGGTACGAGGGCTTTGCCAGGCGTTTCTGCGGCATCTTCTCTGTGCATCCCGGGTTACACTTTGCACAAATGGTGCATGACTTATAGACATTGCTAGTCAGTGGAGTGATTCCTGAAGCTACATTCATAAGAGTCTTTGACAGATGGGCAGCTCCATGTGCCCCTTGTACCACACCCGAGTACATATTCCTGGGTAAGCAAGGCTTCTTGTTGCACTCGAATAGTCCATCCTTGAAAGTTGTTCCCCTCTGCTTCCAGCTTTCCTTCTCATCCGGACTTGCTGCTTCTTGTAGTTCTTTCAGATAAACTCTGTCCACTGGGACAGTCTGTAGGGCAAGCATGGGGTGGTCTTCTACCACTCTATTTCCACTTCTCGTGGACTGCTGGTTGCCTGTTTGGCAGTTGAATCGGCTAGATGATTGCCTCCGGCTTCCTTCGAGTTCAGTTTGCCGTGTGCTTTTACTTTCAAAATAGCCACTTGGGTTGGGAGAAGTAAGGCGTCCATCAGGTCATTGATAGCTGGACTGTGTTTCACAAGTGCTCCTGCAGCTGTCAGGAATCCTCTGGCCTTCCAGATAACACCAAAGTCATGGGCAATGCTAAAAGCATATCTTGAGTCTGTATGAATGTTGGCTCTTTTTCCCTCTGCCAGTTTATATGCTGTAGTGAGTGCTTGCAGCTCTGTCTCCTGTGCAGACATCCCCGGTGGTAAGGCTTCAGCTTGTAGAACCGTCTTAGGTCTGAATTATGCAGGGGTATTTCACTCACATTGGGAATATGTGTGGTTTCCAGATGCATTAATTGAAAACAGTCATGGGGTGGCTCCTCTATTCCCCCCTCGGGAAGTGGAAAAAGGGTTGAAGGGTTCAGTGTTTGACAATGTAATAGAGTAATGTTGTCCGATAGAAGGAGGGAACGTTGGAGTCTCAAATGTCTGGCAGTGGACAGATTTTTCGGCTGGATCTGGTTGAGTATGGCAGCAATGTCCCAGACGTTCGGATACAAAGAGCTTGAACGTTTTTTCGTAGTCTGGAAGCCCTAAAACTGAAGATAATGAAATGGCTTGTTTGAGGGCCTCGAAGTTGGATATTACCTCTGAGGACATTTGGAAGGGCTCAGACTTCAGAGCATCATAAATGGGTTGCATCGGTAAGGAGGCTTCCGGACCGTAGCTTCATTATCTGCTCGGAGGTCCTGGACCATTCTGTACTTGTCTGGTTCTCCCTTAGGGATTCTCGTCTTCACAGGGAACAGAAGTGTGTTGTATGGAGATGTACAGGGTATCAGGGCGCCATTTGACATGAGGGCTTTGACATGCTGTGAAATAGATTTGCAGATTGGGATAACTTTAGAGGGTTTCCAGGGCAGAGGAGCTCCAAGTTTCAACTGCACCATGACTGGTGGCACCTTTAAGTGTCCTACATCCTCAGCTCCTGTGGACCATAGCAGAAGTGTCCTCAATGTCCAGTGGAGAAGAGACAGTAATAGATCCATCTTCAAAGAACACAATAGAAGCCTGAAGTTTGGACAGTACATCTGCTCCCAAGAGATTGAGTGGACAGGTGGAAGAGACAAAGAATCGAGCCAGAAGGTCTGGGTACTTTCCAACTTGTAGGGGACGGGTCATTGGGTTAGTTCTGGGAGTTCCATCTATGTCCACACAAGATATGTCAATATCAGAAAGGTATGAGTGGTCAAGTAAATCCTCTTCTCTAATCACGCTTCTGGCTGCAGCTGTGCCGCTTAGGAAAGTGGTTGGATGTCCCTCAATGGGTAGGGTAACCCTCGCTAATGGGTCTTCTGAGTTCTTTGAAGAGGTTGCCCTCACAGGGGTTAGTGACACAGGCTTGCCCAATACCTAGCATAGGAGATCCTGGTGTTCCGAGGTGGGATGTCCAGGGTTTTGATATTGTTGCTGCTGCTGCACACAGTACTCCGGTTGGGCCATGGTGAGGCCTTTTCAGATTGACTCCTTGAGGCTTGCCACAAAGGCTGAAGACAGTATCTGGCTGTGTGCCATATTATGGGTGATGAATACCAAATCTGAAAAAAACTTGTGACAGTCCGGTGTAAAACTTTTCTACTGACTCCGTTTTGTCTTGAGTAACATCTTGGATACTTGTAGCTTGATCAGCCAGTCTGCCCTCCGCCCACTCGCACAGCTACTCACAGAATTCCACACCAGAATTAAAGGTATTGTCATCGACAATCCTCACATCACAGAGACTTTTCTCCATGATGGGCCAGTAAGCGTCTCCAGCTTTAATTTCACATAAACTGACTACATTTCTTATTACTGCTAAGTAGGGTTTTTTCCACTGCCTATTACTCGGCAACTTTCATCAGGAGACTTGTTTTCCTGCAGAAAACTCTCCATCTCTTCTATTGTTTCCTGTGAGTGGTCTTTGCTACATTTAAAGTAATCAAAACATTCTCAGCCTTTTCTTTCATTTACATTTACATATTTCTTCATAACATCCATTCTAAACATATATTCTCTTTTGTACTGTTTCATTGTCTAACTACTGTTTTCTCAACTTGCAAAATTCCTTTAATATTCTAGCCTGCTAGAATAACTAAATCAACCGGTCCTGTATATCCCACACATGCAAACATCACATGTTATACCAGTAATCTCACAGCCTTTCAACCATTAACATCCCTACAGACAGTCCCTCACACAGGGATCTGAAGGGAGGGGCACCTCACTCCTTGCAGTGAAGCGTAAGGATGGGGGTAAGGAGCACAGCTGCAGAATGCTCTGCCATGCTCAAAAAATGAGACTTCAGGCTTATATTTCTTTTATCTCAGCGATACTTCTAACATATGCATTGCCTGATATTCTATTTTGCTAGACCCATCAGTGATATGCATTATAAAAATGTTGACAGGCTCATAACTAGAGTTTCATCATGTTGCATACTTTCAAATAAATTCCAATATTGCACACATTATACTAGGCTTCTGCAGTTTTCAGTAAACCATTGTCAGGTAACCCTTCTCATTTTTCTTTCAGTATTTTCCACCATTCCTCTGGCTGCAATCTACCCCCTGGAGGAATGGTGATGCTACAAATCTTCACAAATTTTTTTGCTTTCTTAACATAATTCCTCCCTCTCTCTCGTGTTTCCCTTTCTCTGGCTTAACCAATTTCTGCCCCATTATTTTCTGTCTTGATGACTGAGATATTTATGTGTCTGCTCAGGATTTTAGACGGGTCACGAGGTTGCCTTGGATTCTGAAAGGGTCTGGCAATTCCTCTATTCGTCACCTGGTACCGGTTCAGACTATATCCCAATCTCAAGTTAACGAGGACAAAACAGATAGTACCACAGAGAGAGGTTTTGTCTACAATGCTCGACTGCCACCTGGGTCGCCCCTGGTGCGTCTTCCCAAAACGTAGACTCAGTCACGGTTCTGCCCGTCCGAGACGGCCACAGAATAGGGGTCGGGTAGTGCGTGACCACTCACTTCTCTCAACAAGACATTTAACAGACAGATATGTACAGCAGTTAATATTCAACAATGAGATCCTCAAATTTTCACTTCCCTCTGTTTCTTCTAAATCTCCCACTTGTTCAGGACACCTTATCGGTTCCTGTCCACTCTTTCTACATTCACTTTCTATAGACCCAATTGACCTTCCAACCACCTTCAAAAATGCTGAACATCAATCCACAAACACAATTATAACATGACATTTGTATGATTTGTAATAGATGTGTATGCTTGAATTATAACAACCACACAGCCACGCTACCTGCGTCCCTGACGCCCCCTTCTGGGTGACGTGCTTTACCACACCATCACCTTTACCAAAGGAGTTTATCCACGTCCCTGACACCCCCCTTCTGGGTGAAGTGCTACACCGCACTAACACCGGTACCAAAGGAGTTTGTCCATATCCCTGAGGCCCCCTTCTGGGTGAAATGCTACACCGCACTAACACCGGTACCGAAGGAGTTTGTCCCTGTCCCTGACGCCCCCCTTCTGGGTGAAGTGCTACACCGCACTAACACCGGTACCAAAGGAGTTTGTCCCTGTCCCTGACGCCCCCCTTCTGGGTGAAATGCTACACCGCACTAACACCGGTACCGAAGGAGTTTGTCCATGTCCCTGACGCCCCCCTTCTGGGTGAAATGCTACACCGCACTAACACCGGTACCAAAGGAGTTTGTCCATGTCCCTGACGCCCCCCTTCTGGGTGAAATGCTACACCGCACTAACACCGGTACCGAAGGAGTTTGTCCATGTCCCTGACGCCCCCCTTCTGGGTGAAATGCTACACCGCACTAACACCGGTACCGAAGGAGTTTGTCCAGGTCAGCTGGGACCCAGCTGTGTGGCAATCTCTTTCAACATCATACATCATTTATCACAGACCCATACAACACAACAACACAGACTCATACAACACAACAACACAGACTCGTACAATACAACAACACAATGTTCTTACAGGCTGCAGATAATCGGAATACAGGTTCATATAATGGACCTCGGGCAAGTATTACCTGTCTTTTGGCGACCTTCGGCAGCCGACGCGGATACAGAGACGGACCCACACGGGAATGGGATATACTAGCAAGATATGAATGTGATATCTTACTGTATTTTCAGAGTTGATCAGTCTCTGTCCCTCCTGTGGTGATTCCTCCTCAGTGGCCTCTTGGTCGGCTGTTCCTCCGGTTCGCAACCCGAGAGCCCCACGTTGGGCGCCAGCTGTTTTGGATCCCAGACAAATCTCTGGCCGAGTTATCTGCACCTGGTCTAATTCAAATGTCCATGCATGCATGTTTAGAAGAAGTACGCTGACACACACTGTTCAGTGAAAAAGCTTCCTTTATTGCTCTGGGCATATAGCCCCTTTATAGTAGAAGATGACTCATTGTTTGCAAAGCATCATCTCAGGTGTATTCTGTGCTGTCAAGCAGAGATTGGAGGACCCTTATCTAAGGGGTCCTGGCCAGTTTCATCCAGGTTTTCTGCTGATGGCTTGTGGACTCCTGGACTCTCTCCGATGGGAGGGGGGTCTCTAGGTGAGGCATTTTGAGTAAGGAGATTCAGCATATATCTTGACATAATAGAAAATAGTCATTTAATCAAAGTATTAAACAATCCATAACACAGTGACCCCTGTATGTTGGAGGAGGGGGGTCCATTCAGGTCTGGAATGGATATTAAGGGGAATTTCACTACAAAAAAAAATGGCGTGGAGTTTCCCCTCAAAATCCATGGGTTTTAAGGGGAACCACGTGCCAAAATGTAAAAAAAAAAAGCGGTGTGGGGGTCCCCCCAAAAATTCATACCAGGCCCTTATCCAAGCACACAGGCTGCAGGAAAAGGGGGAGAGAGAGTGCCCCCCTCCCGAACTGTACCTGGCCACATGCCCTCAACATGGGAAGGGTGCTTTGGGGTAGCACCCCAAAGCACCTTGTCTCCATGTTGATGGGGACAAGGGCCTCATCTCCACAACCCTTGCCTGGTGGTTGTGGGGGTCTGTGGGCCGGGGCTTATCAGAATCTACAAGCCCTCTTTAGCAAGGGCACCCCCAGATCCCGGCCTCCTCCCTGTGTGAAATGGTAATGGGGTACAAATGTACCCCTACCATTTCATAAAAAAAAGTGTGAAAATGGTAAACATGACACGGCTTGGGGACAAGTCCCTATGGCTTCCCCGTAGTCAGAGGGGCAGCCAGCCGTTTACATAACCGAGTGGCCCCGCCCCCCTCTGATGCTACAGGGAAGCCATAGCGATGTCCCCGTGCGTCAGAGGGGGCGGGGTCACCCGGCGACATCACCATGTGGCACCGCCCTCAGTTATAAAAGAACTGTCAAAGCGAAGATACGTCATACGGCGGGAGCATTTTTTTTTATTTTTTTCGGTCCGTCAGTGGCGCAAGAGAAGAAGAAGACCTTGTGGAACATTTTTTATTTATTTTTTAAATAAAGGACTTGTCACACGCTTTTTTGTGAAATGGTCGGGGTACATTTGTACCCCGTTACCATTTCAGACGGGGGGAGGCCGGGATCTGGGGGTCCCCTTGTTAAAGGGGGCTTCCAGATTCCAATAAGCCCCCCCGCCCGCAGACCCCCACAACCACCGGGCAAGGGTTGTGGGGATGAGGCCCTTGTCCCCATCAACATGGGGACAAGGTACTTTGGGGGGCTCTCTCCCCCCCTCTTTTCCTGCGGCCTGCAAGGCTGTGTACTCGGATAAGGGTCTGGAATGGATTTTTGGGGGGACCCCACACCATTTTTTTTTCATTTTGGTTCGGGGTTCCCCTTAATATCCATACCAGACCTTAAGGGCCTGGTATGGAATTTGGGGGGACCCCCACACAATTTTTTTTTTTCATTTTGGTTCAGGGTTCCCCTTAATATTCATACCAGACCCAAAGGGATTGTGTGTGTGAGGGGGGGGGGACGTTTATGTGTATTGCCGGGACTGACAATTCATTATAGCCACGAATACTTTTAAATGACTTTTTTTTCTTTAGAAATGTCATCTTGCTCTAGGACTGTTGTAAACACGGGAGACACGAAATTTAAGGGAATTTTTTCACTTTTATTGTTTCACTATAAGGATTATTAAAATTACTCTTCCCGAAAAAACTGAAGTTTTTTAAAACCTCTTTTTTGCATTGGTACATGTCCCCTGGGGCAGCACCCAGGTCCCTAAACACTTTTTATGACAATACCATGCATAAAAGCCTTTAAAATTAGCACTTTTGATTTCTCCCATAGACTTTTAAAGGGTGTTCCGCAGCTTTCGAATTTGCCACGAACACCCCAAATTGTTCGCTATTCGGCGAACACCCGATGTTCGAGTTGAACTTATGTTTGGCTCGAACATCGGACTCATCCCTAGTGTCCAGTAGGAGGATATAGTGGTGATGATGGAAGGGTATCCAGTAGGAGGATATAGTGGTGCAGTGGGACAGGATCTCCAGTAGGAGGATATAGTGGTGCAGTGGGACAGGATCTCCAGTAGGAGGATATAGTGGTGCGGTGATGGTGACAGGGTATCTAGTAGGGGCATTTAGTAGTGCTGTGTTGGTGGCAGGGTATCTGGTAGCAGGATATAGTGGTGCTGTGATGGTGACAGGGTATCTGGTAGGAGGGTATAGTGGTGCTGTGATGGTGGCAGGGTATCCAGTAGGAGGGTATAGTGGTGCAGTGATGGTGGCAGGGTATCCAGTAGGAGGATATAGTGGTGCGGTGATGTTGGCAGGGTATCCAGTAGGAGGATATAGTGGTGCAGTGATGGTGGCAGGGTATGCAGTAGGAGGATATAGGGCAGGGATATGGAATTAGCGGACCTCCAGCTGTTGCAGAACTACGAATCCCATAAGGCATAGCAAGACTCTGACAGGCACAAGCATGAAACCCAAAGGCAGAGGCACGATGGGACTTGTAGTTTTGAAACAGCTGGAGGTCCGCTAATTGTATATCCCTGATATAGGGAGTATGCAGTATGAGGTGTGCGAATGGTGTGTCCAGTATGGGAGGATGTGCAGTTAGGATGGCAGGGTATACAGTATGAGGGCTTAGGATGGAGTTTATTGGGGACAATCCAGTGTGGTAGGATAGAGCTGGAATCATAATAGAGGGTATGCAGTAAGAAGGGAAGGATATCAAGTTTGGATGTCCTGTATGAACATTTTACTCCTCAAATGTATCCTTCATCTTTTCAGACCATTGGGCTACCACTGAATCCACAGTAACATGACGGGTACCATGCAGTCCCCGATATTCTTTAGCCTACCTAGCAGAATATCACGTTAGCAGAAATGATCTCAATCCACTGCACTGGAGATAATAAGTTGGGGTACAGAGGGGTTTAATGTGCCCTAATACTAAGGTATTGTTACTTCTGATTCCAGGTGTGGTTTAGAGATGGAAGCTGACGTTCCTTTAAGAGAAGGATGTCTGGGTGCGAGATGCAGAGTATCCTGATGGTTCTTCTGTACTGTATAAATGGTGAGTTATAATCTGCTTCCGCCTTATGAAACATACTGAGTTCATCATCTTTTTCTTGGGGTTTTTTATTTTTCCAGTAGTCTGTCCCTATCTTGGGATTTGATGTGATGTCAACATATGAAGGGGGTCCCTTCCTATTCTTGTTTGTGTTGTTGGCAATGTCACCATGGAAGTGATCACTTCATAGCTTCAAACATGCTTGGGATAAACGTAGATCTATAGTCATACAACAAAGTTAATAAAAAAACCTTCTCTTGGCCAATCCCTGCATTGGCTTCCACTCACCCAACAAATGAAATTCAAAATACTAACAACAACTTACAAAGCCATTCACAACTCTGCCCCCAGCTACATCCCAAGACCTCCTGCTCTCTAGCTCCCTCGTCACCTCCAGGACTTTTCCAGAGCCTCTCCCATGCTCTGGAACTCCTTACCCCCATCTGTCAGACTATCCCCTACTCTGTCCACTTTCAGGCGATTCCCTGAAAACTCATCTCTTCAGATAAACCTGTCTGACTACCACCTAACGGTACATTTTTGTTTTCTCCATCAGCCCATCCCCCACACTTATTACCTCTTGTATCTTTTGACCCTCCCTCGTAGATTGTAAGCTCTAACGTGCAGGGCTGTCTGATTCCTCCTGTATTGTAACTGTACTGTCTTCCCCTAATGTAAAATTCTGCACAAACTGTTGGCGCTATATAAATCCTGTATAATAATAATAAAATGAATGAGCTCATATATCACAGCAAATAATCACATGTGATTTGAATGGGAATGCGGTGCTAAAATTCCACAGTTATGCTAACCCCTTTCCACTTTATTCCCCTTTTTTTTTTTTTTTTAGTTTACAAATAATATAATAATATATTATATTATTATATTATACATAATATTGATTAACCACTTCCCGCCCAAGGCACCTCATATGACGTCCTTGACTTTGTGCGGTTATATCTGATTGATTACTGCAGCTACAGGCATCATTCAGATACCGTCTTTTTCAGTCGGTGATTCCCTACACCATAAGAATGATCATAGCGGCTGTTCCACCGCCTGATTGTTCTTATGGGTGGCAAGAGGGGACCACCCCCCCCCCCCCCCGCCATCCTTTGGTTCTTCTACCGACTCACCGTTTGCATTGGTGAGTTGGAGAACAGATCCGCCGGTGTTTACCATAGAGATTTCCAGATGGTCGCCGGAGCCCCTACGATCGCTCGGATGTTATGACCTCACGTCCGTCCTCTGCATTCGAACAAATGGCGCCGCCTTGGCTGGGAAGCCACCATAATTAATTTTTTTATTTTTGGCTTCCCAGCCTAGAGGTGAGATGTAGGGTCTTATTGACAGTAAAGAGGACCAATCATGCCATATTCCTATTACAAGAGATATTTACATAGGAATAAAAGTGATCAAAAATTTTTTCTTTAAAAAGTGTCAAACTAAAAAAAGAAATGTAAAATTAACAAAAAAAAAGAAAATGTAAAGCGCCCCTACCCCCGTGTGCTCGCACGCAGAAGCGAACGCATACGTAAGTCCCTCCCACATATGAAAATGGTGTTCAAACCACATACGTCAGGTATTGGCGCGAACGTTAGAGCAATAATTCTAGCCCTAGACCTCCTCTGTAACTCAAAACATGTAACCAGTAAAAAAAAATTAAAATGTCGCCTATTGGGATTTTTAAATATTGATGTTTGGCGCCATTCCACGAGCGTGTGCTGTTTTGAAGCCTGACATGTTGGGTATCTATATACTCGGCGTAACTTCATCTTTCAAATAATGCAAAATAATTGGGCTAACTTTAATGTTTTTTTATTTTATTTTTTGTTTTTTTATAAAAGCAAGAAACCGCGCAAGATAAAAAGTTGCAAAGACCGCCATTGTATTCTCTAGGGTCTTTGCTAAAAAAAACAATCTAATCGTTAGGGGTTCTATGTAATTTTCTAGCAAAAAAATATTAATTTTTTTACATGCAGCAAAGAAATGTCAGAATTGGCCTGAGTGGGAATTGGTTAAAATATGCACCAAAGACCGAGGATTTTCAAAGCTGTATGGGGAGCAACTGTTCTGACCGTCTCTCTCAAATTGAAACTCTATAATCATACTATACACATGGAGTCTGATTGCAAATTGTAGAAAATCTAAACAAAGTTACTAAATGTTCTTTTTTTTTTTTTTCTATCTGGATGATACAGAATATAAATAGTGGTGAAGGTGCAGGTCACAGAGCGAGGAGGTAAAGGTCAGTGCTGCTTGGCTGTCCCCTGGATGTGCTCCTGTGTTTGATGATAATATGTGAGCTATTACCTGGCTTATATTTATTATCTGTTAACCAGGACAGAACTATCTCCACTGTTCAGGGGAACAAATATAACCCATACATTTAGGTTTATTTGATTTTTTTATTTACCATCTGATGCCCTCTGAGATAGACATGTGACTCACATTTATGTTAACCACTGCAGCCCCGGAAAGGTTTTACCCCCCATCATGACCAGGCCATTTTTTTTTGTGATACTGCATTACTTCAACTGACAATTGCGCAGTCGTGCGACGCTGTACTCAAATAAAAAAAAAAATTCCCCCCAAATAGTTTTCTTTTGGTGGAATTTGATCACCTCTGCATTCTTTTATCTTTTGCGCTATAAGCGACAAAAGACTGACAATTTTGAAAAAAAAAACAATATTTTTTACTTTCTGCTATAAAACGAATCCGATAATTTCTTTTTATTTTTTAAATCAAGTTTCTTCAGTTTAGGGCAATGCGTATTCTGCTACATATTTTTGGTAAAAAAAATATATATATATCCCAATTGATTGGTTTGTGCAGAAGGTATAGTGTCTACAAACTATGGGATAGATTTATGTATTTTATTTTTTTTTTTTATTTTTTTTACTAGTAATGGTGGCGATCAGCAATTATTTTTTTTTAGCGGGGCGGTGACATTGCAGAGGGAAATCTGACACGAAGTAATGCTTTTTGGGGACCAGTGACACCAATACAGTGATCAGTGCTAAAAAAAAAAAAAAAAAAAATGCACTGTCACTCTACTAATGACACTGGCAGGGAAGGGGTTAACATCAAGGGCGATCAAAAGTTTAAATGTGTTCCCTGGGAGTGATTGCTAACTGTAGGGGATCCTCTGACTGGAGGAAGACAGCGATCCATGTTCCTGCTCAGAAACACAAGATCTCCAACTTCTCCCCTGCCAGAACGGCCTTGTTTACATTTTTTTTTTTCCTGAATTCCTGATTGCTGCCACTCTTTTGTTTACATTTCAGCTCTTAGTGGGGAAGCCCGCTGACAGCTGATGAGTCATCTGTTGTTAAGCACATGGTAGCCGGCTTCCCAGCCCGCTCCTTACCAACCAGCTAGTCTTCACACAGAATTCGAAACAGTGGATAATTTTTTCAATCTAAATTCAAATCGTTCCAAAAATTTGGAATTCATTAGATAGCGAATATACAAAGCAAAATTTTAGTAATTTCAACAATGACAAACCTGTTATACTTACTGCCGCTGTGCAATAGTTTGCACAGAGAAGTCTCAATCCTCTTCTTTTTGGCCTCCCCTCCCCCGCTGAGTGCCCCCAATAGCAAGCCACTTACTATGGAGGCACTTGAGCAGGCTCGCTCCTGAGCCGCTCTCCTGTGAATGGAAATTGCCCATTCACGCACACCGTGTGGCTTGGCTCTGCCCCCACTCTCTCCTCATTGGCTCACTGGCTGTGGTTGACAGCAGCAGGAGCCAATAACTCCTGCTACTTTGTGAGCCAATGAGGAGAGAGACCTGCTCTCCTGCACATCACTGGGTTGAGATGTTGCTCAGGTAAGTATAGGGGGGAGCTGCACCCAGTAGTTCTAAAAAAAAAAAAAAAAAAAAAGGGGAAGAAACACATATATGAGAATTTGAGAGTATAAGAGTTTGGGCTGCACACCCCAAGATACTGTGGGCGGCACAGTGGTGTAGTTTTATAGCACTCTCGCCTAGCAGTAAGAAGGGTTGCTGGTTTGAATCCCAACCACGACACTACCTGCCTGGAGTTTGCATGTTCTCCCTGTGCCTGAGTGGGTTTCCTCCGGGTACTCCGGTTTCCTCCCACGCTCCAAAGACATGCAGGTAGGTTAATTGGCTTCTGTCCAAAATTGGCCCTAGTATATGAATGGGGACCTTGGATTGTGAGCTCCTTGAGGGTAGGGACCAATGTGAGTGTGCAATGTACAGGGATAGGGACAATTGTAGACACTCACTCAGGTTAAACTGGATGGACTGGTGTCTTTATTCAACCTTACTAACTATGAAACGTTATGGGAAGGTTCTCCCAGAGGGGTTTTAATGCAGCAAAATTGGTCAATCAGAGTATGAAAATTACATAAAAGGGTCTTTATTAAATAAGTTACAGATACATGTCAGTGTTAAAATGTTAAGCCGCGTACACACGTGGCGGACTGTCTGGCCAACTTAGTCCATCAGACAATCCGACGGACAGTCCGTCCTACTTTCGAATGAACGGACTTGCCCACACACGGCACTTTTTGAGCGGACTAATACGGTGGACTAAGTCCGCCATACTATCCGCCCTACTTTTGAAATGAACGGACTCGCCCCCACACGCGGAGGAAAGTCCGCTCATTTCGAGCGCGTCTCCAGGTAGGCGGGGCCCGCAAAGGAGACGTCGCTGACCCTGCCGCCTGGTATGGACTTAAAGGGGAACCCCCAACGCCGAAAAAAATCAGCGTGGGGGTCCCCCCCAAGTCCACAACAGATCCTTGTCCGAGCACGCTACCCGGCCGACCAGGAAAGGGGGGCGAGCGAGCGTGCCCGTACCAGGCCGCGTGCCCTCAACATGGGGGGGTGCCTTGGGGAAGGGGGGGCCGCGCGGCCCCCCCACCCCAAAGCACCTTGTCCCCATGTTGATGAGGACAAGGGCCTCTTCCCGACAACCCTGGCCGTTGGTTGTCGGGGTCTGCGGGCGGGGGGCTTATCGGAATCCGGGAGCCCCCTTTAATAAGGGGGCCCCCGGATACCGGCCCCCCACCCTATGTGAATGAGTATGGGGTACAATGTACCCCTACCCATTCACCTGTGAAAAAAAGTACAAAAAAAAACACAACACAGGGTTAAAATATTTTATTGCACAGCTCCGGGGGTCTTCCGTCTTCGGGGGTCTTCCCGCCGGACTCCTCCGCTATCTTCTTGTAGCTCTTTTGCTAGCGGAGGAGTCCGGCTTTCTTCCTCGCCGCCGGCCTCTTCTCCCGACTTCGGGGGTCTTGTCCCCCTCTTCGGTTCTTCTGCCTGGCCACCGCGCCTTCTTATAGCTCTTTTACAGGCGGTGGCCCGGTCTTCTGTCGCCGCCGTCGCTGCCGTCTTCTTCTTCTTCTTCTTCTTCTTCTTCTTCTTCTTCTTCTTCTTCTTCTTCTTCTTCTTCTTCTTCTTCTTCTTCTTCTTCTTCTTCTTCTTCTTCTTCTTCTTCTTCTTCTTCTTCTTCTTCTTCTTCTTCTTCTTCTTCTTCTTCTTCTTCTTCTTCTTCTTCTTCTTCTTCTTCTTCTTCTTCTTCTTCTTCTTCTTCTTCTTCTTCTTCTTCTTCTTCTTCTTCTTCTTCTTCTTCTTCTTCTTCTTCTTCTTCTTCTTCTTCTTCTTCTTCTTCTTCTTCTTCTTCTTCTTCTTCTTCTTCTTCTTCTTCTTCTTCTTCTTCTTCTTCTTCTTCTTCTTCTTCTTCTTCTTCTTCTTCTTCTTCTTTTTCTTCTTCTTCTTCTTCTTCTTCTTCTTCTTCTTCTTCTTCTTCTTCTTCTTCTTCTTCTTCTTCTTCTTCTTCTTCTTCTTCTTCTTCTTCTTCTTCTTCTTCTTCTTCTTCTTCTTCTTCTTCTTCTTCTTCTTCTTCTTCTTCTTCTTCTTCTTCTTCTTCTTCTTCTTCTTCTTCTTCTTCTTCTTCTTCTTCTTCTTCTTCTTCTTCTTCTTCTTCTTCTTCTTCTTCTTCTTCTTCTTCTTCTTCTTCTTCTTCTTCTTCTTCTTCTTCTTCTTCTTCTTCTTCTTCTTCTTCTTCTTCTTCTTCTTCTTCTTCTTCTTCTTCTTCTTCTTCTTCTTCTTCTTCTTCTTCTTCTTCTTCTTCTTCTTCTTCTTCTTCTTCTTCTTCTTCTTCTTCTTCTTCTTCTTCTTCTTCTTCTTCTTCTTCTTCTTCTTCTTCTTCTTCTTCTTCTTCTTCTTCTTCTTCTTCTTCTTCTTCTTCTTCTTCTTCTTCTTCTTCTTCTTCTTCTTCTTCTTCTTCTTCTTCTTCTTCTTCTTCTTCTTCTTCTTCTTCTTCTTCTTCTTCTTCTTCTTCTTCTTCTTCTTCTTCTTCTTCTTCTTCTTCTTCTTCTTCTTCTTCTTCTTCTTCTTCTTCTTCTTCTTCTTCTTCTTCTTCTTCTTCTTCTTCTTCTTCTTCTTCTTCTTCTTCTTCTTCTTCTTCTTCTTCTTCTTCTTCTTCTTCTTCTTCTTCTTCTTCTTCTTCTTCTTCTTCTTCTTCTTCTTCTTCTTCTTCTTCTTCTTCTTCTTCTTCTTCTTCTTCTTCTTCTTCTTCTTCTTCTTCTTCTGCCGGAATGCCAGGGACGCGCTCCGCTGCCACTTATATAGGGACAATGGGGCGGTGTCACATGGCTTTATGTCACATGGGTTGGTCACATGGTCACCTCCTGTAAAAGAGCTATAAGAAGGCGCGGTGGCCTGGCAGAAGAACCGAAGAGGGGGACAAGACCCCCGAAGTCGGGAGAAGAGGCCGGCGGCGAGGAAGAAAGCCGGACTCCTCCGCTAGCAAAAGAGCTACAAGAAGATAGCGGAGGAGTCCGGCGAGAAGACCCCCGAAGACGGAAGACCCCCGGAGCTGTGCAATAAAATATTTTAACCCTGTGTTGTGTTTTTTTTGTACTTTTTTTCACAGGTGAATGGGTAGGGGTACATTGTACCCCATACTCATTCACATAGAGTGGGGGGCCGGTATCCGGGGGCCCCTTATTAAAGGGGGCTCCCGGATTCCGATAAGCCCCCCGCCCGCAGACCCCGACAACCAACGGCCAGGGTTGACGGGAAGAGGCCCTTGTCCTCATCAACATGGGGACAAGGTGCTTTGGGGTGGGGGGGCCGCGCGCCCCCCCTTCCCCAAGGCACCCCCCCCATGTTGAGGGCACGCGGCCTGGTACGGCTCAGGAGGGGGGCGCTCGCTCGCCCCCCTTTCCTGGCCGGCCGTGTAGCGTGCTCGGACAAGGGTCTGTTGTGGACTTGGGGGGGACCCCCACGCCGATTTTTTTCGGCGTTGGGGTTCCCCTTTAAGTCCATACCAGGCGGCGGGGCCCGCGACGTCTCCGTCGCGGGCCCCGCATACCTGGATACCCGCTCGAAATGAGCGGACTTTTCTCCGGGCGGGAAAAGTCCGCTCATTTCAAAAGTACGGCGGACTGGCACACACACGGGCGGATTGTCCGCTGAAATGCGAGTCCAGCGGACAGTATTTCCAACATTCCGAAATACTTAGTCCGCCAGACTGCACGCTGAAAAAGTCCGCTGAAGCCCACACACGAGTGGACTGTCCGCTGAAATGTGTTTCGGCGGACTAAGTAGGCCAGACAGTCCGCCCGTGTGTACGCGGCTTTAGACTCTGGTTGAAAGAATACAATAATCATTCCATAATACAGCCAAGCAACCATATATTCATACAGCATAACAGAAGTGGTTTAAACTGCATGCGAATCCCGACGTTTCGACCTATTATAGTGCGTTTTTTTTCTGGGGAATGATTGACTCCTAAATAAATATGTTTGAACATCTCAGTTATAAGAAGTATCATATGTTATGCATCAATTATCACGAGCATAATGCTATTATATTTACCGATGAAGAGTGAAATGAAAGACCTTGCAACCAGAAATGTTAAAATCCGTTGGATGATCCAGTGGACTCCATGGCTGTCCCGGCCGCTCCAGGAGAAAGAATACGGCCCAAAGGGCTTACAAGAAATCACACTGTGAGACGCCCCCCGGGGGAGGGAAAGGGAAAAGCGGCACCTTCAGCAAATGAGAATCAGAGATGATTGAACTTCTAATTAGTGTTCTAAACTGGATCATCCAACGGATTTTTTAATTCCTGGTTGCGAGGTCTTTCATTTCACTCTTCAGCAGTAAATATAATAGCATTGTGCACAGCTGGGCCGTTCTGCAGCAGTAAAACTGCGGCGGCTGGTTGGCAAGTGGTTAATGTGTAGAATGCATTAAGGTAAAAAACCTTCTGTCATACAACTTTAACTTTTTTGGCAATTTGAGCTATAGTAGCTCTTCTATTGGATCGGACTACAAGGGTCAGCATTCACCTCCACCCTCCACTATGTACATCAATGAGCCTTGGCCACCCATGACCCTTTCACCGGTTCCCTGGTTTTCCTCCCTTGGATCACTTTGGTGGGTCCTGACCACTGCAGACCAGGAACATCCCATGAGAACCGCAGGTTTGAAGTTGCTCGGACCCAGTCTTCTACCATTAAAGTTTGGCTCTTGTCAAAGTCACTCAAATCCTTCCGCTTGCACATTTTGTAGGCTTTGAACACATCAACTTAAGGGAAAACATGTTCACTTGCTGCCTAATACAACAGTCCCACTTTCTGGTGTGATTGTAGTGAGATAATCCATGTTATTCACTTTACTTGTCAGTGATCATAATGTTAGCCAGTTGACCGGTGTGTATATTAACCGCTTAGCGACCACCCACCGTAGATATACTGCGGCAGGGCAGCTGCTCTGTGCTAGATCACGTACCTAGTACGTGATCTGACATTTGTGGGTTGGGGGCACGTGCGCTGTGATTGGACACAGCAGAAGTCACTCAGCTGGTCTGGCAGATGCGATGTCCGCCGGGACCTGCCGATCGCCCAGGAGAAAAGCAGAACGGTGGTCTGCCTATGTAAACAAAGCAGTTTGCCGTTCTGGGAGAGGGGGATGTACTGATCCTGTGTTCTTGCTAAGCACGGACACGGAACTTTACCTTCCCACAGTACCAGCAGCTCCCCCACACAGTTATTATTCATGCCCAGGGAACACATTTAAGCCTTTGATCGCCCCTGATGTTAACCCCTTCCTTGCCAGTGTCATTAGTACAGTGACAGTGCATATTTTCTTAGCACTGATCACTGTATTGTTGTCACTGGTCCCCAAAAAGTGTCAGGTATC
The DNA here is from genome assembly GCF_037356315.1 of Lithobates pipiens. Classification (NCBI taxonomy): domain Eukaryota; kingdom Metazoa; phylum Chordata; class Amphibia; order Anura; family Ranidae; genus Lithobates; species Lithobates pipiens. Next base: position 10,198,015 of record NW_027507791.1, read on the forward strand.
TGATTTGTCCGCCGCAATATCACAGTCCGGCTATAATTCACATTACTAGTAAAAAAGAAAAATAATTTAAAAATGTCCCATGGTTTGTAGACGCTGTAATTTTTTGCGCAAAAAAAACAATCAATGTACACCTATTCAGATTTTTTTTTTTTTTACCAAAAATATGTACCAGAATACATATTGGGCTAAATTGATAAAAAAATATAATTTTCTTGACTTTTTTTATAGCAGAAAGTATATATATATATATATATATATATATATATATATATATATATATATATATATATATATATAAAAACAAAATACGCAGAGGTGATCAAATATCACCAAAAGAAAAATCTTTATTTGTGGGGGTAAAAAAAAGACAGATTTATACTTGGGTACAGCGTCGCATGCCTGTGCAATTGTCAGTTAAAGTAGCTCAGTGCCGTATCGCAAAAAATGGCCTGGTCATGAAGAGGGGTAAATCTTCCGGAGCTGAAGTGGTTAAAGCAGTATCTCCTGCCATTTTGCTGTACAATTAATGTACACTGTACATATGTACATGACCCTGCACAGTAATCGGCTCCTATGTCCTTCAAATATCCTATATGATTTGTCTTTTTGTGGGCGAGGCATTCAGGCCATTGCCCCATCGCCCAGATTCTACATTTACTGAATGGTTGAGTGAATTTCTTAACAGCCATCTGACACGGGAACATGCTCGGCCTGTAACAAGGATAACGCTTCACATACCGTGTAGTAATGAGTGTCAGATATCTGTTCCCACTGCCTTATATCATATGTCTGTCTGTCTTTTTTTACTCTCCACAAATTATCATGTGATTCATGGTGTACTTTAGACCTCATTGTACATTGTGCAAGTCCATTCAATACACACACAGCACCCTGGTTATCTACAGTTTGATTCAGCTGGTAACGGATCCCAACAGGTGTACTAACTGACCACATTCTGGCACAAGCAGGACACCCGATATCTGAAACTATAGACCACCAGAAGACGCAGGGCCGAGGCCAGTTCAGGAATTCAGGAGGTATTGTAGAAGTAATTGGCTGTAGTGTATGTTAGGACAGCTGTAGGCCCTTATACAGTGTATTTTACGGTGTAGTGTATTTTACACTGTGACAAGTGAGGGGTGTAGTCTATTGTACACTGTGAGGGATTGTTCTGTATTGTACACTGTGACTGGTAATGGGGTGTAGTGTATTTTACATTGTGACAGGTGAGGGGTGTAGTGTCTTGTTCACTGTGAGGGGTGTAGTGTAGTGTATTGTACACTGTGACAGGTGAGGGGTCAATTTTTACACTGTGACAGGTGATGGGGTGTAGTGTATTGTACGCTGTGATAGGTGAGGGGTATAGTGTATTCTACACTGACAGGTGAGGGGTGTAGTTAATTTTACACCATGACAGGTGAGGGGTGTAGTGTATTGTACACTGTGACAAGTGATGGTGTGTAGTGTATTGTACACTGTGACGGGTGATGGGGTGTAGTGTATTGTACACTGTGACGTGTGATGGGGTGTAGTGTATTGTACACTGTGACAGGTGATGGGGTGTAGTGTATTGTACACTGTGACAGGTGATGGGGTGTATTGTACACTGTGACGTGTGATGGGGTGTAGTGTATTGTACACTGTGACGGGTGATGGGGTGTAGTGTATTGTACACTGTGACAGGTGATGGGGTGTAGTGTATTGTACACTGTGACAGGTGATGGGGTGTAGTGTATTGTACACTGTGACAGGTGAGGGGTGTAGTGTCTTTCTCACTGTGAGGGGTGTAGTGTATTGTACACTGTGACAGGTGAGGGGTCAATTTTTATACTGTGACAGGTGATGGGGTGTAGTGTATTGTACGCTGTGACAGGTGAGGGGTATAGTGTATTCTACACTGACAGGTGAGGGGTGTAGTTAATTTTACACCATGACAGGTGAGGGGTGTAGTGTATTGTACACTGTGACAAGTGATGGTGTGTAGTGTATTGTACACTGTGACGGGTGATGGGGTGTAGTGTATTGTACACTGTGACAGGTGATGGTGTGTAGTGTATTGTACACTGTGACAAGTGATGGTGTGTAGTGTATTGTACACTGTGACGGGTGATGGGGTGTAGTGTATTGTACACTGTGACAAGTGATGGTGTGTAGTGTATTGTACACTGTGACGGGTGATGGTGTGTAGTGTATTGTACACTGTGAAGGGTTATGGGGTGTAGTGTATTGTACACTGTGACGGGTGATGGGGTGTAGTGTATTGTACACTGTGACGGGTGATGGGGTGTAGTGTATTGTACACTGTGACGGGTGATGGGGTGTAGTGTATTGTACACTGTGAAAGGTGATGGGGTGTATTCTACACTGTGACAGGTGATGGGGTGTACCATGTTTCCCTCAAAATAAGCCCGGGTCTTATATTAATTTTGGCAACAAAAGACGCAGTAGGGCTTATTTTCGGGGTAGTTCTTATCATGTCATGTGCTGACTCTCGCCCCCTTTCCCATCCCTGCCTGTCGGGAATCCCCAGTTGAACCGAGTAAAAGTGCTTGTAAAATGCTAGAATCCACTCTATTACAGTATTATATAATGTAAACTCTGTATGTGTGACGGACCCCCATACTCAAGAAGAGTATGTCCACCGTAAAAGCTTCTTTTGCCCAGTACCAGCACGATCCAAGGTTACTTGTCAAAGCATCAGTGTAGGGTGAAGAAAGCATAAGACTGTTTATATAAAAACAGGCACAAGAGATATACACTAAGTAGACAATACCCGCTCTTTGCATAATAAAACAGGGCAGGGTAAACTACATTCGGTAACGAGACACACAGGTGTATTCAAACTTATCCTCAGTAGACCATATTAGGACTTTTGGAGGAATTCCCCCCTCCCTCCACCCTACCCCCCTGGTTGCTCCCCAGGAAGACGGGAACAATAGAACAATGGGATACAGCCACACCTCAACCATCTAGTAAAAAGTCTAAAACAGTTATGAGACCAAGATCATACAATATTCCAGCAGTCGGAAAGGTGGAATTAATTTATCTTTCTATGTTTTTTGAGGGATATTATTCAGAAATATTACTGTCCCAAGTGAAAGAACCCCTTTATTCTTTCAACACAAATCACACATATAGAACCCTGGATAACTGGCGTAACACGAAATGCTGAGTCCTGTGTGGTTGTACGGTGAGTCTGGTTAGTGCAGACCCGACTGGGGTTCTCGGTCACCCTGTGCCCCTAATAGAGACAGGGTAACTTGCACATAGGAGAAGCTGGACAAGGAGTTTCCAGAGCTCTCTAAGGTAAGCTGAGTTCCACAAGCCCCCCCGCCCAAAGAAATTCCCGTTACAGTATGTTTCTGTAATATAATTGTGCCAAATACCTTCTTATAGCACTGCTCGGCACTTCCTCCGTGACCCGCCGGAGCTCTCTTCCCTGCTCTGAGTAATGCCCGGGGGGGGGGGGGGGGGGGGGCGAGATCCCCCACTGACAGCTGGAAGAAGAGGAGGAGAGCAGGGGGAGGTCAGCTGAGCAGCAAGTGCCACTGTACTGAAGGTATTTGGCACAATTAGAATACAGAAACATACACAGTTTACATTATGTAATACTGTAATAGAGTGGAGTCTATGATTTTATTACCACTTTAAACTAGGGCTAATTTTGGGGGTAGGGCTTATATTGTAGCCCCCCCCCCCCCCCCCGAAAATCACAATAGGTATTATTTTTGGGGAAACGTGATATTTTATACCGCGACAGATGAGGGAGTGTACTTTATTGCACACCAAGACAAGTCATAGGGTGTAGTTTATTGTGTGTTGTCCATCCATGTCTTTATGGACCTTGCTTTGTGCACTGATGCACAGTCAAACTGTTCCCACAAAGTTGAGAGCATGAAATTGTCCTAAAGGTCTTGGTATGCTGACACCTTAAAAGTACCCTTCACTGAAACTAAGGGGTCAAGCCCAACCCCTGAAAGAGAACCCCACATCATAATCCCCCCTCCACCAAATGATTTGGACCAGTGCACAAAGCAAGGTCCATAAAGACATGGATGAGCAAGTTTGGGGGTGGAGGAACTGCCCTGTCCTGACCTCAACCCGAAAGAACACCTTTGGGAAGAATTAGAGCGGAGATTGTGAGCCAGGCCTTCTCGTCCAACGTCAGTGCCTGACCTCACAAATGCACTTCTAGAAGAGTTTTCAAACATTCCCATAGACACACTCCTAAACCTTGTAGACAGCCTTCCCAGAAGAGTTGAAGCTGTTATAGCTGCAAAGGTTGGGCCAACTCAATATTGTACACTACGGACTAAGACTGGGAGGGCATTAAAGTTCATGTGCGTGTAAAGGCAGGTGTCCCAATACTTTTGACAATATATTGTGTGCATGTATGTGTAAAAGGGGAAAAATATATATATATATATATATATATATATATATATATATATATATATATATATAATACATTCACACACTCTTTTAGGTAAATGTAAATGTAAACAAATATTCTAAAAGGTTTTAAAGCATGAATGGTGTCATTAGAGCAGTGGACGCTGTCGGTCAGTAGGGCAATTGACAGTGCCAGTATAGAGCAGTGGATGGTGTCAGTAGTTTCTTATTTATATTATTCTTTACAGTAATATTTTATATTATTATTATTTTTTTTTTTTTATTCTTTATTTGCGGTAAAATACGGTACAAACATAAGAGAGTACATGAAACATAGCAATTGTTTATGTTGAAAGTACATTTCGACTATGCAGATCAAAATAGGTTATTAATGCGGTATTACTATTTATGGCAATTCTAAAGTCGTGGTCTAGCCACTCAAACTCTATATTAGGAAGCTCACTGTGTCCTGTGTTAATATAGATTTTATTGTTATTTTTATTTATTTATTTTCTATTCTTTTTCCTTTTTTTGCTGCTCTCTGTAGGACTGAGTGGGAGGCGGGAGAGGATGGCCACTGGGCCATCCAACCTTGCCTTGAGTCAAGCGAAATCATTGGGTATAGTGAAATATGGAAAGAAAGGAAAGGGAAACAATACTGGGGAGACCGGGGGGGGGGGGAAGGGGGTAGAGAAAAGGGGGACCCCTTCCTCCAGTCTCATCTTCGAAATCTCAGTGTTTAGTCCGGAATGCCTAGATACCAGACACTCATGTGGTCAGCCTTGCGTAATCCTCAGAGTAAAAGAATTTGAGCCAGAAGAACCACTTCTTGAGATGTTGTTCTCTGAGTCCTCTTTCTGTTGCCACAAGGTCCTCCATTCTGTGAATATCAGCTACCCTTCTAAGCCATACTGCCACACCCGGAGGCTCCGTCTGCTTCCAGAACAGGGGGGTGCAGCTTGTTGCGGCTGTGACCAGCAAGGGCAGGATTGATTTCCTGTGGGCCTTGTTTGGGATTGTGTGGTGGTGTATCAAAAAAAATTTGGGGGACAAGGGTAGTTCCCGTTCCGTGAACTTCTGTGTAATGCGGTGGACCTTGGTCCAAAAGGGTATCCGGAGCCTACAGGACCAGAAGACATGGAGGAGAGAACCCACCTCCTCCACGCATCTCCAGCAAAGGTCCGAGCTCAGAGGGAACATCCTATGCAGTTTGGCCGGTGTGTACTAGTACCATTGTGTCAGAACTTAGATTATTTTTTTACAATTTTTTTTTTTTTAGGATCCCCATTTGGGGGCTTTGGTGAAATATCACAGGTCTAAACAGACCCCTGATGTCTCACTATTGAGACATAGAAAGGGAACGAGTACAGAATCCCCAGTCCCTTGCTCTGCATCCTCAGCTGCACCGGACAGTGAATGAATGGGCAGTGCTCTGTGCTGAGAAGCTTCCTGTTCATTCACTACTAACTGAAGCAACACAGTTTACTATGCTTCAGTTATGAATGAACACAGTGGGCTTGATTTACTAAAACTGGAGGGTGCGAAATCTGGCGCAGCTCTGTATAGTAACCAATCAATGTCAAAGCTTAATTGAACAAGCTGATGTTCGAAACTGATTGGCTACCTTGGACCGCTGCACTAGATTTTGAACTCTCCAACTTTAGTAAATCATTCCTTGTGAGTGATCGGTACTGATCACCAACTGTGCTCATTCAGAAAAGGAAGTGGCCGATAAATGATATATTTACCAGCCCTTCCACAGCTCTCCATCCTGAAACAACCCTGTGTGTCCCCAGCAGCAGCCAGTGGGAGAGGAGCTGCAGGGAGAAATAGGGTGTGCCTAGGCATACCTAGAACTAGTTCTTTCGGGAGCCATTGGGAAAATATCCCTTACATTGGTGGTGGTCAGTGGGAAAAATGCCCCCCCCACCTTACAGTGGTGGTCAGAATGCCACTCTTGTAGTCATGTCACTGACTTAAGTGACGATGGGCCAGTAAGGCACCATCAAACTAAAGGTCAGCTCATGCATGACCAAGCTTGGAGCTGGTTGTGGCCTTTTTTGCACTTTTTTATTTCTGTATTTTCTACGTACCTTATAAAATGTACAATTAAAAAAAATATATAAAAAAAATAAAAGTCAGCTAGCCACCTCTGGAGGAACCACTAGCCACCTCTGGAGGAACCCTGGTTGAGGAGAGCTGCTTCATAGGCTTCCAGCCTGAACACCGCCATTTATGCCATCCAGTCAAAAGTGTGCAGATCAGTTGGTGTGATCTCACCTGAGCTATCCTGAAGCCCATGAGGCCACCCCTAAAAACAGTGACATGTTTGACCATTGTTTTGGTTGTGGCAGCAGTGATCCTTGACCTACATTGTGCATGAAACTGCCACCTGGCAGAGGCCATGTCTGCTTGGATAGGTGGAGATGGATGACAGGTAACAGCCAGAGCCGCCATAACTCGGCTCCGTATAGAACAGAGGTAATCAGAAGATGGAGCTGGGTGGAGTCTGATCCTAGAGTGGAATGGCAGTCTGAGGAGGTCCTGTTGTCAGCCCCACATGCTGAGTCGTCCAATATAATGCCTCACTTCATGTACTTCCTTCTTTTTCACCGCCGGTCGGTGCCCTCTGCTGGAATGACGCCACAGGCAGCACCTGCTGGGCCCCACTACTGACCTGATGGGGCCTGGTACTAATGGACTGCCTGTACTCACCCTAGGTGAGGGGTTGTAGTGTAATGTACAGTGTGACACATGAGGAATGTAGTTTAATGCAGTGTTTCTCAACCTTTTTTCCGTCAAAGCACCCTTTTAAAATTATGGACAATTTCAAGGCACCCTCCAAAATTATGGACAGTCAAAAAGGCAAATACACTTTTGCTAAAAGACATATACACATGAGCGCAGCTGGGTAAAAGAGGGTGGGCAATGGTCTCTCTGTCACTAGGATTCCATGAATGAGAGTTCAAAAGATGCAATGGCAGTTGATAGTGATCTCAATAGATGCTGGCTTTAGATGGCCACAAGCTCAGAACAAGCTAGACGGGACTCTATGGATAACAAAAAAAAAAAAAAGAGAACGAGCAGCGCCATCTAAGTGCAGCAATGTGTTGACATTTCTTCCAAGAAAGACGAGTGAAAACTCACAAGATTTATAGGGTGTCAGCGCATGTAGGGGTATTGTGGTTCATCCACTCCCGGGCAAGATGAGTTGCAGAAAGGTAGGGAGACAGCTGATACTTCTGGCTGCGCTGGTGGCTCCCAGCAATTCAGATCGGTTCAGGTGCAGTCTATGGCATCACATGCGTATCATAGGAAGAGTGGGAGGCATGTAGTGTATTGTACACTATGAGGCGTGTAGTGTATTGTACACTATGAGGCGTGTAGTGTATTGTACACTGTGAGGGGTGTAGTGTATTGTACACTGTGAGGGGTGTAGTGTATTGTACACTGTGAGGGGTGTAGTGTATTGTACACTGTGAGGGGTGTAGTGTATTGTACACTGTGAGGGGTGTAGTGTATTGTACACTGTGAGGGGTGTAGTGTATTGTACACTGTGAGTGGTGTAGTGTATTGTACACTGTGAGGGGTGTAGTGTATTGTACACTGTGAGGGGTGTAGTGTATTGTACACTGTGAGGGGTGTAGTGTATTGTACACTGTGAGGGGTGTAGTGTATTGTACACTGTGAGGGGTGCAGTGTATTGTACACTGTGACAGGTGAGGGGTGCGGCGTATTGCACACTGTGACAGGTGAGGGGCGTGGTGTATTGTACACACAGACAGGTGAGGGGCGTGGCGTATTGCACACTGTGACAGGTGAGGGGCGTGGTGTATTGTACACACAGACAGGTGAGGGGCGTGGCGTATTGCACACTGTGACAGGTGAGGGGCGTGGTGTATTGTACACACAGACAGGTGAGGGCGTGGCGTATTGCACACTGTTTGCGAAGCTAGCCTGCAAAGGTTATCTGTTACTTTAGTGCACCCATAGGCAACCCAGTGACTCTTAACAGGGATTCTTCCCTGCTCTAGAAAAAAACAGTTTATTGCAGTTAGAATTGCAAGTGTGAACAGTCTTCTTTACAATGGCAAAAAAGGGACTGCACTGTCCATATACCAGATCTACACACTGGTCAGGTAAAGAAGTAGGGAGTCCCAGACCTCTGAAGGAGGGTAGGTAATGGGTCAAGGCTGGTCACTCTCGTATGCTGTCTAATCATCTTGGGGCCTTCTCACTCTAGTAATCCTGTTGTTAGCAACAAGTCGCCAGTGACATGATCTCTGGGAAAGCAGAGAAAACCCTCACTTGCTCCTAAAATATGCCTCCCTTACTAGCTAAACCAGTGAGCCGTCATTTGTGAGCTGCAAGTTTCTGCAACATTTCAGGGATGCCAAAAGAGCACGTGAGTGATATTTTTTAGCCTCCTGATGCTGGCAAGTTTCCACCAGTGTCAGAATCATTAATGTGACCTGGCCCTTAGGGCTCATGTACACTACACCACCTCATTTTGATTTTAAGGAGCTTTTGGCATTTTTTTGCCAACAGCAATGGTAACATTTGCTTACAGTGCAGTCAGTCAGCAACCATGAGTGGGATCCACAGACATAAGAACATCACTTTATCCTCCAGATTATACAATTTTCATTTCGTGTCTATGCTCTAATGAGGACATCTCATGAGTATCTGCAGGGTGGTAATGAAAAATTGCTGCCGGGTATTTCCTTAGCTGCAATGTATTTGCTCAACCGGCACTTTAGGAACTCTACTTCTAAGGCCGCGTACACACGGGCGGACTGTCTGACGGACTTGGTCCGCTGAAACGTGTTTCAGCGGACAGTCCGCTCGTGTGTGGGCTTCAGCGGACTTTTTCAGCGGACAGTCTGGCGGACTAAGTCTTTCGGAATTTCCGTAATATTGTCCGTCCAACTTTGGTTTCAGCGGACAGTCCGCTCGTGAGTAGGCAAGTTGGACGGACTAAGTATGGCGCATGCTCAGAAAGGATTTACACGGCCGAAGGTTGCATTGCAGTGTATTGGACGTCGTATTTCTAGTCCCGTCGTACGTGCTGTACACGTCATCGCGCAAGCTTTCAGCGGACTGTCTGTTCATCGTGTGTGGTCAAGTCCGTTCATTCAAAAGTAGGACGGACTGTCTGTCGGATTGTCTGACGGACTTAGTTGGCCAGACAGTCCGCCCGTGTGTACGCGGCCTAAGAATGCGTATTCCTGTTTAAGGCTGCACACTGCCATCAATACCTTCAGAATGTGCAGAGCAGTTGACGTGATCTCACCTGGGTTATCCTGAAGCCCATCAAGCATTTGATGACCCTGTTTTTTGGTGGTGGGGGTAGTACTTCTTGACAATCATTATGTGAGAAGCTGGCGCTTGGAGAGCTGGGGGTGAGGGGCACATGGCAAGGGACAGCCAGAGAGACCAATACTCTGGGCCAAGTAGAGATGGACAAAGTCTGATCATAGAGTAGCAGTCAAACAAGCTGCTGATAAGGCATGTGCTTCTAATTCACACTGGAAAATCCCTGATGAAGGGGGCGTTTGGACCCTTGAAACACATTTGGTTACTTTTTTGGATTGTACCCTTGACTTTTAATGGAATAAAGTTGTATCTAGACCTTCAATTTCAGTTCTTGTTACATTACACTACAAATGTAAAAAACTAATATTCGAGTTCCCTGTCAAAAAAAAAAAAAAAATGAATACATATCAATGTATGATAAATATATTTTATATAAAATAAACTAAACAAGAAGCGCATTAACAGCAAATATCTAATTTGATGTGAAAAATAATATAAATAAAATGAAAATCCTATTAAAGTGCAAAAAAGTAGTGCTCCGTTCATAATCCTCCACAATCTGCTCTCTTAATGTGGGAAATTAGAAAAGTGTTCCCAAAGCTGCAAATTAACAGAGCTCCTTACCAGATGTTCTGGTCTTGCAAGGACATCCCAAAACGCTTTGCTTCTGTATAGCCAAATATGCCACAATCCAAGATATTAGGACTCTCCAAACATGTACAAATACATAAGGGGTCCATATAGTAAACTTGGTGTTGTTATTCGCTTTAATTCCCAAAATACCGACCAAGCCGCTCTCTTCGGTCATCCCAAGACCTCCTGCTCTCTAGCTCCCTTGTCACCTCCTCCCATGCTCGCCTCCAGGATTTCTCCAGAGCTTCTCCCATCCTTTGGAACTCCCTACCCCAATCTGTCCCCTAATCTATCCATCTTTAGGCGATCCCTGAAAACCCTTCTCTTCAAAGAAGCCTATCCTGCTTCTAACTAACACTGTTTTACTTCCTCCATCAGCTCATCCCCCACAGCTATTACCTTTTGTATCAATTGCCCCTTCCTTTTTAGATTGTAAGCTCTAATGAGCAGGGCCCTCTGATTCCTCTTGTACCAAATTGTAATGTAACTGTAATGTCTGCCCTCATGTTGTAAAGTGTTGGCCCTATATAAAACCTGTATAATAATAATAACTTAGGACAAGGGGGCACTCTTTTTATGTCTGGAGGAAAAGAGATTTCATCTCCAAATTACGGAAAGGTTTCTTCACAGTAAGAGCTGTGAAAATGTGGAATATACTCCCTCCAGACGTGGTTCTGGCCAGCTCAGTAGTATTGCTTTAAGAAAGGCCTGGATTATTTCCTATGTACATAATATAACTGGGTACTGACATTTATAGGTAAAGCTGATCCAGGGAATATCTGATTGCCTCTCGGGGGGGTCAGAAAGGAATTTTTTCCCCTGCTGTAGCAAATTGGATCCTGCTTTGCTGGGGCTTTTCACCTTCCTCTGGATCAACTGTGGGTATAGGAGCGTGTATATGGGATTGTGTGTGTTTTTTTTTGTTGGTTGGTAATATAAGAGGAGGCCCACAGCCAGCATGTCTGAAATTCCACCCAGCTTGTGGAATGATGTCATGCTTGAGTCCCCACTCAACTCGTTTCTCTGTAATAAACGTTGTTTGGGGAACCAAGCCTCGGTTCCCCAGGTGACGCTTTATGGAGAAACGCATTGGTAGGGGCCTCACACGTGACTTCATTCACCAAACCGGCAAACTGACACTCACCAGCTCTCTGCTCAGGAAGCCCTGAGAACTGAGCGATCGGTGGTATTTGATCCCTTGGGTTCTCAGTGTTGGAGCTGGTGGGGGAGAGATGCAGCACCCACCTAGGCAAGTATGATTCTGCAAAAAAAAAAAAAAAGTCCATACTTCTCTTTTAATTCGTATTTTTATCATTTATTTTGGATATTTGTTAACCCTATGGTCCCAGAGCCATCTTTCCATTTTCCTCAACTGACTCTGGAGTGGGACAGCGGACTTGGGAGGTCATGTTAGATGTCAGCTCCTCACACTGTGAAGCGTCTAATAGGATGCTTCGCTGCTTGTACCGCCGTACCTCCCTCCCTGGTGCACTCTGCTGGAATGAGTCCACAGCAGGGCTACACACAAGCAGCCCTGCTGGGCCCCACTACTGACCCTAAGCCCTTGTACACACGGTCGGACATTCCGATGGACAATGTCCGATAGGACTGTGTTGTCGGATAATCTGACAGTGTGTGGGCTCCATCGGACTGTTTCCTTCAGAGTTTCCGACGGACCAAGTTTTCCAGCTGGGCTATAAAAATTTCCGACAACATGCTCCGATCGGACTTTGTCCGATCATGTGTAGAGAATTACGATCGGACAAAGTGCCACGCATGCTCAGATCAAATTCCTAGACCAAAGCTATTGGCTACTAGCCTGAACATAGTCCCGTCCTAACGAAATAACGTCATCACGTTATGTACAATCAGATTTTCTGACAACTTTGTCCGACTGTGTATGCAACAGTTTCGGACAAAATCCGACGGATTTGGTTGTCGCAATGTCCGACCGCGTGTATAAGGGCTATGAGTCCTGGGTCTGGTACTGGAGAACGGCCTGTACCGGTTGGTTGGCCGGCCCTGGGTGAAGAAGTGCAATGTATTGTACAATGTGGCAATGGATGGGCTGTAGTGTAAGATAGCTCTTTCTTTTTCTGAGGGGGAGGGATACAAGTAGAATTAATGTCAAAGCTTACAGTTGCAAACCAAATGAATGAACCAGGAAAGGAGAAAACCGTTGTTAAAAATGAATGGCATTTGTGCTCTTGTCCTATTTATTATGTTACTTGCAGGTATTCATTTAAAGCAGTAATAAACCCAATAGCAAACATTTAATATATTGCAGCTTACCAATTCGTAGATGTGATGGCTGCATTAATTTTATTTTTTTTAGGCTTTCTGTCTTCTATTTTCATCTGGGGATCCAGCCAGCAAGTCTGTTGTTTTTCAAAAGCTCAAGCTCTCCAATAGAATGTGTCTGCTTATGGATGAGACAATCCAGTTAACATATATAACATTTTCGTTGGAGTTTTACTTCAATTAGTTACTGTTTTTAAATTAGTGAGTTACAGTTCAAATAAGTATTTGATCCCCAAGAAAAACATGACTTAGTACTTGGTGGAGAAACCCTTGTTGGGAAGCACAGAGGTACTTTTCTTGTAGAAGGCTACCAGGTTTGCACACATCTCAGAAGCGATTTTGGTCCACTCTTCTTTATAGATCTCTAAATCCATAAGGTTTCTTGGCAACTTGAGGTTTCAGCTCCCATACATTCTCTATAGGATTAAGGTCTGGAGACTGGCTAGGCCACTCCATGAACTTAATGTGCTTCTTCTTGAGCCACTTTTTTGTTGCCTTGGCTGTATGTTTTGAGTCATTGTCATGCTGGCAGGCCTATCCATGACCCAACTTTTTAGTGTTTTGGCTGAGGGAAGAAGGTTCTCAACCAAGATTTTACAACACATGGCCCCGTCCATTGGCCCCTCAATGCGGCAACGTTGGCCTGTACCTTTAGCAGAGAAACCGCCCCCAAGCATAATTTTTCTACCTCCCTACTTGACTGTAGAGATGGTGTTCTTAGGGTCATAGTCAGCATTTTTCTTCCTCCAAACACGACGAGTTAATACCAAAGAGCTCAATTTTGGTCTCATCTGACCACAGCACTTTCTCCCAATCCATTTCTAAATTATTTAGATGTTTATTGGCAAACTTCAGACGGGCCTTTACATGTGTTACAAATGGTTTGTTTGGTGACTGGTCCCAAATGCCTTGAGATCATTCACAAGCTCTTCCCATGTAGTTCTTGGCTGATCCCTCACCTTTCTCATGATCATCCTCACCCCATGAGGCAAAATCTTGCATGGAGCTCCTGACCGAGGGTTATTGGCTATTTTGTATTTCTTCCATTTGCAAATAATCACTCCAACAGTTGTCTCCTTCTCACCAAGCTTCTTGCCGATGGTCTCGTAGCACATTGCAGCCCTGTTTAGGTCTACAATCTTGTCCCTGATGTCTTTTGTCAGCTCTTTGGTCTTGCCCATGATGGTGAGGTTTGAATGGAAGAAAGAGATTCTGTGGACTGGTGACTTTTATACACATAAGGAGTTGTCGTTAGGAACACCTTCTTAAACTGACAGGACTAATCTGTGTACCACATGAGCACTTTCTGTAGCCAGAATTATTGTTGGTTGGTAGGGGTTCAAATACTTATTTTACTCACTGAACTGCAACTCAAATTATAAAATTTGTGTTATGTGTTTTTTTGGGGGATTTATGGTTGATATTCTGTCTCTAGCATTTAAAATACACCTATTAGGGGATTCCATAGTGTAGAAGGATCTGGGGGTTTTGGTAGATCATAAGCTCAATAACAACATGCAATGCCAAGCTGCGGTTTCCAAAGCGAGCAAAGTCCTTTCTTGTATTAAGAGAGATATAATTTTGTCCCTGTTCAAATCATTAGTAAGACCTCACCTGGAATATGTAGTTCAGTTTTGGGCACCAGTTCTCAAAAAGGATATCAGGGAACTGGAAAAAGTGCAGAGAAGGGCAACCAAACTGATGAGAGGCATGGAGGAGCTCAGCAATGAGGAGAGATTAGAAGAACTAAATTTATTCACTCTTGAAAAGAGGAGAATAAGGGGGGGGGATATGATCAACATGTTCAAATATATTAGAGGTCCATATAGTGAACTTGGTGTTGAGTTATTCTCTGTACGGTCAACCCAGAGGACACAGGGGCACTCTTTACATCTAGAGGAAAAGAGACTTCAAGTACGGAAAGGTTTCTTCACAGTTAGAGCTGTGAAAATTTGGAATAGACTCCCGCCAGAGGTGGTTCTGGCCAGCTCAGTAGATTGCTTTAAGAAAGGCCTGGATACTTTCCTGAATGTACATAATATAACTGGGTACTAACATAGGTAAAGTTGAGCCAGGGAAAATCCGATTGCCTCTTGGGGGATCAGGAAGGAATTTTTTTCCAGTGCTGTAGCAAATTGGAGCATGCTCTGCTGGGGGTTTTTTTTCGTCTTCCTCTGGATCAATTGTGGGCATAAAATTGGGTATTTGGATTGTACGATTATTTTTTATTTTATTTATTTGTTTTTAAGGTTAAACTGGATGGACTTGTGTCTTTTTTCAACCTGACTAACTATGTAACCTATGATTAAAATTGTAGACCCTTCTTTTCTTTTCCAGTAGGCAAGCTTCCAAAATCTTCAGGGGATCAAATTATTATTTTCTACACTGTACGTAGATGGGGGTAGATGCAGTAAATGCACAATTTAGCTTATATTGTGAAAGTAATGTTCCTATACTGGTTCCTAATCAAAAGTTTCCATGTTTGCTCAATCCTTTTTGATGATCTTATGAAAATAATTAATCTTTTTACTCTTTTCTAGTCTCTTTATCTGGTTGGAAACTCTTTCTCCCATAGTCCTTCTCACTTCATGCCTTATTCTTGTAGGACTGGTGACTACCTGAAAGCATGGGCTCCTGGATCCCCATTTCTGTGTTGTGTTTGACCCTTTTTCTTGGCTTCTGCTCATCTGATACGGATCCTGCCCCTGATCTGAGGTCTGTTTTACCATCAGCAATAAGCTCAAAGAATAACACCATTTATGGCATCGTTTTTGATGCCGGCAGTACCGGGACTCGAATTCACATCTACACCTTTCATCAAAGAACTGCAGGTGAGCGTATGGAATGTTTTTAAGGTTCTCTTGTTGTGCATAGTGGGAGTACAGGCCTCAACGCTCCATGAGTGTAGAGGAAACCACTCACTGTAAAATGTTCCCTTGGCATTAGGCCTTCAACACACTGATATTTCATGGTGCTAGTAGTAAGCCTTCAACACACAAAAATGATATGGTGGTAGGACTATCAACACACAAATATTTCATGGTAGTGGACCATCAACACACAGATTTTTCATGGTGGTGGACAATCAACACACAAATATTTCATGGTGGTAGACCATCAACATACATATATTTAATGGTAGACCATCAACACAGATATTTCATGGTGGTGGGACCATCAACACTTAGATATTTTGTGGTGGTGAGACCATCAACACACAGATATTTTGTTGTGGTGGGACCATCAACACACAGATATTTTGTGGTGGTGAGACCATCAACACACAGATATTTTGTGGTGGTGGGACCATCAACACATAGATATTTAATGATAGACCATAAACACACAGATATTTAATGGTGGTGGGACCATCAACACACAAATATTTCATGGTTACATTGTAAATCATTTTATGAATCATCCCTGGATAACGCATAAGGGCATCAGGTATTTTGTTCTGTCAGTAACGATGTGTATGGCAAAGCAACATCAGCAACCAAGTGGAAGCTGTTTTTTTTTAGGTGCTGCTATGTGATGATAAGCTGTGCCAGCCCTGGCTGTTTATAAACTTTAGATTTACCCATCCAGGCATATCATGAATGTAAAGATGTGCTGCTCCCTGCCAATTCATAAACGTAAAGATGTGTGTGCCCACTATGACATTTCAAATCTCTGTACCATATTTGGTTGATTAATTACTGAGCTTTCTTCTTGCCTTTCCATGGTGGTCATATGTCTATGCCTCTCTATTAAGGTGGCTCTAAATGCATTCTATGCATGAAGGTAAAAAACCTTCTGTGTGCAGTAGCACCCCTAATACTTACCTGAGTCCCACCGTGATACAGCGATCTGCACGAGAGCCTCGGCTCTCCGGGGACTCTCCCTCGTCATTGGCTGAGACAGCAGTGGGAGCCAATGGCTCCAGTTGCTGTCAATTCCAACCAGTGAGCCAATAAGAAGAGAGAAGGGGCAGGCCTAACCACAGCTCTGTGTTTGAATGGACATGCAAAGCAGTGGTTCAGTTGCGATACTGAATCGGTGCCCCCACAGCAAGCTGTTTGCTCTGGGGGCACTTGGCAGGAGGTAGGGCCCAGGAGTGTCAGCGGCAGACCCAAAAAGAGGAGATCCGGGCTGCTCTGTGTGAAACCATTACACAGAGCAGGTAAGTATACCACGTCTGTTATTTAAAAAAATAAAAATAAAAAAAAAACGTTCCTATATCACTTTAAAGTAGTTCTAAATGCTTACATGTATCCAGTGAAGTGACTGGCCTCAGGTGATACACAGAGATGAAACAAATCCTTCTATATACGTTGTACCTGTTTATCTACAGCCCTATATTCTCCACATCTGTTCAAAGTCCACAAATTATAAAGCTTGTCTGAGCTGTCAGGAAAAAAAGGAACAGAGAGCTGAACTTGTACACTGCAGAGCTCAGTAAGGAGAGTTCTGAGAGCTGGTTGGAGGGATGGGACACACCCCCTTCACACAGGGACAGAGCTGAGGTTGTCAATAACCTGCTCTGTGCTAGAGGTCCCTCCCCTGTCACCTTTTTTTTTTTTTTTCTTAGTGTCAGGAAAACTTGTCAACTTATGCTGTTAGCAGAGTAAGGAAGCAGCAGACAGAAATTACACTTAGTACTCTGGATTGAGACAAGTACACAATATACAGGGCTAGGCTTTGTTCATATTTCATGCCTGAGGTTTACAACCACTTTAAAGCTTCTGGGTGGTGTTGTATGACTTCGCATTTATTGTTGCTCAGAACTCAATTTGCATTGGATTTGTGCTCATAACTGATCTGCTGGTCTCAATTCTGTCCATTATTCAGGTTCTCCTCTGGAGCTGGATGGAGAAATCTTTGAGTCAGTAAAGCCGGGTCTCTCTGCTTATGCCAATCAGCCAGAGAAGGTGAGCCGCGTTATTTTACATTTTTTAATTCAGTCATGATAACTCCTAAGACACTTGTAACATTTGTTAAATAAAATTATATACATCACCATTGAGTAGATTGGAAATATCCTTATAATGACACCTTCTAGAAAAACAATTGGGGGGGGGGCAAATTATGGGGTGTCATACTCCATTACATAGCAAGCTGCATCAGCATTATGGTTGTCCTTAAAGGGTTGGTTGTAAGACTAGATGTCCAGAGCCCCCTTTACATCAGATATCAAGAGCCCCCCCCCCCACCCTTATATCACAGTGCACCCCCCTTACCTTGTACTGCTCCCAGGAAGAAACTGGGGGCGAGCTGGGAAGCAAGAAGGGCAGGGTCTGGAGGAGGACTGGAGGATGGCTGAGGTCAGCTGCCGGAGTCTGCTAAATGCTGAGACCAGAGGAGATGAGCGTGCACAGGATCTGTAGGAGAAGTTCTGTCCTCCTCTTTTCGGCCAACTGCTGAGACTAGGGGAGCAGAGATGAGCCTCTCCACAGCTAGACAAAGAAGCACAGGATCTAGTGGGGGGGGGGGAGCCCTGCTCTGCCCTCCCCTCCCCTGTGCTGCCAACCGCTCATACAAGGTAGGGGTGGAGGCGAGGGGGTGCGCCGCAGCTGCAGGAGAGGTACAAGGGACACATGATTGACAATCACAATGATCACAAATGTAAACAGTTGTGATGTTTAAGAGATTTAAGTGCCAGTGACCATTGTGTGTGTGGAGGCAGGGGGGATTGTGGTAAAATGCCACTAAGCACCAATGACTGTAGTGTTCTTTTGGGGGGTAGGAGCTTGAAATGTTTGAGTTTATCCATAGCATCTAGCCATTGCACACAATACCATTTTAGCACAATGCAATTTGATCCTCTGGGGAACTTTCCTCCCAATCACGAAACACTTGCAGTTGGCTCACCAATAATGGAAGACTTGAACTTGGCTTCAGTGGGCGACCGTTAAAGGTCAAGCTCAACGTTACCACCTCAATACCATCATGTTTGTTAGTTTCCAAAAAATAGTGGCAAAATAAATCACCTTTTCCAAAAAAAGGGGGTGTTAGAACTGTCCTGACATTTTCATTTGATATGTTTTATAGCAGAAAGCAAAGGAAACTGGTTTTATTTATTTATTTTATGTTGAGTCTTTTTTCATGAGTGTACACAGCCTATTGCATTAGGGTGTGCACCTCAAAGCTCAAACACATACACTATATTGTCAAAAGCATTGGGACACCTGCCTTTACCCACACATAAACTTTAATGGCATCCCAGTCTTAGTCCGTAGGGTTCAATATTGAGTTGGCCCACCCTTTACAGCTATAACAGCTTCAACTCTTCTGGGAAGGCTGTCCACAAGGTTTAGGAGTGTGTTTATGGGAATGTTTGACCATTCTTCCAGAAGCACATTTGTGAGGTCAGGCACTGATTTTGGATAAGAAGGCCTGGCTCTCAGTCTCCGCTCTAATTCATCCCATAGGTGTTATCGGGTGGAGGTCAGGACTCTATGCAGGCTAATAAAGTTCTTCTACCCCAAACTTTATGGACCTTGCTTTGTGCACTGGTGGGCAGTCATGTTGTAACAGAAAGGGGCCGTCCCCAAACTGTTTCCACAAATATGGGAGCATGAAATTGTCCAAAATGTCTTGGTATGCTGAAGCCTTAAGAGTTCCCTTCACTGGGAAGGAGCCAAGCCCAACCCCTGACAGACAACCCCACGCCATATTCCCCTTTCCACCCAATGTCCAAGGTCCATAAAGACATGATAAAGCAAATGATTCCGGGCAGCTGCGCTTCATTTTTATTGAAGCTTCATATGACAAGTGGTTAACAGATGGAGCAGGGGACAAAGAGGTAGACGTGTTTTGTGCAAATGTTAGTGCTTAGTCCTTACCATTTTGTTTCATCCATAAAGACATGGATGAGCGAGTTTGTGGTGGAGGAACTTAACTGGTCTGCACATAGTCCTGACCTAATCCCGATAGAATGCCTTTGGGATAAATTAGAGTGAAGACTGCAAGCCAGGCCTTCTCATCTGACCTCACAAATGTACTTCTGGAAGTATGGTCAAACATTCCCATAGACACACTCCTAATCGCACACCATAGAGATGAAGGAGGAACTTCCCTGTTCCCTGATCATCTCTAGGGTATGAAACTGGAAGTAACAAGGATTTTGTCACTTCTGGTTTTGGTTGTTTGTTTACAAGCCATTACCTGCTTGTAAAGCATCTGATCAAACCGATCTCCGTTTTATCAGATGCTTTAGAGGGCAGAAAAGAGATCTGGGATCTAATAGACCTCAGATCTCTCAGTAAAGAGTACCTGTCACTGTCCATGCTATCACAAGGGATGTTGTTCATCCCTTGTAATAGCAATTTAAGGATAACGTAACCTTTGAGAACATGTTTTTAGGGTGGAACATTTACCATGTTCCCAATGTCGCAGCTGCTGCCCGATCGCTTCTCCCTCCCTGTGACAGTAATACGGGGCAGAAGTTCCCCGTATTAGCTGTCACTTTTTGAATTCGGTGTCCGTATCGTCAGCTCTGTGTGTAAATGAACTACAAGCCCCGACATCCTTTTGTGACTGTCGGCTTGAAGTTCTCAATGAACTACCACATTGCCGCAGTGGTTCATTGATTCTTCCTGTCTGTGTATCTGCTTGCCTGTACAGAATGTACAGACATATACAGTGGGTAAAATAAGTATTGAACACGTCACCAATCTTCTAGGTATATATGTTTCTAAAAGTGCTATTGTAATGAAATTTTCACCACGTGTCGTTAACAACCTATGCAATCAATACATATAAAGACACCAAAACAAATACATAGAGAAATTAAGTTATGTGCAAAAAAATTATGCAGGGAAAAAAAAGCATTGAACACGTGAAGAAAGGGAGGTGCAAAAACGCATGGAAAGCCAAGACACCAGCTGAAATCTATCAGTAATTAGAAAGCAATCCTGCCCCTTGTCAGTGCAAATTCATATCAGCTTGTTCAGTCTCAACTGATGGCCTATAAAAAGGTGTCTCATTACCAAGGTGTCACACAAGAAACATCTCATGATGGGTAAAAGAGCTCTCTCAAGACCTTCACAACCTTATTGTTGCAAAACATACTGATGGCATTGGTTACAGAAGGATTTCTAAACTTCTGAATGTTCTAGTGAGCACT
Organism: Lithobates pipiens; assembly: GCF_037356315.1. Lineage (NCBI taxonomy): Eukaryota > Metazoa > Chordata > Amphibia > Anura > Ranidae > Lithobates > Lithobates pipiens. Next base: position 10,218,764 of record NW_027507791.1, read on the forward strand.
GTTGGGCCATAATCCTGAAGTGGAAAGAACACAATGTCACCATAAACCAGCCACAACCAGGTGCTCCTCACAAGATTTCTAACAAAGGAGTGCAAAGAATTTTCAGAAGAGTTATCCAAGAGCTAGGGAGAGCTCAGAAAGACCTGGAATTAGCAGGTACGATTGGAAAACGAGGAAAGGAAGCGCTCACAATGCCACATCCGTAAATTGAATGGGAAACCAAAAAAGGGGGTACTGCAGAAGTAACCATGGGTCGGACTTTAAAGGCATGGAAACAATAGAGAAATAACAAGAATAATATTTATTGAAAAAAGTACATGGTATAGTCACAGTGTTCAAAAGGTTAAAAATCATATAAAATGATACAATTTGTACAGTGAGCCCTTGTGCGTTTTGCAGTTGTTGTTCTTCAGGACACAATCAAGGTTTAAAGATGTAACAAAAAAAGGAGGGAGAACGGATCTCGCTGTCTGAAATGAGATATATTCAAATTAAAATCCGACAAATCACATATATATTTTTTACATTATATTGCATTAAAAAGCATATGCTATACTGTCATAGAGAAACCAAAAGAAAAACGAGAGACACCAACAACAATAAAGGATACCTTATGGTAGACTAGACCTCATGTACAAATCTCCAAAGGCCAGAAGGTTTGCAAAAATGTGGAATGCTTCTAACAAGCTGTGAGCGGGTAAACGGAGCAGGGCTGGTTCTAATAGGTAATATAAGAAACAACAAACTGTCACTGTATTATACATACGGTGAAACATTATAAATGAATGTAAATCCATACGGGTACCTACTAGTAAGTAAGCGCAAAAAATTGCTACAACAGGGGCAGGTTTGCATCTCATATCAATCAGTGATGATAACCACCAGAGAGATACAGCTGGGAAATCCAGGATCCAATACGGAAAAACACTAATAAAGCTTGATAGAGCTAGCGGCATGTAATACAGCACAACTAGCAAGGAATACCCATAGAGGATCTATAAGAAGGGAGAAGCGGCATTACAGACACTGCCACTCAGTGTTTACAAAGACAGCATAACTAAAAGAGTGTAAGGTACTTCAAAAGCCCTATACACACTATCAGACTGTCTGATGATTTTTTTCCTTCAGATTTGCCAAAACCATCTAATATGAGGTCAAACCTTAGGAGTTTCAATGTGTATGCAATCAGGCAGGCCCTTCCACTACATGGTTTTGGTAAATCTGAAGACAAAAATCATCAGAAAATCTGATAGTGTGTATGGGGCTTAATAATACTAAGACGGACGGATGTGCCCCTGGGAGACAGCCTGGTGCTGTGCACAATGCCAAAACAAGATCGTAGGCTATTTATATCAACTGGCCGTGTCCCTACACAGAGATGAGATAGCGTCACATGATGCAATCACGTCAGAGCGTCACAGAGGTAAAGTGGATTATGGGAATCGTAGGCAGCGTGACGAGAGGACCTCTGCTCGATTCGAGCATGCGCACAACTGGCGGGATAGGAGAGCCGACTTATAAAAAGGGATATAATGGGTAAAAATAGACAAAAAAAAAATCCGCTTACCATAGTAACCAAATGCGCAAACGTGGAAAAGCAGGGGAAGCATAGGGTATCTTCAAGGTAGGTGTCAAACATATTAACTCACGAATCACATGAACAGAAAGCATAGGCTAAATAAAAACATGAACACTTTTATATACCTGTGGTGTAAATTCATGAATCTTATTCCATTGTTCAAAAGTATAATTAGGTAGTAAACTAAATCACAAATAGTGAAAAAATAAATAAAATAATGTGAATACATTACTATACAACGTGTAATAGCTCATTGATCCATTTATGGGATCCCTTACTTGTTAAGTAACAATCACTGTAAATAGAACGGAGACAACAAATAGTTTCAAATATTAACCACTTAAGGACCAGGCCTCTTTTTCAGACTTGGTGTTTCCATGTTTAAAACAGTTTTTTTTGCTAGAAAATTACTTAGAACCCCCAAACATTTTATATTGTTTTTTTTTCTAACACCCTAGAAAATAAAATGGCGGTCATTGAAATACTTTTTTTCACACCGTATTTGCGCAGCGGTCTTAGAAGCACACTTTTTTTGGAAAAAATTCACTTTTTTGAATAAAAAAATAAGACAACAGTAAAATTAGCCCAATTTTTTTTATACTGTGAAAGATAATGGTATGCCGAGTAAATTGATACCCAACATGTCACGCTTCAAAATTGCGCCCGCTCGTGGAATGGCGTCAAACTTTTTAGCCTCAAAAATCTCCATAAGCGACATTTAAAAAATTCTACAGGTTGCATTTTTTGCGTCTAGGGCTAGAATTATTGCTCTCGCTCTACCGATCGCGGCGATACCTCACATATGTGGTTTGACCACCGTTTTCATATGCGGGCGCTACTCACTTATGCGCTCGCTTCTGTGCGCAAGCTCGTCGTAACGGGGTGTTTTTTTAAAAAAAAAATTTTTTTTCTTATTTATTTTAATTGATTGATTTTATTTATTTTTACACTGTTTTAAAAAAATAAATAAAATGGATCACTTTTATTCCTATTACAAGGAATGTAAACATCCCTTGTAATAGAAAAAAGCATGACAGGTCCTCTTAAATATGAGATCTGGGGTCAAAGTCCTCAGATCTCATATTTGGGCTAAAATGCAACAAAAAAGAAAAAGAAAAAAAAGAAAAAAAAAATCTGACATTTAAAAAAAAAATATACCTTTAAGAGGTATGGGCGGAAGTGACGTTTTGACGTCGCTTCCGCCCTCCTATGGTATAGAGACGAGTGGGGGCCATCTTAGCCTCACTTGTCTCTATGCCCAGCAGACGGAAGGACCCGATCGCCTCCGCCGCTACCGACGGCTCCGGTAAGCGGCGGAAGGTGCGGGAGGGCGGCGGGAGGGGGGGTGGCACCTCTCCCGCCGCCGATAGCGGTGATCTCGTGGCGAATCCGCCGCGGAGACCACCGTTATCGTACAGCCGACCGCTGCCTGAAGAGATGGATATCTCGGTTGTGGCAGCAGCTGCTGCCGTTACCGAGATATCCCTCTTCAAAAATAGGACGTACATCGTCGTGCGGCGGTCGGCAAGTGGTTAAAGTGGTAACAATTGATTGGAAGGGAGAAACGGGTGGGGGAGAGGGAAAAAAAGGGGGAAAGAAAAAAAAAAAGCAGGTACAATTGTTTCAAAGAAAACAATAAGTGATGCACTCCACTGCCATGGTCTGTACGCACGCTCACCACGCAAGACTCCATTTCTGAAGAAAAAGCATGTTGAGGCTCGTTTTAAAGTTTGCTGCACAACATTTAGACAAGCCTTTCAAATGCAGGGAGACTATAGTCTGGTCAGACGAGACCAAAACTGAACTCTTTGGATGCCATGATACACACCAAGTTTGGAGGTCAAATGGCACATCACCCCAAAAACACCCCCATACCAACAGTTAAGTTTGCAGGTGGGAACATCATGGTGTGGGGCTGTTTTTCAGCATACGGTACTGGAAAACTTCATATCATTGAAGGAAGGATGAATGAAAAAATGGACCAAGACATTCTTGATAAAAATCTGCTGCCATCCACCAGGATGATGAAGACGAAACAAGGGTGGACATGTCAGCAAGACAATGATGCCAAACACAAAGCCAAGGAAACTTGATTTCAAATTGATTTCAAAGAAAGAAAATAAAGTTGCTAGAATGGCCCAGCCAATCACCTGGCTTGAACCCAATAAGAAATCTATGGAAGCTGGAAACGACAATGGTGAAAAATTAAGGCTCGAGACTTGCGTGGTAAGAAGGAAGGAGAGCTATTGAAACAGTTGGATGACCTCAAGGTTGAACTGTCATAACTTAGAGTTGCTAAGGTGACGAGGGGAGCTGCTTCTAAACTGTCCAAAATCTGTGTTTGCAATTCCATCACCAGAGTTCTAACTGTGATCAACCAGACCCAAAAAGAAAACTTGAGGAAATTTTACAAAGGTAAGAAGTACAAGCCTTTGGATTTGAGGCCAAAAAAGAGCAGGGCTCCCAGGTGCAGGCTGAACAAGCATGAGGAGTCTTTGAGGACTAAAAAGCGGCGACAAAAGAACGACTGTACTCCTACGTGCAAATTTGCTGTCAAGGCATAAATCTAATGTGTTTAATAAAATGTGTTCAGTTGAAAAAAAGATCATAAAGTCCATAGAAGAGGCCCACGCAACCTTCAAGATTGGAAGACTGTGTGGAAGAATGGGCTAAAATCGCACCTGAGCAACGCATCTGGAAGCTGTCATTGCCAACAAAGGCCATTTCAGTTAGCGTGTTCAATACTTTTTGCCCTGTGTCATTCTATTTTTTTTTTTTATAACACAGAACTTCATTTCTGAACTTATTTGGTTTGTTTTGGTTTCTTTGTATGTATGTGTAGCACTGACTCCCAAAGGAGCTGCTGATTTTATTGGGCTTACCGTTACCTTCTTGACCTCTTCTCCGTCTAGGGTTTCCCGTGGTAGATGGCCCAAAGAACTGCAGAAACTGACACTGGATCCTCTTTTTGGGTTATTTATTTAAAAGATAACACAGTCACTTAATGGAGGGTAGAGGGTTAGGAAGAAAGTTCAGGTACATTTGGACTGCAAACATAGGAAGTCTCTCACAATAGAAATCCAGAGAATTACCGTTTCACAGCTGGATTTCACAACCACCGGATAGACCTCCTCTCACTAGGCCATGCAGCCGGTAGGGTGTTAAGTAAAGCAAAGTCTCTGCCACAGACTTGAGCACAACTGAGGGACATAGACAAATTTAGAGAGCTATCATACGGTACCAGTTTCTCTCACCCGGGCCAGCGATACCGTATGAGTGTAGATCCATGATGTGTCCTTCAACTGAGCCTCCAGGCTCCTTCAGAGAAACCAGCCTTTTGCATGGCCTTCTCCTGAAGAGTCCTCCCCTGGATGCTTCTGCAGTTGCTGGGCCTCTCCTTAGATGAGACGGCACTGGACCACCTTTGAATCCTCAGGCTTCAATATCCACTCAGGCCTGTCCCTGAAGTTGCTTTGCCTCGGGCTATCCAGCCCCGAGACTCGAAATTGCATGGATCCGCACCCCAGGCCAGAAGGGCCATGGGGGCTGATCAGGAGGACCAGGACCAAACAGACAGAAAGCTCTTCTGGACCGAAACCCAGAAGCACGTGATCTCAGCACCTTAAATACAACCCCCCAGAATGCACAGCAGGACGACACTCCCACTGGGCTGGTTCCGAGAGAGAATGGCATTCAATACACCCAGCTAAACTGCGTTCTCATACTTGACAGCGGTGACAGTCACACCTGCGGCCAAGGAGAACTAGAACTAGACTGGTACTGAAACCATAATTTGGCCAAATTAGCCCTAAAACCCAACTGTGGTTTCAGGAATATTAATTTTCAAAACATATAGCGCATGCTCGTCAGAAGCCGGCGCTACATATGGATTGCATGGGTTGTTATCGACGTAGGGGAAATATCCCGTCAATAGCACCTTTCGAACTATATTTACCTAGAAAAGTGGTTACGTGTTCAATACTTATTTTACCTGTTGTAGATACACTGACTGATCTGGAGAATCCCCACCCCATACCTTCTGGCGCTCATTAAAGTGGTTGTAAACCCTTACAAACCACTTTGACCTACAGGTAAGCCTAGATTAGGGCTTACCTGTAGGTCCAAGAAATATCTCCTAAACCTACACGGTTTAGGATATATTTACAATAAGACAGGCACACAGGCGCAGTATCGCCGTTGGCAGTATGCCGCTGCTAACGGCAATATGTCGTTGGTGGCTGCTCCCGTGCCCCTGCGTGGAAGTGACGTCATCGCTGCTTCGGCGCTGTGAGTGGCCGGAAGAAGATGGACGCTCTGTGCTACAGGGGACAGCGGTGACATCGCTGGCTCCTGTGTCGGGTAAGTGACACATAATGGGCTACTATGCGATGCATAGTAGCCCATTATGCTTTACCTTTTGCAGGGAGACAAAGAGGAAGTAAACCCATACAAGCTGTGCTTCTGAATCACTTCTCGTATTATAATCTCGTAGCCCAGCTAGAATCTGGATTGTTTACGAGTATTCAGTCTAGACCAACATTGGTCCTTATGAATAAAATATGGCAAGAAATGAGACGTATAATGGAATATGTAGGGGGGTATCTGAATTTTCACCAATTTGGGGGAACAGGTATTATGAAGAGTTATGTAAACCGCTAGGGTTTGAGTACTGGCGTTCTAAAGGAATACAATATATCTCGCAGCTTTATGTTCAAAATGTTATGCGTTAATTTCAGTAGCTACAGGAGTCATACCAACTACATCATAACTTCTATAAATATTTACAACTGCGTCATGCAGCTAACTCGCAGTTTAAGGGTGTCGGGATGAATACAAAATCTATGCCTTTGATGTCTATATTGATGGGGGCTAAGGGGAAAAAGAAAGGTCTAATTATATTAGCTTATAACCAACTTATGATGAAATATCAAGATTTTAAGAATACTCCAGGTAGAAAGGGTTGGAGACAGACCTGGGGGGTATAACAGAGGATGAATGGCAAAATATTCTGAAGAGGGCCCCATTGGTATCCATATCACATGCACAATGCCTATCTCAATTGTTTATTATATATAAGCAATATAGGACACCGGAAAAATTATATAAGTGGAGGAGGGAAACCCTGGATTGTCCGAGGTGTAAGCAGGCCCCAGCTGATTTGATCCATATGTTGTGGAACTGCCCCAAGCTGGTCAGATATTGGCGAGAGGTGGTGTCCACAATTAATGAGGCTTACAATACCAATATAGAAATGGAACCAAAGACTTGTCTACTGTGCTATGTTAATGAAGAGCTATATGGGACAAGTTAATGCCAATTGACAGATTACTATTCACAGCTCATAAGATAATTACTAGAAAATGGATGTCTTCTAATAGACCAGTATTCAAGGAATGGCGTTATGAGGTAAATGCGACAATATTAATGGAACAACAAGTGTATAAAAACTAGGGGTGCAACGGATTGTCACTGATCCCTGATCCGAATGGGTCAGCCTGTTAGGATCGGCACACCACGTGATCCACAGAGCGCTCCGCCGAGCGCGTGGCTAAGGAAAGGCTGCGGCTTTGGCCTAGCTCCGGAGCGGCGGCCATCTTGGTACACCCTGCGGCCGCTGTTTCGTCAGGAAGTTACGTTTCGTCGCCTTGCTACACCCCACACTCCTACACAGTAATGATAGTGAGAAGGGGGCAAGCGGACATCTTGTTACACCCACCGGAGTTTTAGATTTCAGAGTTATTTTCAACACAAAACTGAGCTTATATGCCTAAATACAGTATTTGTAAATCCGACAGACTGTTTAGATGTTAAATTTTAAAAGCAGCAGCAAACCTGCTGACCTTACATGGTTGCTAATGTGACAGAACACCTCTGATTTTCGCATTTAACATTTAGAGGTGTTCTGTCACATTAGCAACCATGTAAGGTCAGCAGGTTTGCTGCTGCTCTTAAAATTTAACATCTAAACAGTCCGTCGGAATTATAAATACTAATATATATATATATATATATATATAAGCTCCGTTTTTTGGGGGGGTTTTTTTGTTTGTTTTTTGCTGATCCGAAAAATGATCCAATCCGTGACTCCGATCCGAGGAATGATCTGATCCGTGAGTTTTTTGATCCGTTGCACCCCTAATAAGAACAGAGGCAGAATAGATATACTAGCCAAGTTATGGGGACCCTGGGTACCTGGTCCAGGATTGGCCTTTTTCTCTTTAGCCCCCCCTAGAATATCATAATAATGATCTAAGCCAGTGATGGCGAACCTTGGCACCCCAGATGTTTTGGAACTACATATCCCATGATGCTCCACTAGACTGCAGAGTGCCAGAGCATCATGGGAAATGTAGTTCCAAAACATCTGGGGTGCCAAGGTTCACCATCACTGATCTAAGCTATAACTTGTGGGGAGAAACGGGATGGACAGGATGCCTTATAGTTTAGGGGAGGACTGATAGTGATGGTGGAGAGGGGAGGAGTGGGGGTCCCCCCCCTTTTTTTTTTTTTTTTGTTTCCCTTTTTGTGTGTTTTCTGTTTGTTGTTTGATTTGTTCATTTGTTCTGTTAAGAATGTTAAATTGGTATCCTGGAGATTATCTGTAATTAGAGAGAGGTATTGTAAAGTAGTAATGTGTATAATCTGCAGATAATGCAATTTGTCTTGTTGATCAGCTGTAATGTTTGAAAGCTTTAATAAATAATGAAGATTAAAAAAAAAAAAATGACCATACATACGGCCTATATGAACTAGGGGCCAATAAGTCATATCATTTAAATAGTGACCCTCAAAAGAAGGGACTCATATTTCCCTCATAAGCTGCAAAGGTATGTATGAACATTTCTTTTGGTGAATTCAATACCTCCTATTGTTTGTTTTTAAAATCAGTCTATACCTTCAGTACTCAGGTAGGTTTACTTCTACTTGGCAGTAAGAACTTTCCTGGCTTTGCGAATCACTCTCTTCTTTTCCCAGGAACAAAAGGTCTCCTGGTCATTCTGAATGAAAGCTTTATTTTAATACCGGTGAGAACAATTGGATAAAGGAATTGTTCTGAAGCGTTAATTCCTTTTTTTTTTTTTTTTTTTTTTTTTGCAAGCTAACAGTAGATCCCAAGAAGCTATATTACATATAAAGAAAGAAAAAATAAGCAGTATAACCAAAAACAAAAATGAACATATTTCAACCTGAAAATAACTACTTGAAGATGAGGGGTTTCTGGAACTTTTTGTTTACAAGTTTAAATTAGTTTTTTTTTGCTAGAAAATTACTTAGAACCCTCAAACACTATATATATATATATATATATATATATATATATATATATATATATATATATATATATATATATATATATATATATATATATATATATATGTGTGTGTGTGTATATATATATAAATGCAACTTTTTTGGAAAAAATGCACTTTAATGAATAACAAAATACAATAGTTAGCCCAATTGTTTGGTATAAAGTGATGTGAAGTGCTGCGTAAATAGATACCGAACATGTCACGCTTTAAAATTGTGCACACTCATGGAATGGTGACAAACTACAGTACTTAAAAACCTCCATAGGGGACACATTTAAATTGTTTTACAGGTTACCTGTTTAGAGATACAGAGGACGTCTAGCACTAGAATTATTGCTCTCACTCTAACGATTGCAGCAATACCTCACATGTGTGATTTGAATACCATTTAGAAATGTGAGCGCGATTTGCGTATGCATTCACTTCTGCACATGAGCGCGTAGGGATGGGGCGGTTTAATTTTTATTTACATTTTTTTTTATTTTTACACTGTCTGTTTTTATTATATATTTTTTTTAAATAACTTTTATTCCTATTACAAGGGATGTAAACATCCCTTGTAATAGAAATGAGGATGACAGGTCCTCTTTATTGAGAGATCTGGGGTCAAAAATGTTTACCTATAAAAAAATGATTTGTTTTGACCCGGGAACCGGAAGTGACATCAAATGTCGCATCAGTCCTCCAAAGGCATAGAGACGAGTGGTGGCCATCTTGGCTTCACTCATCTCCCTACCCAGCTAACGCCGCATCGATTCGTTCTCTGGCTTTACTGATAGGTCAGGTAAGCCCAAGAATGACCGGGAAGTGGAGAGAGGGTGGGCAGCACCCCTCCCGCCGCTTCTAACTCTGATCATGGGGCAAATCCGCCCATGGGACCACTTTTATCTCACGCAGAACCAGCCATAGTAAAATAATTAACTGGGGGTTATAGCAGCTAGCTGCTGCCATAAAACCAGTATTAAACATCAAAGTAACAATGTCTTTTTTACTATGGGTCAGTCGGCAAGTGGATGAAGTAATAATAATTCTCAGAATCGCTATCTTAAGTAAAACTCCAATTTCTCTCATGGCAAATGTCAATTTGAGCTAAAATTTAGCAGATAATGTTTAGTAACCATTGGAATGTCTATAAAAAGTAGCTGAAATGGTAATAATTTTTTTGTGCCCATAAGAAAATGTCCAGCATCTAACATGTCAGATAGTCTTTTTTTAAAGGTTGGGGGAAAGCCTTGTGAGTCATTACTAGACTAAAGGTGAGCTTCCTTGAAATAAAATGTTTCTTACAGGCTGCAGATGCTGTGCGTTCTTTACTTCAACTGGCACAAGACGCTGTCCCATCTTCTCACTGGCAGAAAACTCCTCTGATACTGAAAGCTACAGCCGGCTTCCGACTGCTTCCTGTACACCAGGCTGAAGGCCTGCTCTCCGAGGTGAGAAGAGTACATGGCAAGAGAGGGGCATGCAAGGTCAGGGTATATAGCCTGGGTACATGACTTTTGGACTTGGCTGGGAAGGGGGAATGTATGGCCTTGATGCCAAGCCTGGGTTCATGTCATTGGTACGTGGCTAGGGATGGGAATGCACAGTCTGGGTATACAGCCTAATATGTGGCCTGTTTACATGGCTTGGGTATGTGTCTTGAAAAAGTATTCACACCCCTTGACATTTTCCACATTTTGTCATGTTACTACCAAAAACGTAAATGTATTTTATTGGGATTTTATGTGATAGACCGACACAAAGTGCCACATAATTGAAAAGTGAAAGGAAACTAATAAATGGTTTAAAAAAAAAAAAAAAAAATCTGAAAAGTGTGGTGTGCATTTGTATTCAGTACCCTTTACTCTAAGGCCCCTTTCACACGGGGTGGATCAGTAATGATCCACCCCGTGATGATCCGCTCGCTCAGCGGGGATCGCTCCGTTGTCCCCGCTGAGCCGGCGGCGGACAGGGCGGTCTCCGCACACTGTGCAGGGACCGCCCTGTCAGATCTCCGCTCTCCTCTATAGGGATCGGATGCGCACGGACCGTCTAATAGAAAAATAGGATTTTCCTCCATCTGCAGAATCGGACAGTAGCGGAGGCGGACAATAGCGGGTGTCTGCGGATGTTCATCCGCAGACACCCGCTATCCCATAGGGATGCATGTATGTCCGTATTTCATCCGCAAACGGATGGATGAAATACGGACATACTGTCTGCATGTGTGAAAAGGGCCTAAAACCCCTAACTAAAATCTAATGGAACCAGTTGCCCTTAGGAGTCACCTAATTAGTAAATGGAGTCCACCTGTTTGTAATTTAATTTCAGTATAAATACAGCTGTTCTGTGAATCCCTCTGAGGTTAGAGAACCTTAATGAACAAAGAGCATCATGAAGACCAAGGAACACGCCAGACAGGTTAGGGATAAAGTTGTGGAGAAGTTTAAAGCAGGGTTAGGTTATAAAAAAATATCCCAAGCTTTGAACATCTCACTGTTCAATCCATCATTCGAAAATAGAAAGAGTATGGCACAACTGCAAACCTACCAAGACATGGCCGTCCACCTAAACTGACAGGCCGGGCAAAGAGAGCATTCATCAGAGAAGCAGCCAAGAGGTCCATAATAACTCTGTAGGAGCTGCAGAGATCCACAGCTCAACTATTAGTGGTGCATTCCGCAAATCTGGCCTTTATGGAAGAGTGGCAAGAAGAAAGCATTTGTTGAAAGAAATCCATAAGTCCCATTTGTAGTTTACGAGAAGCCATGTGGAGGACACAGCAAACATATGGAAGAAGGTGCTCTGGTCAGATGAAACCAAAATGTGTGGCAGAAAACTAACACTGCACATCTCCCTGAACACACCATCCCCACCGTGAAACATGGTGGTGGCAGCATCATGTTGTGGGGATGCTTTTGTTCAGCAGGGACAGGGAAGCTGGTCAGAGTTGATGGGAAGATGGATGGAGCCAAATACAGATCAATCTTATAAGAAAACCTGTTAGAGTCTGCAAAATACATGAGACTGGGGCTGGAGGTTCATCTTCCAGCAGGACAATGACCCTAAACATACAGCCAGAGCTACAATGGAATGGTTTAGATCAAAGCATATTCATGTGTTAGAATGGCCCAGTCAAAGTCCAGACCCAAATTCAATTGAGAATCTGTGGCAAGATCTGAAAATTGCTGTTCACAGACGCTCTCCATCCAATCTGACAGAGCTTGAGATATTTTGCAAAGAAGAATGGGCAAAAATGTCCCTCTCTAGATGTGAAAATCTAGTAGAGACATCCCCAAAAAGACTTGCAGCTGTAATTGCAGTGAAAGGTGGTTCTACAGAGTATTGACTCAGGGGGGCTGAATACAAATGTACCCCACACTTTTCACATATTTATTTGTAAAAAATGTTGAAAACCATTTATAATTTTCCTTCCACTTCACAATTATGTGCCACTTTGTGTTGGTCTATCACATAAAATACATTTACGTTCTTGGTTGTAACATGACAAAATATGGAAAATCTCAAGGGGGTGTGAATACTTTTTCAAGGCACTGTATATACAGAGGGTATAGAAAAGAATTGCCCCCTTTAAAACAATCACATTTTATTATTTTAAAACCTGAACTAAAGACCGACACAATTTTTGTTTTATCCAGTTGTATTCACTTCCCACATCCAAGTGAAAGATATAACACCAACATGTCAAATAAAAAATAAAAAAAGAGAATCACTGAGTTGGAAAAAGGATCACCCCCCCCTTTCCTAAAAATGACATGTAAACTCAAGCAGGTGTAGCTAATCACCTTCTCAATGACACACAAAGCCAGTTGACTTTCAACTGTGATCGGCTGTGGTCATTTTGATTAGCTCAGCATGAAAGGTGCTTTCCTGGAGCATTTCAGTCCCTGGTAGTGCAACTGAAGCAAACAATCAACTATGGGTGGCAAGGCACTGTCAAAAGAACTCCGGGATAAAGGTGTGGACAGGCACAAGAGAGGAGATGGATACAAAAACACTTCAAAGGCTTTATCAATGAAGTACGGTGAAGGCTATTATTAGGGAGTGGAAGGTATTTGGTACAAGACAGACCGTCCCTGGATCAGGACATCGCTCCAAACTGGATGAGAGAGCCAGGAGGAAACTGGTCAGAGAGGCCTACAGCAACTCTGAAGCCGTTGCAGGAATTGATGACAAAGAGAGGTCATTGTGTGCATGTGGCAATAATATCACAAATTCTCCACAAATGTGACTTGTATTGGAGAGTTGCAAGAAAAAAATCCACTCCTCAAGAAAGGCCACATGCAGTCACCACTGAGCTTTGCCAAAACACACCTTGAAGATTCTGAGGCCACATGGAAAATGGTGTTCTGGTCAGATGAGACTAAAATTGAATTATATCAACACCAAACGATATGTCTGGCGGAAATCCAATACAGCTTAACATCCAAATAACACCATTCCTACAGTAAAGCATGGAAGTGGTAATATCATGTTATGAGGGTGTTTTTTTGCAGCAGGGACTGGAGCACTTATCAGGATAGAAGGAGAAATGCATGGGGCAAAAGTGCACAGCAAAAATGACCACATGGCGGTTGAAGGAGAAAAAGGTGGATGTCCTTGCATGGCCTAGTCAGAGCCCAGGCTTAAACCCCATTGAAAATCTGTGGATCTACTTAAAGACTGCAGTGCACAAACGGTCACCATCAAATCTGCAAGGAAGATTGGGCAAATATAAGTCTAATGCCCAGTACACGATCAGACTTTCTGACAACAAAACCATAAACTTTTGTTCGAAGGTTGTTGGCTCCAACTTGTCTTGCATACACATGGTCACACAAGTTGGCCAACAATTACGTTCATAGTGACGTACTATGTGTTTTTTCAGCTATTTAGCGCCACCCTTTGGGCTCCTTCTGCTAATTTCGCATTAGTAGAAGTTTGGTGAGTGTTGATTTGTTCTTTTCTTTTTTGCGCTCTTTTTCATTTAGCGCTATTATTATTATTCTTGATATCGCTTGAAAAAAAAATCCTTTGAAACTTAATTTGCAATAACTCCTTCAGTATCACCAGCAAGGCAGCTTCATTATTATCCCATTAAAGAAGAGAAGAATTGTATTTGGAGATTTCATAATATGCCACGTCACAAATGTTAATTTTTCATTACAAATGCTAGTTTACAAGACCGACCGCTTCTGCTTATGAGCCTGCGTGAACTTTTGTGCGATGGACTTGTGTACACACGATTGGAATTTCCGACAACAACGTTTTGTTGGGGGGAAAATTTGAGAGCCTGCTAGGAAACATTTGTTGGCGGAAAGTCCGACAGCAAATGTTTGATGGAGCATGCACACAGTCGGACTTTCTGAAAACAAGCTTGTATCTAACATTTCCCATTGGAAAATCCGATCGTGTGTATGCGGCATAAGTCTAGATTTGTAAAGTTAGTAGAGACATATTCCAGCAAAATAAAGGCTGGAATTAAAGCAAAACGTGGTTCAACAAAATACTGACACAATGGGGGTGATCCTTTTTCCAACTCAGTGATTTTGTTTTTGAATTTTTTTATTTATTTTTTCTGACATGTTGTTATATCTTTCACTTGGATGTTATAAGTTGCACTGAGTAAATATAGCTGGATAAAACAAAAACTGTGTCTGTCTTAATTTCAAGCTGCAATTGGAGTATGTAGCCTGGGTGCTTGGCTTGAATATGTGCTTTGGTTTCATGGCTTAGTTAAGTGGTCTGGGTACATGGCTTAGGTGGGTGAATGGATGGGATGTTTTTTGTATAGGTCATGAAAGGATCTTCTTTTCCTCTTATTTAGGTGAGGAAAGTCTTCAACTCGTCTCCTTTTCTAGTACCAGAAAACAGCGTCACCATTCTGGATGGAACTGACGAAGGTGAGAACACAGAAATATCACACCACAAAAACTGCACAATTTTCCAATGTGCACAATCTGCAGACACCACCAACACATTTTTTTTTATATTGAACAAAACAGGAGTGCTTTATTGGTATTAAAAAATAGAACAATATACCGTATTTATCGGCGTATAATACGCACCTTTTCCCCCTTAAAATCGGGGGAAAGTCGTGGGTGCGTGTTATACACCGATCCCCACTGTCTGTGAGCTCGGCTTCGCTCGCAGTCCCACCTCCCTACTGTTTCTGGAGCGAGCGCTGCTGAAAAAGACCGAACCGACTGTACTGTGTACTCGGCTCAGCTCCGCTCGCAGTCCCACCCAGACTGGAGCCGAGCCAAGCCGAGTACACAGTACAGTCGGCTCTGTCTTTTTCGGCAGCGCTCGCTCCAGAAACAGCAGGGAGGTGGCACTGCGAGTGAAGCCGAGCAGTCGGCTCGGTCTTTTTCGGCGGCGCTCACTCGGTCTGTCTCGGCAGAGGGAAATTTAAACGTGGGCAAGGCTGCAAATGGCGCTGTGCAAGCTGAAAATGACACTGGCAAGCTGCAAATGACATTGGGCAAGGCTGCAAACAGCGCTGGGCAAGCTGCAAATGATGCTGGGCAAGCTGCAAATGACACTGATCATTCTGCAATGAAGGACAAGGCTGCAGGTGCACACTGATAAGGCTACATTGATGGGCATTTAAATGTAAGTTTTTTTTCCCCTTAAAGCGGAGGCCCACCCTAAAATGGACCTCCGCTCATCAGAATCCCCCCCCCTCCGGCGCCACAATCGGCACCTTTCAGGGGGGAGGGGGGTGCAGTTACCTGGATAATCCAGGTAACTGCACCCACTTCTGGGATAGCTGTCTGCGGAAAGGGGCGTAGATTACGCCCCTTTCCGCAACTGCCTGCCCCTTTGCGCAAGTGCCCCGCTGCCTGCTGGGAAACACACAGTTCCCAGAGGCAGCGGGGACCGTCCGGATTGCGCCGCGCGGCTCGCGCATGCGCAGTAGGGAACCGGGAAATGAAGCCGAAAGGCTCCATTTCCTGATTCCCATACCCAAGATGGCGGCGGCAGGACCCGACAGACGACCTAGCGATCGGCTTCGGGTGCCGACGTCGCGGGCGCGCTGGACAGGTAAGTGTCACTATTTTAAAAGTCAGCAGCTGCAGTATTTGTAGCTGCTGGCTTTTAAAAAAAAAAAAAAAACGCGGAGTCCCGGTGGACTCCCGCTTTAAACTTCCCTCCTAAAACTTTTTTCCTTAAAATGCCCTCCTAAACTTGGGGTGCGTGTTATACTCTGATAAATACGGTACATAATGACATGGCCTGGTATATCCGACCTGCAGCATTAAAAACAAAAAAAGAAAATCAATTTGTGGGGGAAAAACAATATTCATGCCTAAGGTATACTTAACATGAAAGATGGATCAGTCGATTAACTATATCTGGGGTGGAGACAAAGTGTAGTAGGGAGGAAGGCAGGGCAGGAGGGAGGGGGGGGGGGGGCAGGCCATGATATTGAGGAAAGAAGGGGAGGAGAGAAAAAAGGGCAACAGGGATTAAGGGCCTGGATACCCATCCCAGTACCCTGGTCAATATGCCCGGTGCATTATTATACAGATCCAACCATTAGCTTCAGACCGAAGTCCATGGGGACCAAACCTTGTCATATTCCTATGAACACCCCCTATTCGGTTATCTTATACATGAGCAAGGCCACATTTATCTTTAGTTCCCAGGAGGATATAGCTGGGGGGGGTTGGTGAGGCCCATTTCATGACAATCTCCTTTTTAGCATCATACAGAAGGTAGGAGATCCTCAAGTGATCAGTGATGAACACCAACACATTTTTACATATGTTCTGAAAAATGTTCCATCGCTTGCCTCTAGAGATTTGCAGAACATTACTCTGCCCCAACTACTCTCCTAATACATATTGATATATTTTGCAGATTATTGTATCATGGACTTCTCTAGAGATCTGAAGAGCATTGCTTTGGTCTCTATTTGATGGGATCATAGACATGGTAGACAAAAGCTTGTCCTCAGGGTTCTAACTGGATTCTTTTTTTCTGTTGCGTTTCTTTTTCTCCTTTAGGGATATTGGCCTGGATCAGTGTAAACTTTCTGACAGGTAAACACAAGCAGAATACCTCCTTGTTTATGGTGTAAGTGGAGGGTATAGTCAAGTGTGTATGGTGAAGGTGGGGGTACAGTTGGATCAGTATGACTGTGTAGGTGGACTACAGTCAGATCAGTATGCCTATGTTTGTAATGTAGGTGGGTGGAACAGTTGGCTCAGTATGTTTGTGCGTATAGTGTAGGTACAGCCATGGCCAAAAGTTTTGAGAATGACATAAATATCAATTTTCAGATGTTACCATGGCATACTGAAGCATAGTTACAAACCTTTCGTAAGTCAAAGGCTTTTATGACAATTACATTAAAACGGTGCTCAGCTCAAAATGGGAAGTCCCACATTAAAGACTCAACCCCCAGACCTTTTGCGCGATTGCCACTTTTGAAGAGCGCGCGGGGGGTGCTGAAGACTCTACCCTACAAGTGTGCAAAGTTTGGAGGTCCTAGACCCAAAGGCCGTTGCAATATTTTCCCCAAGCTGGCCAAGTTTTCCCACAAGCAAGTGACCAAAAACCGGTTACTTTGCGAATTTCTGCAAGCGAGTTAGGGCACTTCCCCTAGGTCCCCACCCCCCAAACTTTGGGTGCTGGTAGTACTCCTTCCAACCCTCAATGCTCCAGTAGTTTGGTGGGTTTTCTCCCGAGTGGTTCCCCCGGAAACGGGAGCTCAAACTCGGTCACTGTGATCTAATTTTCACGCCAAGCTGGCCAGAGATCTGTCCGGCATGCCCCCCCCCCCAGGGGGTGCGAGGGTGGGGAGGTCCACCCGCAACTCGACGGTACACCAGTTTGGCAGGTTCCCCGGTAACTGGAGCGCAAAGTTCCAAAGTCAGTCAACCGGAGCTCAAATGCTCTGGTAGATTTCCGGGTCCGGTAACGGCCAGCTTTGGACCATAAGTAGCATAGACGGTCCTCTACCATGGGCCAAAAGTTGGGACCCCTAGCATAAATGGGCCCCGAGATATTCGCTCCCAAAGTGGTCCATTCCCCCCCATAGACTCCCATGTTAAGCCCAAATTGGTTCGGGTAGGGTCGCGGTTAGGGCCCGTTGACTTTGGGGACCCGGTACCAGCCGGCCATAGGTCCCCTGGACCCCAAACTTGGCACCTGAGTCCCTCGACACTAGCCCTACAACCTCCTGGTGTTGGTGTAATTTTAGGACCCATGGCACTGGAGAAATTGTTGCCAGTTTTTACCAGGGTGTCAAAGATCAAATTTTTACCATCTGGAGGTGCCCCTAGATGTCCTCTACGGAACCCTGAAGTTTGGTACCGGTACCATGAGGGAGGGCACACCGGTGCTCCCGGTAACTCCCCGAAAGAAAGTCCCCAAAACTCCAGATTTCTTTCAGTGTTACCTGTGCTATTCAAGCAAGGGCCACTTTGGGGTGGCTAGCACATTTGGTTGAAAAGTTATTAACCGAAAACCACCAGGAACCGGATTTCTATTTATTTTTACAGGAGACTGGAGCTCCTCTTTAAGTTTATGCAAAGAGTCAATATTTGCAGTGTTGATGCTTCTTTTTCAAGACCTCTGCAATTTGCCCTGGCATGCTGTCAATCAACTTTCTGGGACACATCCTGACTGATGACAGCCCATTCTTCCATAATCGATGCATGGAGTTTGTCAGAATTTGTGGGGGTTTTTTGTTCACCCGCTTCTTGAAGATTGACCACAAGTTCTCAATGGGATTAAGGTCTCGGTAGTTTTCTGACCATGGATCCAAAATGGTGATGTTTTGTTCCCTAAGCCACTTAGTTATTACTTTTGCCTTATGGCAAGGTGCTCCATCATGCTGGAAAAGTCATTGTTTGTCACCAAACTGTTCTTGGATGGTTGGGAGTAGTTTCTCTCGAAGGATGTTTTTGTACCAATCTTTATTCATGGCTGTTTTCTTATGCAAAATTGTGAGTGAGCCCACTCCCTAGGCTAAGAAGTAAGCCCACACATGAACGGTCTCAGGATGTATTACTGTTGGTATGACACAAGACTAATGGTAATTCTCACCTTTTCTTCTCCGGACAAAGTTTTTTTGGATGCCCCAAACAAAGGGGATTCATCAGAGAAAATGACTTTCCCCCAGTCCTCAGTAGTCCAATCCCTGGACCTTTTGCAGAATATCAGTCTGTCCCTGTTTTTCCTGGAGAGAAGTGGCTTCTTTGCTGCCCTTCTTGACACCAGACCATACTCCAAAAGTCTTCACCTCACTGTGTGTACAGATGTACTCACACCTGCCTGCTGCCATTCCTGAACAAGCTCTGCACTGGTGGTGCCCCGATCCCGCAGCCGAATAAACTGTAGGAGACGGTCCTGGCACTTGCTGAACTTTTTCTTAAAGCCTTCTTTACAACAATTGAACCTCTCTCCTTGAAGTTCTTGATGATCCGATAATTGGTTGATTTTGGTGCAATCTTAGTAGCAGCAATATCCTTGCCTGTGAATCCCTTTTTGTGCAAATCAATGATGACCGCACGTGTTTCCTTGCAGGTAACCATGATTTCAAGCACGACCCTCCTTTTAAAGCTTCCAGTCTTATTTTAACTCAATCAGCATTACAGAGTGATTTCCAGCCTTGTCCTCATTAACACTGACACCTGTGTTAACACGAGAATCACTGACATGATGTTAGTTTGTCCTTTTGTGGCAGGGCTGAAATGCAGTGGAAATTTTTTTTTTTTTAACCACCTCCCGCCCGCCCTATAGCCGAATGACGGCCGTAGAGCAGGCGGGTTCCTTCGTCTGGCTGTCCCTGGACGGCCTTGTGTTTACTGTCTCCGGAAGTTTTGTGTTCGCCGTGTCTCCCGGAGACAGGCAAACACAGATCGCCGTGAACGGCCAATCAAAGCGGCCGTTCACAGCGCGATCGCAGCTGCCAATGGGAGATGATCTCAAATGTAAACATATGAGATCATCTCCCATTGCCGTGTCTCTCCCTCCTCACACAGAGACAGCGTGTGAGGAGAGAGAGGATCTGTAAGTCAGCTCCAGTGCCATCTGTCAGCCCCAGTGCCATCTGTCAGCGCCAGTGCCAGTGCCATCTGTCAGCCCAGTGCCATCTGTCAGCCCAGTGCCATCTGCCAGTGCCACCTGCCAGCGCCGTCAGTGCCACCTGCCAGCGCCAGTGCCTGCCGTCAGCCCCAGTGCCGTCAGCCCCAGTGCTACCAGTGCCAGTGCCACCTGCCAGTGCCACCTGCCAGCACCAGTGCCACCTGCCAGCGCCAGTGCCATCCGTCAGCCCCAGTGCCGTCAGCCCCAGTGCCGTCAACCCCAGTGCCAGTGCCACCTGCCAGCGCCAGTGCCATCCGTCAGCCCCAGTGCCGTCAGCCCCAGTGCCAGTGCCACCTGCCAGCACCAGTGCCATCCGTCAGCCCCAGTGCCGTCAGCCCCAGTGCCGCCAGTGCCACGTGCAACCTGCCAGCGCCAGTGCCATCCGTCAGCCCCAGTGCCGTCAGCGCCAGTGCCACCTGCCAGCCCCATTTGCCAGAGCAATTAGCCAGAGAAAATAGCCAGCACCATCTGCCAGTGCCAGCCCCAGTGCCATCTGTCAGCCCCATCTGTCAGCCCCATCTGTCAGCCCCATCTGTCAGCCCCATCTGTCAGCGCCATCTGCCTCCAGTGCCATCTGTCAGTGCCATCTGCCTCCAGTGCCATCTGCCTCCAGTGCCACGTGTCGTCAGTGCCACGTGTTGTCACTTTGTGGGCATTTCCATTGTCCTGGTGCTCCAGGGCCTTCAAAACTGTAATAGGTGGTTGAGAAATAAGATGTGTAATTTATGCTCCTAGAACGCCTGATGGTGCTATTTCAATATTGGGCCTCTGTATGTGGTCAGGCTGTGTAAAAGTCTCACACATTTGGTATCGTTATACTCAGGAGGAGTAGTAGAACGTATTTTGGGGTGTAATTTTTGCTATGTACATGCTATGTGTTGGAAATATCTTTATAAATGGACAACTTTGCGTAAAAAAAAATGCGTTTTCATTTTTTTTCCACATTTTCCCAAAACTTCTGGAAAAAAAATGAACCATTCAAACGACTCATTATGCCTCATAGATTATACGTTGGGGTGTTAGCTTTCCAAAATGGGGTCACTTTGTGGGCATTTCCATTGTCCTGGTGCTCCAGGGCCTTCAAAAATGTAATAGGTGGTTGAGAAATGAAATGTGTAATTTATGCTCCTAGAACGCCTGATGGTGCTATTTCAATATTGGGCCTCTGTATGTGGCCAGGCTGTGTAAAAGTCTCACATATTTGGTATCGTAATACTCAGAAGGAGTAGCAGAACGTATTTTGGGGTGTCATTTGTGGTATACACATGCCATGTGGGAGAAATAACCTATTACATTGAAAATTTTGTGAGAATAAAAATAAATAAATCTTCATTTTGCAAAGAATTGTGGGAAAAAGATGACAACATCAAAAACCTCACCATGCATCTTAGTAAATACCTTGGAATGTCTACTTTCAAAAAAGGGGTCATTTGGGGGGTATTTGTACTTTCCTGACTTGTTCGGGTCGCAAGAAATGAGATAGGCCACCAGTACATCAGGTGTGATCAATTTTGTGCGATTCGCACCACAGCTTGTAGACTCTCTAACTTTCACAAAGACCAAATAATATCCACTAATTTGGGTTATTTTTACCAAAGATATGTAGCAGTATAAATTGTGGCCAAAATTTATGAAAAAAAAATTATAATTTGCAAAATTTTATCACAGAAACAAAGAAAAAATTTCGGTCTTTTTTCATTTATAGCGCAAAAAATAAAAACCCCAGAGGTGATCAAATACCACCAAAAGAAAGCTCTATTTGTGGGAAAAAAAGGACACAAAATTCATTTGGGTACAGTGTTGCATGACTGAGTAATTGTCATTCAAAGTGTGAGAGCACCGAAAGCAGAAAATTGGTCTGGTCAGGAAGGGTGTTTAAGTGCCCAGTAAGCAAGTGGTTAAATTCAGTTAATTTTCATGGTAAAGAGGGACTTTGCAATTAATTGCAATTCATCTGATCACTCTTCATAACATTCTGGACTATATGCAAATTGCCATCATAAAAACTGAGGCAGCAGACGTTGTGAAAATTAATATTTGTATCATTCTCAAAACTTTTGGCCAGGGCTGTAGTGTGGGTAGGGGTACAGTTGGATCAGTATGTCTGTGTGTAGTGTAGGAGGATGGTATAGTTGAGTCAGTATGTCTGTGTGTAGTCGTCTATATGTAGTGTAGGTGGAGTACATTTGGGTCAGTATGTCTATATTTAGTGTAGGTGGGGGTACAGTTGGGTCAGTATGTCCTATATGTAGTGCAGATGGGGGTACAGTTCAGTCAGTATGACTGTGTGTAGATGGGGGTACAGTTGGGTCAGTATGTCTGTCTATATGTAGTGTAGGTGGGAGTACAGTTGGGTCAGTATGACTGTGTGCAGTGTATATGGGGGTACAATTGGGTCACTGTGTCCACCAGCTATATTTTCTGCTACCCTCTAGGTCGGTTACATGGAGATCGTAGTGTGGGCACTTTGGATTTGGGTGGAGCATCTACACAGATCACCTTCCTTCCTCTTCATAAAGTAAGTTTTTATTTCTCTCTCTGCTTACAACACTAACTGCTGTCTGTCACTCTCTGACTGGTCTTTTCTCTTTTTGATCTTTTTAGACTACATTAGATGAGACTCCACGGGAGTCGTTGGCTTCCTTTGAGCTGTTCAATAGCACATATCGCCTCTACACACACAGGTGGGTCTTCTGTGCCGTGGGTCAACTCTTTTTAGAGGACTTTGCTGATAGTAATTAATGCCATTGTTGTTCCAGTTATCTGGGTTTCGGTCTGAAGGAGGCTCGTTTTGCAGTTCTTGACGCTTCGGTGTCTGTAGGTAAATCTTAAAATGTATGTTGTCACCACAAAGTCAGTGGAGGGTTGCTATCTGTGTGCAACTCCACTATATATATATATATATATATATATATATATATATATAAAATGTCTCATTCAATATGTCCATTTTTAACTTTGAAGTTCTGACCATCGAATGTTTATGCTAGCTTCAACCTAAAGCTGGCCATAGACAGTAGGAATCTCGCCTGGTTCAGCAGGGATTGGCTGAGATTCGAACTATGTATAGGTTGGATTTTTCACGCAATTCTTGCCAGCAGCTATAGCCGCTAGCAATAATCACTGTGTGTTTTTCCAGCCTGGATGTCCCCCCCCCCCCCCCCCCCCCGGGAGAACATGATAGATCTATGGGAGGGAATCCCCGATCATTACTGACTGTGTTGATGGTGGAAATTAGCTGTTTTCTTTCCTGCTGTGGTTACAGAAAAGAAAATTGCACCGTCTATGGCCATCTTAAAGTACCATTCTTAAGCTGGATACACACTATACAACTTTTGTTGTTCAATTATTTTCTTTTTTTCTTTTTTTTTTTTTTTTAGATTTACCTTCAACTATGTAGTGCAAGGGCCGGCATGATTGTATACAAATTGAAAGTGTTTAGGTGTGACCTCATATTATATGGTTTTCGTAAATCCAAAGGAAAAAATCTAAAGAAAATTGTATAGTGTGTATCTTGCTTTACATGGAAACTAAGATAAGACAAGTTGCTTTGTTGCATGCTTTTTTTTTTTTTTCTCAAAGCTAAACCACTTCACGCAAATCGCTGTAGCTGTATGTCAGTATTTTGGCGCTAAACACCGTTGTTATGGAAACAGCTAGCTGCCATAACCCTGGTATTTTCAGAAACGGTGTGCGGTTCTCTTTATGATAAAAGTGGTCTCTGCAGCGGATTCGCCACTAGATCACTCTCCTGCCGCACTCTGGCCGTCTCCGCCTCTTACCGAAGCTGCCGATAGTGGCGGAGATGATTGCGTCCTTTCCCCTCTGAGTCTGGAGGCCCCCACTCGGCTCCATAACATTAGATGGCAGAAGCAACTGCAAACATCACTTTCACTTCAATGGTCTTAAAGGGACTTTTTTTTTGTCGTGTTCATCTAATTATTTTAAGTCATGCCACATAGGAAAACTGTGTTCAAACCACAGATGTGAGGTATCATCACAATCATTAGAGCAAGGGCAATAATTCTAGCCCTAGACCTCCTCTGTATCTCAAAACTGGTCGCCAATGGAGATTTTTAAGTGCCAACGTTTGTGGTCATTCCATGAGCGGACGCAATTTTGAAGCCTGACATGTTGGGTATCAATTTACTCGGCGTAACATTATCTTTCACAATATGTGCATGCAAGAGAAGCACTGCTCTGACTGTCAAGCCTCTGGTGAGATAATAGAGACTAAGATACTTGAGATTAAAAAACTAAATGCTGGAAACTCTGGAAATCCTTCTGTAATCTTTTATTATAACATGACCATTAAAATGTGACAGCTGATGAGTTTCGGCACTTAGCCTTGTTCACAGCACAGTCACCATAGAAAAATACATCATATAAATAGTGCAAAAAATAAAAGGATAATGCATGTCACTCCCACTAATTAGATGATGTCAGTAATTGAAGGTAAACGAGAACACCGCTGCAGGTGTTTCTCAGGAACTGATAACAAGTAAGACATATAACATGAATCACTGAGAAAGAAAAGGAAACGCAGATCAGTATAAGAAACCACATAGTTTAAAAAGAACAAAAAATTTCACAATAGAAAAATGTGTATTGCAAAAAAAAAATAAAAAATCAGGAAACGTGTGATGCACATTGCCGATTTTTTTTGTTTGTTTGTTTTGTTGCGATAAACATTTAGTGTTTTTTTTTTTTTTTTTTCTTTTTTTTTATCTTTTTAAACTATGTGGTTTCTTATACTGATCCGTGTTTCCTTTTCTTTCTCAGCGATTCATGTTATGATATGTCTTGCTTTACCATCAGTAAAACTATAGTGTATTAAATAACATACTACATGTGTGACATCCTATTTCTCCTCTATCAGCGGAACAGAAGCAGACCTTGCGCAGCCATTGTTTTCCCCCAGAGCTGAATGGATCATGGGTATTTGATAGTGTAACCTACAGATATGGAGGACACTCTGATGGTGAGTCTGATATTGAGGGGAGCAATAAGATTCTTGAACTGGGGATAATGGTGAGGGGTGCACTCGGGTTCTGAGAAAGAAGATGACCTTCTGATGGTGAGGGGCACACTTAGGTTTTAGATGGGGAAGACAGCCTGATGGTCTTCTGGTGAAATTTCACTCAGGTTCTGAGAAAGGAGAAAACTGTGTAAAGGTTAGGAATGCACTCCAATTATGTATAAGGAAAGACTGATGGTGAGGGATGCATTTAGGTTCTAAGGAAGGAGAAGGTAGTCTGAGGTTCTAGAAGATCAAAATAGTCTGATGGTGTGGGGTGCACTCAAGTTCTGAGGAAGGAGAAGGCAAGGGGCACACTCAGGTTTCTTAAGAGGGGAGTTGCACTCTGAGGCCGCGTACACACGCGCGGACTGTTCGCCCAACTTTGTCCGTCAAACAGTTTCGGCAAACAGTCCGCTCAAAATTAGCATGGACGGACATGGCCACACACGACGAACGAACAGTTTGCTGAAACCGTGCGCAATGACGTGAACGGCACGAAAAATACGACGTCCTATACACTGCATTATAACTTTCGGCGTGTAAATCCTTTCTGAGCATGCGCGGAACTTAGTTTGACGAACAAGCCTACACACGGGCGGACTGTTCGCTGAAACAAGGTTTCAGCGGACAGTTTTTCGGAAATTCCGTAAAACCTTGTTCGTCAAACTGTCCGCTGAAAGCCCACACACGAGCGGACTGTCCGCCCAAACACTGTTCAGCGGACAAAGTTGGGCGAACAGTCCGCGCGTGTGTACGCGGCCTAATGGTAAAAAGCACACATTTAAGATCTGAGGAAGGAGAAGACAGTCTGATGGAGAAGGGGGCACTTATGTTCTTAGAAAGGAGAAGGCAGTTTGATGGGGGGGTACTTGGGTTCTGAGGAAGGAGGGGACAGTCTGCTAAGGGGTCCATTCAGGTTCTAGAAGGGGGGAGACAGTCTAATGGTATTGGGGGCTTTCAAGTTCTGAGGAAGGAGAGGGCAGTCATATGATAAGGGGCACACTTAGGTTCTAGAAGAGGAAGACAGTCTGACGGTGATGGGGACACTCAGGTTCTAAGGAAGGAAAAGACAGTATAATTGTGAGGAGCAAACTCTGGGTAAAAAAAGGATACTGATACTGAGGGGCACATTCAGGTTTTTATGTAGGGGAAGACAGTTTGATGATGATTGTACTCAGGTTTTAACTCTATCACTGAGTTGTCCCATTTGGAAAATTTCCCATTTACTCCTGTTGTGGTGACAATTGTATTTTTTTTTAAATCCTCTTACAGGACATGGTGGCAACACCTTAAAATATTTTTTTTCTCTTAGTGGAAACTATTGCTCTATGCTAATTTGGATAAGTAACAGCCACAGTCTTCACAGGTGTCCTCATACAAGGTAGTGCTATAAAGGATTACAGAGGGCACTGGGCACAGTGGTCAATCTCTGGTGCCTATTGGACTGCACAGCCAATTTAGGCACTACTGTGCAAGAGCAGTGGGAAGACACTGAATATGGAGATTATTTAAACATTTATCCAACAGAACATCTGTTTCTCTGACTTCAGTTGTGCTCTATAGTCTCCCTGTAGATTTTCAAAAATGCCTTTATAAAGCCTATAAGCAACTCTTGGCTAGGGGGCGGGGTGCTCGTTTCATTGCTCAGGGAGACTCTAACGTGTTTGCATATGCCAGTTTTTATAATGTGCTTCAAAAGTGGGGTTGTCCTTTAAATTCTTTGTCTAAGATATTGCTGATGTATTACATATGTGGGCTAGCCTTATGTTCGACTCTTTACATCAGGTACCCTCCATTCTTCCTTTCAGGTCTCGCTGGATTTAATTTATGTTACTCGGAGGTTCAACGTATTGTAAGAGGAAAGCTGCACCAGGTGGATGAGATCCGACACAGCCCATTCTATGCCTTCTCATACTTCTATGACCGTGCTGTAGACAGCAGCCTGATTGGTGAGTGCTGAGCATCCTGTCTATGTAGCCTCACTGATGTTCTGGTCTAATGCAGCATTTTTGTTAAATCAGATTTCGAGAACGGTGGTGTGCTGGAAGTCCGGGACTTTGCCCAAAAAGCAAGAGAAGGTAAGAATTTGGATGGTTAAGGAGCAGATTTACTAAATGCTTTTTTTTCTTTTGGTTTATTTTACGTGATCAGAAGCTTGTCACAAACATTGGTCCCCTCCACACATCCTAAGTTATAAAAACCTAAAGTAATCACACATACTTAGTTTTTGTGTTGTAGAAGAAATGATTCACCCCCCAGACTCTGTCCATATAGATGTGCCCTGCAAGCAGCGCTTCACTTTTGTGGGTAAAAAAAGAGCAAATAAAAAATAATAATATAGCGTATACAATTGGGACACCAGTTATATTGTAATTGAATGTTATGAGAAGTTACCTTTCCAATCTGCAGCTCTGTAATTTTCTGTAAAAAGCAATATGGCTACCTGGAGGTGTTCTGTATACAGAATAAGTACAGAACATCCCCCCGATACATCATTTCCTGCTTGTGTAATTTTCCCAGAAGTCTGTACTAAGATACAAGTCAGATTTCAGGCATCCCCTGCAACAAAAATTTAATTTTTTGTGAGACACACCCAAAAGGAAATCACATCTAGAGGGATACAGACCCTGCCACTTTACGCACAGCCCAGCAGGTACAGCAGCTGACTGACAATTATTATTACAGTCGGTGGTAATTTTTTTTATTTTTATACCCCGCCAATACTCTGCAATACCCCGCCAATACTCTGCAATACCCCGCCAATACTCTGCAATACATACCCTGCCAATACTCTGCAATACTCTGTCAATACATACCCTGCCAATACTCTTCAATACTCTGCCAATACTCTGCAACACCCTGCCAATACCCTATCAATACTCTGCCAATACTCTGCAACACCCTGCCAATACCCTATCAATACTCTGCCAATACTCTTCAATACCCTGCCAATACTCTGCAATACCCTGCCAATACTCTGCAATACCCTGCCAATACTCTGCAATACCCTGCCAATACTCTGCAATACCCTGCCAATACACACCCTGCAATACCCTGCCAATACACACCCTGCAATACCCTGCCAATACACACCCTGCAATACCCTATCAATACTCTTCAATATCCTGCCAATACTCTGCAACACCCTGCCAATACTCTGCAATACCCTATCAATACTCTGCAATACTGTGCCAATACTCTGCAATACCCTGCCAATACTCTGCAATACATACCCTGCCAATACTCTGCAATACCCTGCCAATACTCTGCCAATACACACCCTGCAATACCCTATCAATGCTCTTCAATATTCTTCCAATACTCTTCAATATCCTGCCAATACTCTGCAATACATACCCCACCAATACTCTGCAATACCCTGCCAATACTCTGCGATACCCTGCCAATACTCTGCGATACCCTATCAATACTCTACAATACATACCCTATCAATACTCTGCAATACCCTGCCAATACTCTGCAATACATACCCTGCCAATACTCTGCAATACCCTGCCAATACACACCCTGCAATACCCTATCAATGCTCTTCAATATTCTTCCAATACTCTTCAATATCCTGCCAATACTCTGCAATACATACCCCGCCAATACTCTGCAATACCCTATCAATACTCTACAATACATACCCTATCAATACTCTGCAATACCCTGCCAATACTCTGCAATACCCTGCCAATACTCTGCAATACCCTGCCAATACTCTGCAATACCCTGCCAATACTTATTCCTGTTTGTGGGATATTTTCTAATGGGCTGTGTAACAGAATTTGGAACAGGGTGTATTTGTGGTAGAAATTCCCTGCGAGGGAAAGATCATCACCCATTGTGTTGATTGTTTTGTTTGACACGTTATTTTGTTTTTGTAAACTGGCACTTTACAATAAATGTTGTACTGTATTTTCTGTGAAGTATATATGCATATGAGCGTACCTTTTTTTTTTTTTTGGTGGGGGAATGGATCTTGGGTGGGAGTTCCCACACTTTTTTTCCCAGGACTTGACCCCTGATTTTATTGGATTTCTTTTCAAATAGAAAAAAGAAAATATTGTTTTTTTTCCAAATTTACGCTTTTTTTGCGCTTATATCGCAAAAAATTAAAAACGGAGTCGTGAATAAATAACACCAAAATAAAGCTCTATTTGTGCGAACAAAATAACAATTTCATTTGGGTACAGTGTAGCATGACCGCGTAATTGTCACTGAAAGCGCTAGAGCGATGAAAGCTGAAAATTGGGTTGGGAAGGAAGGGGGTGAAAGTGCCCGAAAGTGTTTGTAAAGGCACAAGGTTTTTTACCTTCATGCATTCGTGCAGCAGCCCCCCCAATACTTACCTGAGCCTTCTCTCGATCCAGCGATTGTCCAGGAGAGCCTTGCCTCTCCGGCGATTCGCACTCCTGATTGGCTTTTGGCGGCAGCAGCAGGAGCCATTGACTCCCGCTATCCTCATTCACAGCCAGTGAGCCAATCAGGAGATGGTGGCAGAGCCTGGCCACGGCTTCTTGTGTGAATGGCCACACAAGCGACTCTGCTCAGGTGCCCCCATAGCAAGCTGCTTGATGTTGGGGGCACCTGGCAAGAGCCAGAAATGCTGACGTGGGACTCGAGAAGAGGATCCAGACTGCTCTGTGGAAAACCAACTGCACAGAGCAGGCAGGTATGACATGTTTATGTATTTATTTTTAATTTAAAAAAAACAAGGCTTTAACTCCCCCGTGTTCATCATGATAGTCTATTTTTTATCTAGCATAGCTTCTGCCATCAGGGGATCTTCTGCTTGCATAAAAAGTGACAATTTGTGTTTTTATAAATAAAAGTTTTATGCAAATTCTTCTGAAAGCAAAATTGCACCATCTGAAGCTCAGAAAGGCCAGGAAAAGGTTGCATCAGAGACGTTTCTCTTTAGATATGGAGGGAATGTGTTATGGCAAACTATGAAAAGCTTGCGTCTTCCCACAGTGTGTGATCACATGACCAGCGACTCATCTCACAGCCACTTCCTGTGTATGGATCTGACCTACATCACCGCTCTGCTCAGGGAAGGCTTTGGCTTCGAGGACGGAACCGTTTTGCAGGTAAATGCACTTTCCTGATGCTCATTTCGTGTTTTTTGCACCTTCTAAATCACATTTTGGCTTTTTCATTTCAGCTAAGCAAAAAAGTGCGAAATGTGGAGATGAGTTGGACGCTCGGAGCCGCTTTCCATGTGTTGCAGTCCCTGTTACTGTTGTAGTAGCGCCAGCAGCAATATCAAAACCCAGTGCCTTATCATGAGTCTTATGACACACCTTAGGATTTAGCCCAAAAATGTGTTTCTAAAGGTTAAAGTGGAAGTAAACCCTTCTATCGTTTTCAGTCAAGGAAGCTGCCATCTTGGCCTCTAATGATTCTTCAACTGCCATAATGCTGCACATGTGATCAGTTATGAAACCAGCTATTGGATGGTTTGAAAGTTTGGTTGAGAGCACAACCAATGTGAAAGTTAGCATTTCCGGCATGCCGGGAATGTAAGTGTTTTTTTAAACTGGGTTTACTCCCGCTTTAATGTTCTCTGATTAAGGGAATAGAGAGTTCGTCATAATTGTATATTCATGTCCTAATCTAGAATAATATGCAATTTGCACTGACCATCTCTAACCAGCTGCTCCTTGTTGCAGTACTGGTATTTAATTTATTAAAATGTAACAATGACTAAATAAAATTATTTAATTTGCTGTAAAGTGCTTTGAGTCACTGATGTCTGTCACTTTTTAGCGGTGCTTGTGTCAATGGGTGTCAGCCTGAAAAATCAGGCAGTTCAATTGAATTTATCCCGTTTCTCCATGGATTGCGGTGAGTAAGTTCTGTACTCCATCTGCTTGTCACAGCCCAGCAAGAAGCACAAGACTTGTCTGTATGGGATGTTTAAAAACACAGCTGTGAGGAGAGTGGGTATTTGGAGTCATTACAGGCAGGTGACAAAAGTCCTTGAAGAAGAAAGTTCACTTTAAAAAAAATAAATGCACATTTTTTTTTTTTTGCAGGTAAAAAAAAAAAAAAAAAAGTGCAAATAAATTATTTTCCTCTAGTAGGGAGCTTGGAAGGCATTGCACCAGCGATCAACAAATCAATGATGCCATGCAGGTCTCCTGTACACGGTCAGTGTATACGTGTGCCCGTATATCCCGTATGGGTAAGCCGATTCTCCCTGACAGGAAGACTCAATCAACTACCACAGCGCCATGGTAGTTCATTCAGAACTACAAGCCGACAGCCACTAAAGATGTTGGGGCTTGTAGTTCATTCAGACACCCAGAGCTGTCTTTAAATGACGCGGCCATACTGTTTTTTTTCAAACAGTGACAGCTAGTACAGGGAACTTCTCCCCGTATTGCTGCCACAGAGAAGGGGGCTACAGCACCCAGAACACGGTACATGTTCATCCAATTTTGGGGTGGAATGTGTAACGTGTTCCCAAAGCTGAACTTATCCTTTAAAAACCAAATGGACTATACGCACAGGTGTCAAACTACAGCCCTCCAGCTGTTGAACAAGTCCCGTGAGGCATAGCAAGGCTAACAGTTACAAGCATGACTCCCGCAGGCAAAGGCATGAACTTGTAGTTCTGCAACAGCTGGAGGGTCGCCAGTTTGACACCCCTGCGATGGGATATGTCTCTAAGATATAGTGCCACAAGGTGCTTGTGCACCTTGGGGCAGTCAGTTCCAGAAGAGCTGGAAGGGACTCGGGATGCTGTTCCCTTTCTTCATGTCTTCCACAAAGTGTAGCAAGACATGAGACTCTTAATCTTAAAAATAGCTCTCTACTTTTGTGAGTTTCTATTAAAACAATGTGGTCTGCTGAACAGCTCTGGAGTAGCCCAGCTGTGTGCGGTTCTCAGGGTAGAACACCGCTGGTGGATTTCAGAGCTTCCTGGTAGACTTGGGGACATGCAGAGTGAAGAGATGTCACCTCTGGGCACTTAGTCGGATGCAGCATTGGGGCCCCTTCATCAGTCCATCTGGCCTGAAGGAGTATGCATGTTCCAAACGCATGCTGCATCCACCGCTAGAGTACCCGGAAGTGGTGTCATCTCCTCGCTCTCTGCCTGTTCGAGTCTATCAGGAAGCTCTGTCACCGCTGTCCTACCCTAGGAACCCCACACAACTGAACTACAGCAGAGCTGCTCAGTGGACCACATTGTTTTAACGGCACATCTCTCTCTACTTTTGTGAGTTGCCATTTTAAAAATAAGAAGTGTTATGGCTTGCTACAGTTCGAGGGCATTGTTGCCTTTTTATTCACATTAAAAAATACAGCTGCCCTCCACCTCCAGTGCAGGTAGCAGCATAGCTAGTCTTAGGCAGGTGATGAAAAATTATATAAGCTGCGCTAAACCATAAATACCACATGAAATTCTATAAAAGGTAAGAACCCATTAAGCATGAACTCAATAATGTGCAAACATCGAATAGACCTATTGCACCCTATCTCATAAGAAATTGGGGGATATAGGATAAATAATAGTGATCAACAATAAACAATATGATAAACGCCCAATGTGTTAATTATATAAACGTGCAAATTTCAACAAAGTCCTTGTTAAATAGAAATATAGATGAATGAAGAATTATCGGATCTTCTACTGTGTGACAAGTGCTTGATCCACCACCATAAAACCAAAATCACTCCTTACCAGAACTTCATGACCCCCCACTACAGAGGGTCACATACAGCATGTAAATGATCTCCCACTTCAAAAAGGACCTCAGCTGCTCTCCTCACTTCACCGATGTCGTGACCAGATTATCAAGCAGGCATCCTTAATCATCTCCCATATGTTAAAACATCTCGCAGATATATACCAGTTGCATGAAAAAAAGATGAAGCTCCAATAGTGTAAAACCCTTTAATATAGATTCAAATATAAAAAGGTAAAATTGCACTTAGAAAAGCACAAAGGAAAGATCAGCCTTAAAGCGGGAGTCCACCGGGACTCCGCGTTTTTTTTTTTTTTTTTTTTTTAAAAGCCAGCAGCTACAAATACTGCAGCTGCTGACTTTTAAAATAGTCACACTTACCTGTCCAGCGCGCCCGCGATGTCGGCACCCGAAGCCGATCGCTAGGTCGTCTGTCAGGTCCTGCCGCCGCGATCTTGGGTATGGGAATCAGGAAATGGAGCCTTTCGGCTTCATTTCCCGGTTCCCTACTGCGCATGCGCGAGCCGCGCGGCGCAATCCGGACGGTCCCCGCTGCCTCTGGGAACTGTTTCCCAGCAGGCAGCGGGGCACTTGCGCAAAGGGGCGGGCAGTTGCGGAAAGGGGCGTAATCTACGCCCCTTTCCGCAGACAGCTATCCCGGAAGTGGGTGCAGTTACCTGGATAATCCAGGTAACTGCACCCCCCCCTCCCCCCTGAAAGGTGCCAATTGTGGCGCCGGAGGGGGGGGGATTTCGATGAGCGGAGGTCCATTTTAGGGTGGACCTCAGCTTTTAGTCCGTTACGCCGGCCTTCCTGGATACAACTCCTTCGCACGGGGTGATGTTAGCGAATCGCTCATCCCTACGCGTTTCGTAAAAAATTACGTCATCCAGGGGGATAGATTGCGATTTCCCTTTCCTTATTTTCCTGCAAACTGTTTGATTCCCCCATCAACGGTCAATTATTCATGGGGAATCCCTCCTAGTGGAGGGGGGCACAGGGATTACTGCTAGCGGCTATAGTTACTGGCAATAGTTGCATGTTAAAAATCCAACATGCTGGTTGTACCCAAGGAGAACATATAGATCGACTTGGGTATAATCAGCCTGCCCATAGATGGATTAAATCTGGGTCTATCCCTGCTGAATTGGCCGAGATTTGATCCATCGATGGCCGGCTTAGGCAATAAGTGATGTTCTTCAAACCCAGCTGTAATTCTAATATGGATATAAGCTCAGTCATTATTTTTACACTGCATTCATTTGACTGTTTCATCTGATGTCATAGGAAAAAAATATTTAAAATCCGTGTAAAACATATCTTTATTATAAACAAAATATAACAAGAAATGATGGCCAATAAATTATATATTGATCGTCATTGGATGAAGCATCATTTACTGGCAAATGCGATGATCTGTTCCTGGAGGTGAAAGAAAAATACAAAGTTAGATGAGCCCACACACCCCACCTAGTCACCAACAGCACACGGAATGTGGAAGACAGCCTACCTTTATTGGTGTCACTGCATTTGTAGCTTGGAGACCAAAAGTGCGCAGAAGAACAATTGGGGGCAGTTTTGTGTTGTATAATCTTTTCAGCATGTCAATAGCAGCCATTAAAGGGAGGTTCTGGCGTTGCCGCTCTGTCTCATATGCCAGGAGATGTCTTGTGGATCCTGACAGAAGAGAAACGTAAAGACTATTTAGATCTGCAGAGGTTCCTATAGGACAGCAGAGACCATGAGAAGACCTGTGTAATGGAGAATCAGCACTGCATCCAAAGTGTAAAAGGGAGAACAGCTTGCGGCTTGTAGTTCTCAGGGTCACAATGCTTAAACAAGGATGTACACACTGCATGGGAAGCACAATGACGGGCACTCAGATGCTGGTATGTGCACTGATAATAACTAAGCAGAAAACTAGTCTATTCACACAAAAAATAAAAATCTAATACAAATGTGTTTTAGTACATTTTTACATTGAGAATACAAAATGAAGGAAGCCATTCTGGAGACAAACATTGGGGCTGCAAACTAAAAATGCTACTTGCCACACTGTCTCCCCCTTGCCTAAAGCAGATGAGGACTTCTGACTTTACGGTTACATTCCTGTTATGCATACTTGTTTCAGGTCAGTAACACAAAAAAAGGTATTGAAGTCAGAGGATCCCCAAAAAAAAAGTTTGGCACCGTGCATTATTAGAAATGGCAACCTCATTTTTCTCTTAGGAAAGCATTATTATAAACCACACCTATAGCTTTCATTCCCCACTCTATAAAAACCCATGCCCCATCTGCATCCATCCCTCCATAAATTCACATCCCTATCTGCGTCCAACGCAGCATAAAAAATAAAAAAAAGCCTCTATCTGCGTCCATCGCTCTAAAACAAAGCGTGCCTCTATCTGCGTCCATCGCTCGAAAACAAAGCATGCCTCTATCTGCGTCCATCGCTCGAAAACAAAGCGTGCCTCTATCTGCGTCCATTGCTCCATAAAAGAATAAAATATTACAGCGCACACATGCAAGAAAGACATTTACCTCCTGCAAGGCTATTTAAAACACCTAGATAGTTTCAAAAAATATGGGTATTTGGTCACACCGTATTGCTATATTGTGCTTAAGCCCACTTACTGTGACAAAGTACCCCATGATTAGTATCTCCTACACTATCCATAGATTGGGAGATCCTGGGGGCTTTAGCTCCATAAAGGTCTAGGTGTTTTAAATAGCCTTGCAGTAGGTAAATGTCTTTTTTTGTATGTGTGCGCTGTAATACTTTGTTGTATGGTCTTATGGCTGCACCATCTTTAATGCATCTTTTAGGGTGTGCCCCCCTCCAAATATCTTGTTCATCGTTCCATAAATTCACGCCCTTATCTGCGGCCATCTCTCCATTAAAACCACAACCCTAGCTTTATTCATCACATCACAAACCATGCCCCACCTCTCTATTGCTTCATAACCACCCGCTAACTTTATCCATCGGTCCATAATGCATGCCCCTACAATACCTTGAAAACTTATTCATACCCCTTGAAATTTTCCAAATTTTGTCATGGTATAATCAACCTGTTAGAGTCTGCAAGAGACTGGGGCGGAGGTTCACCTTCCAGCAGGACAACGACCCTAAACATACAGCCAGAGCTACAATGGAATGGTTTAAATGAAAGCATATTCGTGTGTTAGAATGGCCCAGTCAAACTCCAGACCTAAATCCAAATGAGAATCTGTGGCAAGACTTGAAAACTGCTGTTCACAGACGCTCTCTATCCAATCTGACAGAGCTTGAGATATTTTGCAAAGAATGGGCAATAATATCACTCTCTAGATGTGCAAATCTGGTAGAGACATCCCCAAAAAGACTTGCAGCTGTAATTGCAGGGAAAGGGGGTTCTACAAAGTATTGACTCCGGGGGGCTGAATACAAATGTACCCCACACTTTTCACATACTTGTAAAAAATGTTGAAAATCATTTCCTTCCACTTCACAATTATGTGCCGCTTTGTGTTGGTCTATTACATAAAATACATTTACGTTTTTGGTTGTAACATGACAAAATCAGTGAACCAAGCTTATAACGCCATATACCACTCCATATCTCCTGGGAAGCTCTATGACATCTCCGTACTGCAGTTACCTAAATCTCGTCCATCAAATGCAGCACTGCTCAGATGATTGAGTAAACTGGCCACATCAGCGAAGCCCATGTTAACACCTTGTCCTGCCAGCGGGTGGACTCTGTGTGCGGCATCTCTAAAAAAAAAAAAAAAAAAAAAAAAAAAAAAACAATATACAAACATTCTCATCTCTACATGTCATCTAATCAGAGCCGTTAAATAACCTACTGTCACCTCACCCTATTAAATAAATAATAATCATCTAATGATTGTCACCTTACCCAATTAAAGCCACCCGCTGGCGCACATATTCAGGGGCGTGACCCAATCCCAGTGGAAAAGCAGCCCTACTCTTCTCCCCAACAGCGGAGACGCTGGGAGGAAGCTGACGTGCGGGAGTTCCACTTGGCATGAGGAGAGATACGACTGAACGGAGCACTGAGTTGGCGGAGGAGATGAATTCTGAGTGGTACTCGCTGCTCCACTGTGAAAAGACAGAAGATGGCAAAAATCAATGTTTAAAGTAAAGTATATGTAAACCCTAATGATAAAGTTCTCTTTTGTTCCCTTAAATATATCATTTAATGTTTTCTTATATCAGTTTGAGAAGTGCAAAAAAATAAATATAAAAATCTGTTTATTCGCTAAAAATCTAGTGTGGTCCTGTGCCAGTGCGCTCTGCAGTCCTGTCTTAAACACTTATCAGAAAGTGCAGACTACCTCCTCCTTGTGTTATGGAGAGAGGGAGGTCTTCTGTAGTCCCCAACACACTTCCTGTCCTAGGGTAACAACACTGCCCCTCTATAGATACAGTACAGTAAGTGAGCATTGTCATCCTAAGACAGGAAATGTGTTACTCAACAGGTAAAACCAGGATCACCAGGTGAAAATAAAGTAATCATACCCTGAAAAAAATAAAAAAATTAATGCAGCCACTAACTACATCTGGAGGACTAGACATTTGTAATTTCCCAACTATAGGACGTCCTTAGGTTGAAGTGTTTATACTGGGATAATACCTGGAGCTACAGGCATAGTCCTGGTATCTTTATCAGCCTGCGATTCCCTATTTTGTAAAAGCCATACTAGTGGCTGATTAGCAGCTGGATTGCTTTTACAAGCACCTTCTCCAGGCTCTCCTGTGTGATCAGAGAGCCCAGGATCTGATCCGGTGCTTCCACCGGGTTACCACGGAGCCAGCCATGGACCAGATGGTCCCCGGCCATCTCTTTGCTCCTGGGAGGCCGGACATGACGTCATGAAATGACTTCCGACACTGGCAGATGTAAACACTGCTATTTTTTTTTCTAGGAAGCAGAGATCAATGTTTTTTTTTTTTATCTCATGCTTTGCAGGGTAGAGGAGAGATTTGGGGTCTTATGAACCCCCCATAAAAAAAAAAAAGGAGGACCAGTTATTACTTATTTCTATCACAAGGTTTACATTTCTTGTGATAAGCATAAAAGTGATCCAAAAAAAAAAAAAAAAAAAAAAAAAAAAAAAACTTAAAAGGAACTGTGTAAAAAAAAAAAAAAAAGTAAATGAATTCTAGCACTAGACCTCTTCTCTAAGGCTGCATTCACACCTGAGCGTAGCTTTTTCAAGCGTTTTTTACCGCGATTCGTGGCGTTTTTTACCGCGATTGCGGCGTTTTTTACCGCGATTCGCGGCGTTTTTTACCGCGAATTTGTGCAGGGCAAAAGGTCACCAATGTTAAGCATTGCAGATACAGCGTCAAAACGCCCATAGAAACGCTCGTTGTCGCGCTAAACTCTCGAATCGAGCGTTTCCATTAGTTTCTATGGGAATGAAAACGCCCAAATCAGCCCGATTCGCGCGACAAAAAAGGGTCCGGAACTTGTTTGAGCTTCAGGCGTAGGGCTTCAGGCGACTTGGAGTGGAGATGTGAACCATCTCCATTGAGAATAATGGATTTTTTCCCCTCCAGCGTTTTGTAGCTTCAGGCGTAGGGCTACAAAACGCTCAGGTGTGAATGGGGTCTAAGTCTAAACTGGTATCCTGTAAAAATATTTAAAGTGTCACAGAGTGTTGTGGAAATTTTTATGTACTGTAGTTTTGCGCCATTCCACAAGCATTTTCAATTTTGAAGCGTGACATGATGGGTATCTATTTACTCGGCATAACATCGTCTTTTATATTTGAACAACAAAAATTCTGGTATATACTGTGTTTTTTGCATTCAAATTTATTAAACTGTATTTCTGTTGATCATGACATTGTAATGCTGATTTGTTCTACAATAATCATTTCGGTTAAAAAATAATAATTGTGTATTTTTTCCAAAAAAATTGCTGTGCAAATACGTTGTGACATAATAAATTGCAACACCCACCATTTTATTCTGAAGGCCAGAGCCTCTGCTTGAAAAAAAATATTATATACATATATTTGGGGGTTCTACGTTTTCTAGCAAAATAATGTTTTTTTTTACATGTAGGACAGAAATGCCAGAATTGGCCCGGTAGGGAAAGTAGTTAAAGTGTTAAGATGTTTTTTAATATTCATAATTACCTATGTGGATGGATCATCAGACATATGCTGCAGCTGTCTCCCGCCGCCTCTTCACTGAGAGCCGAGCCACTGAACACCGCCGATGGGTCGGTTCTCTCCCCTCCCCGAGCAGAGAGATGCTGCCCATCAGTCAGCATCTCTCCTGCTCATCTCCTCCATGCTCATTGGAGTGCTGAGCTGTGGAGCAGCCATCAATGGCTTGCTGAGACTGCCATCAGTCAAGGCACCTGGCGGATCCAGACTTCGGAAGTTGGGATGATATGCTGCCTCGACTGAACTTGGTGACGAGAGTGGACTCCAGACTGCTCTCCGCTGAAAACGGGTCAGAGGAGTGCAAAATATATTGCACTCCTGTGACCCAGAGGAGAGGCCCAACCTAAAAAGCTCAGGCTGGACTTCCCCTTTAAAAGGCAATGCACAGCCACCGCAGGGCGCCAAGTTCCTCAATTCCTATATGCTGTATGTCCAGTGTTGGAAATCTCATGAATCGGAAGAGCCATGCTTTAAAAAGCCAGCTGGGTGTGGTGTGTGCCTTACACATGGAACTGCAAATGTATGCAGAACTGTGTTCTTA
The DNA here is from genome assembly GCF_037356315.1 of Lithobates pipiens. NCBI lineage: Eukaryota > Metazoa > Chordata > Amphibia > Anura > Ranidae > Lithobates > Lithobates pipiens. Next base: position 10,258,185 of record NW_027507791.1, read on the forward strand.
ATATAATGGTAAAATCAGAATTTAATCCATTCCCCTATGCTGGCTGATTTTGGTGCTGGGGTATATTTTGTATTGTCTGTTGTGGATGTCATGGAAATCATGATGGACAATAACTACATAATCTATGCAATGCTTCAAAACAAAAAAAAACAAAAAAGTACTTACAAAAGCTGAATTGACAGCATCAACAAAGTTTTCATCATCCATGTTAAGAAGCTCAGCGGCATGTTCCGGAGACGTGGACCAGACTAATGAACTGCAAGTGTCTGAAACCTGTCAAGAGGAGGCAATGATGTGGACGGTCAGGAAACTTGCAGGGTGAGGAACACAAGACATGTATTAACCACCAAAGCCCCGGACCATTTGGCTGGCCAAAGACCAGACCACTTTTTGCGATTCGGCACTGTGTCGCTTTAACTGACAATTGTGCGGTAGTGCGTCATGGCTCCCAAACGAAATTTACATTCTTTTTTTCCCCACAAATAGAGCTTTCTTTTGATGGTATTTGATACCTTCCCCAAGGTGCCCCCATGTTGAGGGCACGCGGCCTGGTATGGCTCTGGGGGGGGGTGCTCGCTCGTCCCCCCCTTTCCTGGCCGGCCGAGTAGCGTGCTCGGACAAGGGTCTGATGTGGACCTTGGGGGGGACCCCCACGCCGATTTTTTCGGCGTTGGGGTTCCCCTTTAAGTCCATACCAGGTGGCGGGGCCAGCGACGCATTCTTCGCGGGCCCCGCCTACCTGGAGACGTGCTCAAAATGAGCGGAACTTTTTTCCGGGCGGGAAAAGTCCGTTCATTTCAAAAGTACGGCGGACTGGCACACACACGGCCGGATTGCATTAGCCGAAATGCAAGTCCGGCGGGAAGATTGGAGTGCAAAACTACTTTCTAAGTCTGCCGTACTTTCGGGTAAAAAAAAAAAAAAAGTCCGCCAGAGGCCACACACGGGGGGATTGTCCGGCGGACTTGAGTTTGCCGGACTTTTCCACCCGATTGTTTGATCATGTGTACGCGGCATAAGAATAAAAATCCCAAGTTTGGCACGGCCATTACTAGTTAAAAAAAAAAAAAGCCACAAAACTATCATCTATTTGGTACACGCTATAACTTTTGCGCAAACCAATCAATATACGCTTATTGTGATTTTGTTTTTTTTTTTTAAACCAGAAATATGTAGAAGAATATGTATCCACATAAACTGAGGAAAAAAAAAAAAAAAAATCACAAATTATAGCAAAAAGTAAAAAATTTAGTTTTTTTCCCAAACTTGTCACTCTTGTTTATAGCGCAAAAAATAAAAACCGCAGAGGTGATCAAATACCAAGTTATTTGGGTGCAGTGTTGCATGACCGCGCAATTGTCATTCAAAATGCGACAGCAGTGAAAATTGGTCTGGGCAGGAAGGGGGTAAAAATGTCCTGTATTGAAGTGGTTAAGTTCAGCTCATGATAAATAGGGGCAAACACAAAAGTGTTGCGTTTAAAATTTTGTGTAGATGGGCTCAGGAGGCTGCTGCACACAGAAGGCTTTTTATCTAAATGCATAGAATGCATTAAGATTAAAAAAAAAAAAAAAAAAAACCTTCTGACTTTACAACCCCTTTAAGAAACTGTACCAGGTTCTGCCAGACTATTGGGGAATAGGACCACCATCCGTCTGTTTTTTTGAGGATAGGATTGCATGGCATCCGGTGTCAGCAGACCGCCACTCTATAGAAGAGCCTGGAGGGCCCGATTGGGTCCGTCTGAAAAACTGACAGGCAGACCTGATCAGACAGCCTGTGTCAAAGGGGCCTTATGTAATGTTTTTGGTGCAGATTCGCTTTAAAGAGACACGCCATTCCCTGCTATATGAATATGGGAGTAGTCGGGATGCTTTCTTTTAAAACAATAAAGATCAATTTCATACAGAGCACTGGATCCTTCGCTTTTATTATTTTGAGGAACACCTGGTAAAGTGTCTTAATGGGCCAAGGTTGTAATTATGATGGAAAAGTGGAGTGCCCCCTTTTTCTGATGTAAAGCTGCCCGTTTTTAACCTTCTCTTTGTTCAGAAGTTGAATCCGAGGTGAGCAGATTCACTCACTGGAGTTTCACACATTTTTCTTCAATTTGACGAGCACATGGGAAACGGTGGATGCGGATATATATATATATATATATATATATCAATTCTGATTTTATTTCAAGTTTTTGTAGAACATTACACATATTTAAAAAATTCCCAACTTACATATATAATAAATACATATCTTAACTACTTTAACACAAAAAAAAAAAAAGAAGAAGAAAAAAAAAAAAGAAAAAAGACCCACAAAAAAAAAAAAAAAAAAGTGAACAATGGGGCCCCCACCCCCATTATATATATATATATATATATATATATATATATATATATATATATATATATATATATATATATATATATATATATATACACACACACATACACACACACACACATACAGTGGTGTGAAAAAGGGTTTGCCCCCTTCCTCATTTCCTGTTCCTTTGCATGTTTGTCACACTTAAGTGTTTCGGAACATCAAACCAATTTAAACAATAGTCAAGGACAACACAAGTAAACACAAAATGCAATTTGTAAATGAAGGTGTTTATTATTAAAGGTGAAAAAAAATCCAAACCATCATGGCCCTGTGTGAAAAAGTGATTGCCCCCTAAACCTAATAACTGGTTGGGCCACCCTTAGCAGCAACAACTGCAACCAAGCGTTTGCGATAACGTGCAATGAGGCTTTTACAGCGTCCTGGAGGGATTTTGGCCCACTCATCTTTGCAGAATTGTCCTAATTCAGTTACATTAGAGGGTTTGAGCATGAACGGCCTTTTTAAGGTCATACCACAACATCTCAATAGGATTCAGGTCAGGACTTTGGCTAGGCCACTCCAAAGTCTTCATTTTGTTTTTCTTCAGCCATTCGGTGGTGGACTTGCTGGTGTGTTTAGGATCATTGTCCTGCTGCAGAACCCAAGTTCGTTTCAGCTTGAGTACACGAACAGATGGTCGGACATTCTCCTTCAGGATATCTTGGTAGACAGCAGAATTCATAGTTCCTTTTATCACGGCAAGTCTTCCAGGTCCTGAAGCAGCAAAACAGCCCCAGACCATCACACTACCACCACCATATTTTACTGTTGGTATAATGTTCTTTTTATGAAATGCAGTGTTCCTTCTACGCCAGATATACTTGGACACACACCTTCCAAAGAGTTCCACTTTTGTCTCATCGGTCCACAGAATGTTGTCCCAAAAGTCTTGGGGATCATCAAGATGTGTTGTGGAGAAATTGAGACGAGCTTTGATGTTCTTTTTGCTCAGCAGTGGTTTTCTCCTTGGAACTCTGCCATGCAGGCCATTTTTGCCCAGTCTTTTCCTGATGGTGGAGGCATGAACGCTGACCTTAACTGAGGCAAGTGAGGCCTGCAGTTCCTTGGACATTGTTGTGGGGTCTTTTGTGACCTCTTGGATGAGTCGTTGCTGCGCTCTTGGGGTAATTTTGGGCGGCCGGCCACTCCTGGGAAGGTTCATCACTGTTCCATGTCTTTGCCATTTGTGGATAATGGCTCTCACTGTGGTTCGCTGGATTCCCAAAGCTTTGGAAATGGCTTTATAACCCTTTCCAGACTGATAGATCTCAATTACTTTCTTTCTCAATTGTTCCTGAATTTCTTTGGGTCTCGGCATGATGTGTAGCTTTTAAGGATCTTCTGGTGGACCTTACTGTGTCAAGCAGCTCCTATTTAAGTGATGCCTTGATTGTGAACAGGTGTGGCAATAATCAGGCCTGGGTGTGGCTAGAGAAATTGAACTCAGGTGTGGACAACCACAGTTATAGTATGTTTTAACAAGGGGGGGCAATCACTTTTTCACACAGGGCCATGATGGTTTGGATTTTTTTTCACCTTTAATAATAAACACCTTCATTTACAAATTGCATTTTGTGTTTACTTGTGTTGTCCTTGACTATTGTTTAAATTGGTTTGATGTTCCGAAACACTTAAGTGTGACAAACATGCAAAGGAACAGGAAATGAGGAAGGGGGCAAACACTTTTTCACACCACTGTACATATACATACATACACAGAATTCTAGTTCTGTTTACATTACACCATATGTGTTTTTATCACACATTTACTTTAGGAAAGCCAGCCATACACGGAGTGAATTTCTTTCCTGCAGCCACAGGTTGCTTGATTCCCCCATCAATAAAGACAGTGTTGATGCGGAAATCCCTCCTGCTGGGCCATTGTCTTCTGCAAGCGAGGGAAGCTACCCCCACTGAGAGAAAAAAAGAGTGATTATCGCAGCAGCTAGCGATAATCGCAAGATAATCCAGCAGGCTGGTTGTACCCAAGTCGATTGATCAACTTGGTACATTTAGCCTGTCGATTAACTGATCGAATCTCCACCGGGTTCCTGCCAAACAGACCTGAAATTCTCACAGTGTATGGCTGGGCCTTAGTGTATTTAAAGTGATAATACACCCTGAATGCCGCCTTGAAATTACACTACTTCAACGCCGCTGGTCTGTGCGATTTTATGTGTGGCTTGCCAACATCTGTCCGACTTCATGCATAGATGTCAATGCAAGTCTCAGATAAAAAAAAATCGCCAAACATAGTGCAAAAGCCTATTTTAAATCGTGTGTCACACCTATTTGAACGGTTCCATAGGTACAAATAGGGTAAAAGAACACAGGGAAGGAAGCGCTAGCTAAACGTAGTATCCCAGTAGAAATGCTTTAATTACAATTGATTAATAACACTCACGAGATAAAAACGCTCATCTGCTGCTGGATATGTAGATGTGGATTCCTCATATATCCGACCTGCAGGACTGCTGGGAGAGGAGGATGGCCCGCTCGGGAGCCTGGAGGAGCCCCGGGAAGCCGCGTTAACCAGCGTGGAATGCACACCGAAAGGATAGAGGACCGGATGAGAAGACAAGGCTACACGCTCGGAGCATCCAACTCCTTCTAGAGGCCTCCCAACCTTCTGCTCTGCATGTCCATTCACACACAGAGCCGCAGTTTGGCCCTGCCCCCTCTCTCTCCTCATTGGCTCAATAGCTGTAATTGACAGCAGCAGCAGCCAGTCTCATCCACTGAGGAGGGAGAGTCCCCAGAGAGCTGAGACTCTGATGCACATCACTGGATCATGATGGGACTCAGGTAAGTATTAGGGGGCTGCTGCACACAGGTTTTTTTAGCTTCATGCATTGAATGCATGAAGGTAAAAAACAAACTTGAGCCATTACAACCACTTTAAAGTATATATTTACTTAATTCTGTTAAATTGTTTTCCATTGATAGTCTTTGGTATTGTTTTGAGAGTGCCGCACATTATTAATAATTAGAAAAGTGCTGAGCACACTGGACGGTGACATTGGCAGACACCAGGGGCAATCTAGAGACGGTCAGCTACCATGACTGTACATAATACATTTTTCTCTAACCAGTTAAATAAGAACACAAAACGATGAAAGAAGGATCTTGGCTATTCCACAGCACAAAAAACACAAAACTTACGGGGAGAAGCGCAATAGGACCAGTAGGAAGGAACCTCTGCCAGGCTACATTGTTGTCGGTGAGCTACAAGAAATAAACACACAAACACAGACATGACTATTCCAGCTTTGGGGTCATTGCAGGATAAGAAGAGATAAAAACAGAAATTTTACGGAGGCCATCTTGCATGGCTAAAAAGACTAGTGTTTCCCCGAAAGCAAGACCTACCCTAAAAATAAGACCTACCTTGGTTTTCCAGGAGGGCTGCAATATATAAGCCCTACCCCGAAAATAAGCCCTAGTTTGAAGTGGTTGTCTCCGCCTCTTGTCCTGTCTGTCAGTGCGGGATCTCGGGCCCCCCCCCTCTCCCTCTGCAATGCTCGGATCATGGAAGAGAGCTCAGGCGGGCTATGGAAGCCTAGAGCGGCGCTATAATAAGGTACCTGACACAACAGATAGCAGAAACACACACCTTTCCCACCATATACTACTGTAATAGAGAGGACTCTAGCAGCCCACACCCACTTTTCTTGTATCTTTTTTTATTATTATACACGTATTATTTATATAGTGCCAACTGTTTATGCAGTGCTTTACAATGTATAGGGGGGGGGGGGGGGACAATACAGTTCAATACAAAAAGGTACCGGAGGGCCCGGCTCATAGAGCTTACATTCTAAAGGGAGGTGGTGGTACAAAAAGGTAATAGCTGCAGAGAATGATTTGATGGGGGTGGCTCAGGGACAGTTAGGTGGGTGTGGGATAGGCTTCCCTGAATAAATTAGTTTTCAGCAAACTCCTAAAAGGTGGACAGGGTTTGGGGCCGATCGGATATACTGGGGCAGGGAGTTCCAAAGGATGGGAGAGGCTCTGGAGAAGCCGAGCATGAGAGGAGGTAACAAGGGAGCTAGAAAGCAGGAGGTCCTGGGAGGAGCGGAGGGGACGATTTGGACGATGTCTGCAGATGAGGTTGGCGATGTTAAGGATGGCCTTGTATGTTATGGTTAGCATTTTGAATTTCACACGGTGGAGTAGGGGGGAGTCAGTGAAGGGATTGGCAGAGAGGAGCAGCAGTCATGGATCGGTTAGTGAGGTGTATTAGTCTAGCAGCAGCATTCATAATAGACTTAAAGTGTTTGTATGGTCAATTTTTTAACTTTTACCTACAGGAAAGCCTATAATAAGGCTTACCTGTAGGTAAAAAAAATATATCCTAAACCTGTACGGTTTAGGAGATATTCCCCTCGGTATGCGCCGCTGACTGCAGCGGCGCATGCGCACAAGGGGGTTCTCTCCGTGGAAATCCGGCAGCGCTCGTGCGGCCGGACTGAAATCTCCCGCGCGCATGCGCGGGAGTGACGATATCGCGGCTCCGGCCACTCACAGCGCCGGAGCCGCGATACCCGGAAGAGACGCCGAGGGAGCATGTCGGCTCCCTCGGCGTGGATCGGGCCAGATGTCGGGGCCTCGTTCTAAGGTAAGTATTTCATAATGAGCTAGTATGCGGTGCATACTAGCTCATTATGCCTTTTGCTTTGCAGGTTTAAAAAAATAAAAAAATAAAAATTGCGGGTTTACTACCGCTTTAAGGGGGATAGCATGGGTAAGAGCCGGTTCACACAGCGGGCGATGCGAGGCGACACGACTCGCCTCGCTCTCGCAAGTCGCCCCCGTTCTGTACAATGGAACCGTTCTGAGAGCTCCGACTCAGAAAAAAGGTTCCTGTACTACTTTTGGGCGACCTCGGGGCGACTTGCATTGACTTCTATACAGAAGTCATCTGCAAGTTGCCGCTGAGGTCGCGGCGAGGCAAGTCGTGTCGCCTCGCATCGCCCGCAGTGTGAACCGGCTCTAAGGGTAGGCAATTAAGGAGAGAGAGTAAACAAACAACAAAGACAAACAAAACACATCGTACACATTACATTGTGCCAAAATATAAATACAGGTTCAAGATCCAATCACACTGCTTTGCATCCTTCAATTAAGAGAAAAAATAAAAAAGGTATGGAGGGAGGGAGAAAGGTAGAGAAGACAGCACATTAAATGGCAAGCCCTACCCTGAAAATAAGCCCTACTGTGTTTTTTGGTTGCCAAAATTAATATAAGACCTGGGCTTATTTTTAGGGAAACACGTTAACTACAAGAATGGTTATGTGATATCATTATTCCTTGTCCTGGGTACCATGCTCTAGGAGTATTCTAACCTAGCATCATGTCTAGTAGCTCTGCAGGGTCCACCCCCCACTAGAGTATACTGACCGAACAGACATCATGGTAACCAGTGTTCCAGTGTCTTCTCTCCACTGGATTATACTGGCCCAGTACAATGCATCCGGAAAGTATTCACAGTGCTTCACTTTTTCCACATTTTGTTATGTTACAGCTAGGGTTGTCCCGATACCGATACTAAAATCGGTATCAGGACCTATACCGAGAATTTGCTCCTGATGCCTTAGCCGATACCTGTGATGGGAGACAGCGGGCGGAGTGCGAGTCCTCAAGCATAGAGTGCAGGGCTTGGTGACCAGAGCCATCACATTCGGTAATGGAAGTGACGCTCCGTGTTGCCAGTGTGATGACATTCGGCGACCCATCGCAGTTTGCGACGGAAGTGACGTTCCGTTGCTGCCATCTTGCTACACCCCACACTAGTCCACACTAAGGATACACTAAGAAGGGGGAAAGCGGGCATGTTGTTACACCCACTGGAATTTTGCATTTTACACATATTTATAACAGTAAAGTGAGTTTATATAGTGAAAAACAGTACTTAGAACTCTGTGACTAGTTAGATGTTGATTTTTAAAAGCATCCCTGGTCATCTCACAGCTTTACTAATCTGACAGAAGTTCGCTGCTTTTAAAATTCAACATCTAACCAATCACACGGAGTTCCAAGTACTGTATTTCACTATATAAACGCACTTTACGGTTATAAATATGTGTAAAATGCAAAACTCTAGTGGGTGTAACAACATGTCTGCTTTCCCCATTCTTAGTGTATCCTTAGTGTGGGGTGTAGCAAGATGGCGGTGATGGACCGTCACTTCCGTAGCAAACTGTGATGGGTCACCGAATATGTTGTTACACCGTTGCTTGCTTGGAAATCCCGCCCATTTAGCCAGTGCCACTGCCAGCCATCAGTCAGTGCCAGCCATCAGTGTGCACCACCTATCAGTGCTTGTAAAAAAAAAAAAAAAAAAAGTAAGTATCGGTATCGGCACTTGTACTCGGTCCTAAAAAAGTGGTATTGGGACAACCCTAGTTACAGCCTTATTCCAAAATGGATTAAATTGTTTTCCTTAAAATTCTACAAACAATACCCTATAATGACAACATGAAAGGAGTTTGTTTGAACTCTTTGCAAATTTATAAAAAAAAATAAAAAAATCCCATGTACATAAGTATTCACAGCCTTTGCTCAATACTTTGGTGAAGAACCTTTGGCACCAATTACAGCCCCAAGTCTTTTTGAGTATTGATGCTACAAGCTTGGCACACTTATTTTTGTGCAGTTTCTCCCATTCTTCTTTAACCACTTCCCGACCAGCGCACGACGATGTACGTCGACAGAATGGCACGGGCAGGCATATTGGCGTACAGGTACGTCCAATATTCAATGCCGGCGGCGCGCTCCCGCGCTGGTCGGGACCCCCGTGAGTCCGGTCGCGGGACCCGCGGACTCGATCGCCGCGGGCATCCCCACGTTCGTCTCACGGAGCGGCCGAATGGAGGAAATGCCGTGTAAACAGCATTTTTCCATTCTGCCTAGCAACTAGTGACGCTGATCTCTGCTCCATGTGATTGGAGCAGAGATCAGTGTTCACTAAATGAAAGCCCAACCCCCCCACAGTTAGTAACACACCCCTAGGAACACTTAACCCCTACACTGCCACCCACTGGTTAACCCTTTCATTGCCAGTGTCATTTACACAGGAATCACTGCATTTATATAGCAGTGATTACTGTATAAATGACAATGGTCCCAAAAATGTGTCAAAAAATGTCCGATGGGTACCCCACAATGTCGCAGTCACAATAAAAAAAAATCGCTGATCGCCGCCATTACTAGTAAAAAAAAAAAAATAATAAAAAATTATTAATAAAAATGCTATAAAACTATCCCTATTTTGTAAACGCTATAACTTTTGCGCAAACCAATCAATAATCGCTTATTGTGATTTTTTTTACCAAAAATATGTAGAAGAATACGTATCGGCCTAAACTGAGGGAAAAAAATGTTTTTTTATATATTTTTGGGGGATATTTATTATAACAAAAAGTAAAAAATTATGCGTTTTTTCAAAATTGTCACTCTATTTTTGTTTATAGCGCAAAAAATTAAAACCGCAGGGGTGATCAAATACCACCAAAAGAAAGCTCTATTTGTGGGAAAAAAAGGACGTCAATTTTGTTTGGGAGCCACGTCGCATGACCGCGCAATTGTCAGTTAAAGCGACGCAGTGCCGAATCGCAAAAAGTGGTCTGATCTTTGACCAGCAAAATGGTCCGGTCTGCAAGTGGTTAAAGGACCTCTCGCGCTCCATCAGGTTGGATGGGGAGCGTCGGTGCACAGCCATTTCCAGATCTCTCCAGAGATGTTCAATCAGGTTTAAGTCTGGGCCCCTCAAGGACATCCACAGAGTTTTCCCATAGCCCCTGCTTTGTTTATCTTGGCTGTGTGCTTAGGTTTGTTGTCCTGTTGAAAGATGAACCTTCACTCCTGTCTGAGGTGCAGAGTTCTCTGGAGCAGGTTTTCATCAAGGATGTCTGTTTATTGCTGCATTCATCTTTCCCTCAATCCTGACTAGTCTCCCAGTCCCTGCTGGTGAAAAGCATCCCCACAGCATGATGCTGCCACCAACACACTTCACTGTAGGGATGGTATTGGCAGGTGATGAACAGTGCCTGGTTTCCTCCAGACATGACACATGCCATTCAGGCCAAAGAGTTCAATCTTTGTTTCATCAGACCAGAGAATTTTGTTTCTCATGGTCTGAGAGTCCTTCAGGTGCCTTTTGGCAAACTCCAGACAGGCCGTTGTGTGTCTTTTACCAAGGAGTAGCTTCCGGCTGGCCATTCTACCATACAGTCGTGAATTGTGGAGTGCTGCAGAGATGGTTGTTCTTCTGGAAGGTTCTCCTCTCTCCACAGAGAAAATGCTGCAGCTCTGTCAGAGTGACCATCGGGTTCTTGGTCACCTCCCTGACTAAGACCTTTCTCCCCGGATCGCTCAGTTTGGCCGGGAGGCTCTCTCTAGGAAGAGTCCTGGATGTTCCAAACTTCTTCCATTTAAGGATGATGGAGGCCACTGTGCTCATTGGGATCTTCAATGCTGCAGACATTTTTCTGTACCCTTCCCCAGATCTGTGCCTCCATACAATCCTGTCTCGGAGGTCTACAGGCAATTCCTCTGACTTCATGGCCTGGTTTATGCTCTGAGATGCACTGTTAACTGTGGAACCTTATATAGACAGGCGTGTGCCTTTCCAAATCATGTCCAATAAACGGAATTAACCAAAGGTGGACTCCAATCAAGTAGAAACATCTCAAGGGTGATCAGTGGTAACAGGATGCGCCTAAGCTTAAGTTTGAGTGTCATGGCAAAGGCTGAGATACTTATGTACATTGGATTTTTTATTTTTTTTTATAAATTTGCAAAGATTTCAAACAAACTTCTTTCATGTTGTCATTATGGGGTATTGTTTGTAGATGTTTGATTAAAATAATCAATTTTGGAATAAGGCTGTAAAATAACAAAATGTGGAAAAAGTGAAGTACTGCGAATACTTTCCAGATGCACTGTAGACACAGGTTGATTTACTAAAACTGGAGAGTGCACAATCTGGTGCAGCTCTGCATAGAAACCAGTCAGCTTCCAGAAGGGTTCTAAGTGCAGTATTTAACCACTTCCCGCCCGCTGTATGCAGAATGACATCCGGGAAGTGGTTGTGTTATCCTGACTGGGCGTCATACGACATCAAGCAGGATAACATGCCGGGGCGCGCAGCGTGGCGATTGCGGCGTGTCAGTCTGACACCCCGAATCTCTGATTGTGATGAGAAGCCTCTGTAAGAGGCTTCTTACCACGTGATCAGCTGTGACCAATCACAGCTGATCATCGTGAGAACCAGGAAGTGCCGGTAAATGGCATTTCTCGGTTTGCACTGACAGGAAGAGCCGATCGGATGCTCTCCCTGTCAGAGGGGCATATTGATTATCAGCACAGCCCCCTCAGATGTGCTACAACACCTCAGATGTGCCCCTCAGCTGTCAGTCAGTACCCTAATTAAAAACATATCTCACAGTGCCCAAAGTGCCAATCAGTGCCCAGCAGTAAAACCTGTCAGTACCTCAACATCAGTGCTGCCCATCAGTGTCAACCGTCAGTGCCGCCTATCTGCCCATCACAGCTGCCAGTCAGTGCTCACCAGTGCCGCCTATTGGTTCCCATCAATTCTACATATCAGTGCATCCTCATCAGTGCCCGTCAGTGAAGGAGAAAACAAAATTTTATAACCGAAATGAATAAAAAATTTTCAACATTTCGTTTTAGTCTGTTTAGCAAAAAATAAAAAACGCAGAAGGTGATCAAATACCACCAAAAGGAAGTTCTATTTGTGGGAACAAAATGATAAAAATTTTGTTTGGGTACAGTGTAGCATGACCGCACAATTGTCATTCAAAGTGCAACAGCGCTGAAAGCTGAAAATTGTCCTGGGCGGGAAGGGGCGAAAGTGTCTGGTATTGAAGTGGTTAAACAGTTTATTTGGCCAACACAATAAAATACACTTACAAAATGTAAAAGTAAAGTGGGCTCCTTTGACCATCACAAAAAGTGTCAGAATTCCTGCCCCTGGGGCTTCGGGTCCTCTTGCCAATCAGCAGGGGTGGGAGAGATGTGATGAGCTGATATGGAGGAAGACCTGTCATCCGAGGGTCGCAGTGGAATTCACGACTCAAATAATCAAGGGGCCTTTTGGGTCTGAGGAAGGAGTGTTGTGTGCATGCTCGGAAATGCGTAACCTCCGCCACCCTGACGTCACTACCAGTTTGTGCGGTGTGCATTCCCGAATGACAGGTCTTCCTTTACATCGCTGGTCAGCAAGGGGATCTGGAGCCACAAGGGCAGGAACTCTGCCTCTATTTATGATTGTCAGATGAGTTTGCTGTACTTCTACATTTTGTAAGTGTATTTTATTGCGTCAACCAAATAAACTGTCCAAACACTGCACTTAGAAGTGCCTTCTCTACCTCCCTCCCTTTGCCAGCCAGAGTTGCTTCTACTCTTCAGAAGGGCTGCTTCAGTGCCAGTTTTTAGTTTCTTTATTCTGCTTGGATTCTATGGTTCTATCCATACTGAGACAGGATCCCCCAGACAGAAGGGCCCCATGTCCTATGTACAGATTTTGTTTTGTTTTTTTTGTCCAAGCTTAACTGAGAAGTTAGAAGCCAATTGGCTACCATGCACAGCTGCACCAGATTTTGCACTCTCAAGCGTGCAAATCAACCCCATCATGTCTACTAGCGCTCAAGGGTCTTCCCTCCACTACAGTATATTGACCTAACAGACATGTCTATTAGCTCTCCGAGGTATTCCCTCCTCTAAAGCATGCTGACCTAACACACATCATATCTACTAGCGCTCTGACATCTTTCCTCCACTAGAGTATACTGACCTAACAGACATCATGGGGTTGATTTACTAAAGGCAAATCCACTTTGCAGTTGGAAGTGTACTTGGAAGTGCAGTCACTTCAGATCTGAGGGGAAGATCTGAAATGAGGGGAAGCTCTGCTGATTTTTTATTTTATTTTTGTTTCACAAAAATAAAGAGGCTGCTGATTTTATTATTCAATCATGTACAAGCAAAAATGCTGTTTTTTATTTTCCTTGCATGTCCCCCTCAGATCTACAGTGACGGCACTTCCAAGTGCACTTGTAGTGCAAAGCGGATTTTCCTTTAGTAAATAAACCCCAATGTCTACAAACTCTCCAAGGTGATTTGATCAGTCTCACTGCCTTAGTAATTACCACAGCAGTTTCATCTGAGGGAAATCCTGAAAACATGACCTGTTGGGGCGCCTTGAGGACTGGAGTTGAGAAACACTGCTCTACAGTATGCTGATGTAACAAACATCATGGTATTGATTTACTAAAACTAGAGCATTGAAAATCTGGTGCAGCTATGCATAGTAACCGATCATCAGCTTCCAGTTTTTTTTTTAAATAAAAGCTTAATTGAACAATCTGAAGTTAGAAGCTGATTGGCTACCATGCACAGCTGCACTGGATTTTGCACTCTCCAGTTTTACTAAAGCAACCCCAATGGCAATCAAGCACCATTCACTTCCAGAACACATCATGTATGCCCTCAGTCAATAGGTTAGAAGGTAAAAAGCAAACACATATATGGTGTGTTTTCCCACCCCTTATCCAAGGTAACCTCATCCTATGCCATGTAAATCCTCCTACCCCTTTATCCAATGCAACCTAACTGCATTCATTGGAACCTTTTTATGTGACTAAAGATGGCCATAGATGGATCTAGGCTGGTTCAGCAGGGACTGGCCAAGTTTCAGTCCATTTATGGGCAGGCTGGTTGTACTGAAGCCAATCCATCAATCAACGTCAGTACAACCAGCTTGTTGCATTTTTGAGTGCAATTACTGCCAACGGCTATAGCAACCAGCAGTGATTATTGTGTTCCTCCCAGCAGGGAAGTCTCCCCCCTGGCGAAATACAACAGCACTACAGGAGGGTTACCCCCATCAACATTGATTGTGTTGATGGTGGAAACAAGCAATTTTCTTTCCTGCAACCCATCTATGACTTAACCACTTAAGCCCCGGACCATTTGGCTGGCCAAAGACCAGGCCACTTTTTGCAATTCGGCACTGCGTCGCTTTAACTGACAATTGTGCGGTCGAGCGACGTGGCTATAATAAATATCCCCAAAAAATATTTTAAAAAAAGTTTTTTCCCTCAGTTTAGGCCGATACGTATTCTCCTACATATTTTTGGTTAAAAAAAAAAAAAATGCAGTAAGCGTTTGATTGGTTTGCGCAAAAGTTATAGCGTCTACAAAATACGGGATCGTTTTAAAGCATTTTTATTAATATAATTTTTTTTTATTAGTAATGGCGGCGATAAGTGATTTTTATCATGACTGCAACATTATGGTGGACATGTCGGACAATTTTGGTGAGATTTTGGGACCATTCACATTTATACAGCGATCAGTGCGATTAAAATTGCATTGATTACTGTGTAAATGTGACACAGTTAATTGGTTAAAACTAGGTGGCGCTGTAGGGGTTAAGTGTGTTCTGGGGAGTGATTCTAACTGTGGGGGGGGGGGGGGGTCTAGCTGGGACACATCACTGATCATAGCTCCCGATCAGAGGGGGGGGGGGGGGTGATCAGTGACACTGTCACTAGGCAGAATGGGGAGATGCTTGTTTACATTAGCATCTCCCCGTTCTTCCTCTTCGTGAGACGATCGCGGGTAGTCTCATGGACACCGAGTCTGCGGGACACGTGACCCTACTCACGGAGCCCGTGGCGGCGCACGAGATGGCATGGCGGCAAATTCAAAAGGGACATACAGGTACGCCCATTTGCGCAGCCGTGCTATTCTGCCGGCGTACATCGCCGTGTGCCGGTCGGGAACCGGTTAGATCTCATTCCATTATATTCCATAAAATGAATGGAATTCCTTTAGACATGGTTGGTGCTAGAATATTGCCAACACCATTATCCATTGAAGTGTTTGTTAACCCACAGGGTTAACTTTACATTATCCTCTTTGTTGATTAATCTAATGTCCCCCTGTGACTGTGCTTTATTAAAAATGCAGCTATATACCTCGTTTACTGATCGCAAATCGGCGAACATGTGACATGCTGCCTCTCCGCTGCATGGCAGCTGAAGCGGGCGGGGCCACCTCTCTCCTCCTGAATGACGTCAGCAGGGGATCCTCGGCCCCGCCCACTGCATCTGTCGGGCAAAAAGAAGAGAGAGGTGGCATGTCACGTGATCGCCGATCTGCGTGGGGGGCGGCGCGGACACGGAGCAGAGGGAGTGGGGAGAGGACACATGTGAGACAGTGCAGGGCTGCGGCTGATGGAGGCACGTATGCTGACAATGGTGTCAGCATACGTGTCAGCTCAGCAGCCCTGATTATCATGGTCAGTGTAGAGAGTGGGTGGGATGTGGTAAGGGTTTTTTTTGGATCAACTCTCAGGTGACTTCACTCACCTCAGACAACTGAAGAGTTGCAACTACGGCAACATGGTTGTAACTCCACTGAATGGTCTTCATCCCGGCTGTGCTGCGGACCATTGAGTTCTGTCCATCTGCTCCAATCTAGTAGGATGAATTATGAAACGATCAAATGGGGTTTAAGACCGGGGAAGTTGGGGTGGTCTGTAAATAGCAGACAATGATCCTCACCAGAAGTTTTGTGTGCAGCTTCTTTCCATCTGCCAACTGTATCTGCACCCAGCTGCTTCCCTCCTTATCGGGGTAAGGCGCCGGCCAGGTGTAGTTCACAGCCCGACTCCGATAGAGGACCTCAATGCGATCTGTATGTATATATATGACAAATTAAGAATTAACCCCAATTGCAAAGCTGAATGAGGAAACGGTGATGTCATCACACTGGCTGAAAGACTACAGAGGGGTGTGGTATAGACTCTGGTCACTGCAAGAAATGGCTGCGAAAGGGACAGAGTCTATCAGCAAGATATAGTGTGTCACATGATACAGAGCCACAACTAAACCCAGAAATCAGGGGATCTGCAGACAACAGAGCTACATAGCGCACAGGTATGATCTATACTGACATTGATAATTCCATTCCGTTCTAGTAAAAAGAAAGTTGGGATTCAGCTTTAAATAAAAAAAGGACATATCCTTAGTTCCATTTAAAGCTGAATTGTAGGAATTTAGTAAAAGTGAAGGCACACTATGACTCAAGTCCAAGGAGGTGCGTGACATCTCTTGGGCTTATCGCTATTATTTCCATTTGACAGTTTTATTGCACTCCCGGATGATAACTCGCTGTATTCCCAACACTGATGCTTCAGGTCTAAGCATCTTCAACATTAGAGTCGGTGCAGCTGCTATGTCTGCCCTTCTCCTCCTCCTGCCCAATCACAGAAGCATTTATATCACGTAAGCTCATTCTCTAATTACAAAGGCTTCTCTGAATAGGCAGCAGAGAGGGGAGGGGTAGGCATAGCTGCTCTGTGTGCCTCTCTCTAAATTTCATAGCATGCCCCAGCAGAGCCATAAACCTGTCAAAAATAAATGTTAGAACTAAGCTCAGGAGATGTCATGCAGCTTCTTGGACTTAAAGTGTTACTAAACTCACAATAGAAAAATCAGCCTGTATATCAGTAAAGCATGCTTGTTATATCCACTGTGGAACCTAAGGGGTTAATCCTCCACATTGTGTAAAAAGGCTGTTTGATCCTGTCTCCTCTGATCCTCCCCTTCTTCCACAGTCCTCAATCCATCTCCTGATAGTACAGAGCTTTGGGGGCACTGTGCACATGCTCAGTTTGGAGTTTTTTTGTTTTGTTTTTCATGGGAGGTTACTTATACCAGATACCAGGCACCAGATATAAAAAAAGGGTCCTGGAGTTTAGTAACACTTTAACTCAGGGGTTGACAAATTTGCTTGGAATCTAGGAGCCAGCTAAAAAAGTTAGGAGCCAGGTCCGTGACGGCGATCTGGACCTGTCCCTGGCCTGACATGGAGACGAGTGAGGGGAAGATAGCCCCCAGCCCCTCACCTGTCTCCAAGTCATTGCCCATAGCTATTAGAGGGACATTTTATTTTTTTATTTTTTTTCAAATGACAATTTTTTTTTTTAATTGCATTTTAGTGTAAATATGAGATGCGAGGTCTCTCTGACCCCAGATCTCATATACAAGAGGACCTGTCATGCTTTTTTCTATTACAAGGGATTTTTACATTCCTTGTAATAGGAATAAAAGTGACACACTTTTTTTTTTTTTTTTTTTTTTTTTTTTTTAAAGAACATTGAAAAAAATAAAAATAAAAGTTAAAATAAGAAAAAAAAAATTATTTTAAACGCGCCCTGTCCCGCCAAGCTTGCGTGCAGAAGCGAATGCATATATGAAAGCGGTGTTCAAACCACACGTGAGGTATCACTGCGATCGGTAGATTGAGAGCAATAATTCTAGCCCCAGACCTCTTCTGTAACTTAAAACGTGCAACCTGTAGAATTTTTTTAAACGTCGCCTATGGAGATTTTTAAGGGTAAAAGTTTTTCGCCATTCCATGAGCGGGCACAATTTTGAAGTATGTCATGTTGGGTATCGATTTACTCGACGTAACATTATCTTTCACAATATAAAAAAAAATTGGGCTAACTTTACTGTTGTCTTATTTTTTTTGTTATTAAATACATTTTCCCCAAAAAAGTGCGCTTGTAAGTCCGCTGTGCAAATACAGTGTGACAGACAGTATTGCAATGACCACCATTTTATTCTCTAGGGTGTTAGAATAAAATATATATATATAATGTTTAGGGGGTTCTGAGTAAAGGGAAGGAGATGGAGCTTCCCCTGCCTGCCAGCCTATTAGCATTGCTGGTTGTAATTCCAACGGCCACCACAAGAGGGCGCCAGATTCCAGAAGGAACCATAGGATGGTAGAAGGCCTCAAAGCCGGGGGCTCAATTACCCTGGGGGGGTCCGCGGTGACAGGATACCCCCAGCTGTGATGCCCCAGGCGCCAGGCCGCTATTTCTAGTCGCAAATGCGACCTGGCGCCCGGGTTTTGTTGAGCCCTGCTTTAACTCATACCTGCACTTTTTACAAAGTGACTGAATTCCTGGAACTCAGCTTTAACATGGGCTTACACATCATTTAGTTGACATCTCTGACCTGCCATGGCGTCCAGCTGTTTGGTCAGTGCAGCTGTAATGACATCATTCTCGACAATGTATCCCATATCCTCCAAGCCTTCTTTATCAAATGTAATTAGAGCGTCAGAACAGGCATCCCAAACCTGTAAGAGATCAGGTGTTTATAGAGAAGGGCCCTCATTGATGCACAATGTATAGTCATTATCTCACCTGCATTCTCTTGTATGGTTTCATCCTCATGGCACAGATATGATCCCAGGCCCCAAAGCCTGTTGGCAGAGAAATAGGAACATTTCATGACAGCGGGTATGAAAATAGAAGGGGCATGGTACAGTTTTAGCACAAGTACTTACTAGCCAGGAGGGTAGCCGAGCCAGGTGTAATAGAACTGACTCTGTTGCTGAACTGCTCAGGTAAGTGGTCATATGCTTTCCTGTGTCCTGCCTCCAGCAGAAGAATCTTCTTGTTGTGCAAATGAGGGTGGGAACCTATTTTTTGAAAATAAAAAATTTTTTTTTTTGTTTGTTTTTACAAAACAAAGAGGTTTTAACCAAGCTGTAAGAAGTGTTACCATTTTGCATGAATACAGATATTTGATTGGTTACAGTGGATTAGGGCCGAAAACAAATCGATTATGAAATTAATAGATTACTATTTTCATAATCGATTAATCGGGCCGTAACATAATGGGGTAAAAAAAATAAAAATACAATTAGCCCTTTATATTACAAAAACAGCAAATAATCGCTACTGTAAATATTACTTTCACTGTTCCACAGTAAAAAAAAAAAAATGAACCCCTTACAGTAGCGATTTGCTCTTTTTGTACTATAAAGGGTTTATTTTAGTTTTTTTTAACCCCATTATTTTACTAAACGTCTTAGGCCTGGTTCAAATCTATGTGTTTTTTGCAGAAACTACAGTTTATTTAACGTGGTTTCCTATGGACACGTTCACATCTATGCTTTTTTTTTTCAGCCGCTGCATAGTTGGAAAGTGTCAAAGACTTTTTTTGTTTCAATATACAGAGGAACCTCGGATTTCGAGTAATGCGGTTAATGAGCAAAAAAAAAAATCAAAAATCGTAACACGTTTGTCTCGCAAAATGAGCATGATTCTGGCCAAAGCGGTGAGCAGTACCGCGTTAGGTCTGAGGTGGGGGGGGGGGTGTCGGAGCCGAACATCGCCGATTAGCGCCATTCGGAAATGCACGGAAAGGCCCAAGGACAGCTCTGAAGTCTTTCCGAGGTTTGCTGCGGTGTCCTCTGACCTTTTTGCCCGTTTCCGAGGCTCTCTGGCGCCCCCCCCCCCCCACGAATTATGTTCGTTTCCATTGACTTCTATGGGGAACCTCACTTTGATATGCGAGTATTTTGGATTACGAGCATTAACCCGGAATGGATTATGCTTGCAATCCGAGATTCCACTGGACTTTAAGACATTGTTTTTGTATGGCCAGCATATAACATATTACAGTTTTGTTTGAAAATATGCAAAACAGTCTAACTTTTTTTTTTTTTTCTTTAAAAGAACAAAAATTGATCAGAGTCTAATAGTATATACCGTAAATCTCTTCTGTCTGTTATTCTCAGAGTGGATTCGAGATTTTGCTCCCTAACCATATAGTTGGTTATTGATATTTAAGAATAAATTGCCTTTTTTTTTAAACTTTACATATTAACTAATTTATACAACACACTTTTTTTTTTTTTTTAAGGTTATTAAAGTGGAGTTCCACCCATAAATGGAACTTACACTTTTTGAAATCCCCCCCTCCCCCCAGGTGTCACATTTGGCACCTTTCAGGGGGGAGGAGGGAGCAGATATCTGTCTAATACAGGTATTTGCTTCCAATTCCTGGCATAGATCACCGCGGTGATCACTTCCGGCGCCTACTGTGTCCTCCCCCGCTGTCTTCTGAGGGACATACAGGTCCCAGAAGACAACCGGGACCAGTGAGGACGCTCAGCGCAACTCGCACATGCACAGTAGGGAACCAGGAAGTCAGATTCCTGATTCCCTTACCGAGGATGGCGGCGGCGGCACCTCCGCTTTTTTCGGCGGACCTCCGCTTTAACCGATCAAAACAATAATTGGCCAACTAATCGATTATGAAAAAAATTGTTAGTTGCAGCCCTACAGTGGATTAAGCAATAGCTTGGCTTGAGAAATTGAGGGAAGCATGGGTGGAAGATGGAAGCAGTGGGGAGCAGGTTGCAAGAGATGGAAAGCATGGGGCAAGAGATGGAAGCAGTGGGGAAAAGGCAGTGATAGTTGGGAGCAGGGGGTGGGAGAAGAAAGCAGTAGGAAGCAGGGGGAGAGAGAGAGATGGCGTGGGGAGCAGGTGGGAAATGAAGAAAGCAGCAGGCAGCAGAGGGTGGGAGAGTGGGCAGCAGGCAGGAAAAGGAAGCAGTTGTAGGGGAAGGGAGAAGCAAGCAGCAGCAGGCAGGGAGAAGGAAGCAGCAGGCACCAGAGAACAAAGAGAAGCAGATGGTGGGAGAGAGATGAAGTGGGGAGTGGGTGACAAGAGAAGGAAGCACAGGGAAGCAGAGGGCAGAAGAAGGAAGCAGAGAGCAGGAGCAAAGCAGAGGAGGGGAGAGAGATGAAGTGAGGAGCAGAGGGCAGGAGAAAGGAGCAATGGAGTGCAGAGGGCGGGAGAAAGGAGCAATGGAGAGCAAAGGGTGGAAAAAGGCAGCAATGGAAAACAGGGCGGGAGAAGGGAGCAGCGGAGAGCACAGGACAGGAGCAGCATTAAACAGAGGGAAGGAAAGGGATGAAGTGGGGAGCAGGGGGAAAGAATGAAAAGCAGAAGGAAGCAGTGGGTAGCATAGAAGTTGGAAGAAGGGAGCCGTGGGAAGCAAAGTGCGGAAGAAGGCAGCAAAAGGGAGCAGCTAGAGGGTAAGGATAAGCTCAGACAGGTTTGCACGCTCCACGTGCTAAGTCTGCCAGGAAGTCGGCGCAACGCTAATCACAGGCAGTGAGACATTTCCCGATGCGCAGCTGCAGAGATCGGGCAACGTCTCCCTGCCTGTGATTAGAGCAGCGCTGCGCCAAATTCCTGGTGGGCTCAGCACATGGCATACGCGAACACGCCTGAGCTGATCCTTAATGGTGGGAGAAAGGAGCAGTGGGGCGGGAGGAGGGAACAGTGGAGAGCAGAGGGGGCAAAGGGTGGTAGAAAGAAGCACAAGGTGGGAGAAGGGAGCAATGGAGAGCAGAGGGTGGGAGAAGGGAGCGATGGCGATAAGGAATCGGGGGGTGGGGGAGAAGGTAGTAGTAGGATGAAGAAGATGGTAGAAGGGAGCGATGGAGAGAAGGAATCGGGGGTCGAGGGGAAGGTAGTAGTAGGATGAAGAAGATTGGAGAAGGGAGCGATGGAGAGAAGGAATCGGGGGTCGGGGGAAGGTAGTAGTAGGATGAAGAAGATTGAAGAAGGGAGCGATGGAGAGAAGGAATCGGGGTCGGGGGAAAGTTAGTAGTAGGATGAAGAGGATGGGAGAAGGGATCGATGGAGAGAAGGTATCGGGGGTGGGGAGAGAAGGTATTAGTAGGATGAAGAGGATGGGAGAAGGGAGCGATGGAGAGAAGGTATCGGGGGTGGGGGGAGAAGGTAGTAGTAGGATGAAGAGGGTGGGTGAAAGTTTAGCTGTAGAAACTTGAACTTTGCTACAATAAACATCCCCGGATAGCTGTGACCTTGAACGCTGCGTGTCTCTCTCTATATACAATATATATGTATATAATAGGAAGGTTCCTCACCCAGAGCGCAGGCCATGGCGGTTCCCACCATTCCTCCACCAGAAATCACCACATCATAGAGAGCGGCGGCGGAGGAATTCAGAGAGCGATGGCGGGCGGAGCGGTGCAGGCCGAGGAGTGGTGAAAGGCCCAGGCGGCACACAGGGAAGGACATGATCACCTCACACCGGAGTCACCTCTGAAGAGACAGAAATATGACATCATGAGATTAAAGGGGAACTCCACTATGACACTGACAGTGTGTACAGAAGGCGGGGCCCGGTTCTGTGCCTTCCACACATCCTATACAGCATCAGAGACATTTCTACTGTACTACCGGGCTGCTGGATTTATATCCAGGAATATGCCAGAGCTATATAATAGCGTGTGATTGTGGTGGGGGGGTGGGGGTTAGAGTGTCCGCTCCTCTGGTTGGGTGGACACGCTTAGGTCTCGATGTGTGGAGAGTGTCGGGGAAGAATAGCGGATATTTCGGCACTTCTTATTGGCAGCACACATACTACATGAGCCTGCACGGCGTCCTCCGCACATCACCTGTTATTCGACCCAGTCGCTGCCTAATGACGTCAGTGCGCAACATTCCTATTTCTTGCCCAATTTCAATATGGCGTCTATTGACTTCCGCCCGGTTGCAGGAGGTAATTGGTCACTATGGAAACTCATAACCTCACGGACGCCGCAGAACATAGAAGAGGAGCGACCTACCGTAGTTATACCTCCCTATTTCCCCATCTATCTACGTATTTACCTCGCCATACCACCCCCCCCATCTACTGTATTTACATCTCCATACCCCCCTACAATTTATACTTCTCTATACCCCCCCCGACAACCTACCTATCGACCATATATACCTCTCTATACCCCCCACCTACCCATAGAGCATATATACTTCTCTATAAACCCACCCACCTACCATATTTACCGCTCTATACCCTTTACCTACCTACTAACCGTATATACCCTTCTATAGACCCCACCCACCTACTGTATTTACCTCTCTTTACCCCTAACCTACCTTCCGTATATTACCTCTCTATAATCTATACCCCCCACCTACCCACAATGTATACCTCTCATTGTATTTACCTCTCTATACCCTCCACCTATCTACTGTATATACCCCACTAAACCCACCTACCGTATTTAACTCTCTATACCATCCTCCTATGCCCAGCTACCTACCATATATACCTCTCTATACCCCCACCTATTATATTTGCCTCTCTATACCCTCCACCTATCTACCTATATAACTCTCTATACACCCATCTACCTACTGTATTACTGTACATACTGCTCTATAACCTTACCTACCTACCAAATATACCCCTCTATACTTCCACCTATTGAGCCCTACAATATATACCCCAAACAAGAGGTCCACACTGCTCCAACACCATGATCTCCTCCCTGGAGGGTGCTCACCCAGTCGCAGCTCAAGCAATAATGAAAGCAAAGTCTGGGTGGCTGCACACCAAACTGAGATCCAAGCGCTGTTATTCACATAAAACCACGAAGAACATGAGGAGCACTACATGTACAAGCAAGGGAGGCACGGCTTACATGTTTCGCACACAAATTGTGCTTTATCAAAGGGATAAAGCACAATTTGTGTGCAAGCCGTTCCTCCCTTGCTTGTACATGTAGTGCTCCTCCTGTTCTTCATGGTTTTATGTGAATAACAGTGTTTGGATCTCAGTTTGGTGTGCAGCCACCCGGACTTTACTTTCATTAATATATACCCCAACTTACCTACCGTATATATTCATCTATACTCACACCTATGTAATTTATAAAATACCCCTTTCTACCCCCAACTACATACTTTATTTGCCCCTCCATACCATTACATACCTACCCTCTACCCCCAACTATCTACTTTATATACCTCTCCTCCCCCCATCCACAATATTTAACTCCTAGTGGGTGTGTGTGTGTGTGTCCCTATCTACCCCCACCTACTGCCAGGGGTCTCAAATTGGTGGCCCTCCAGCTGTTGCAAAACTACAAGTCCCATGATGAATCACAAGGCTGACAGTTACAAGCATGACTCCCACAGGCAGAGGTGTGATGGGACTTGTAGTTTTGCAACAGCTGGAGAGCCACCAGTTTGAGACCTCTTGAGTCCCTTCTTTACCACCACCTACCATGTCTACCCCATCTACTGTTTAGACCGTTCTTTACCACCACCTACCATATATATATATATATATATATATATATATATATATATCCCTCAATATCTGCACCCATCTAATGTATGTACCCCTCTTGTAGGACATGGCTGGTGATGATGATTTTGAAAGAAGTGGACACCCTGATGGGGAGGACCGGCAGTTCTTGGATACTCTGCATTCTTTGAAAAGCAGAAACAGGCTCTACTTGCAGGAACTGGCCAGTCTATATCGGTCCCAGGCTGGTCTGGATGGTGGAGTGGATGATGGAGATCTCAGCAGGTACTTTTCTGCCACCCCACTCAGGTATCAAGACATAGGCCTACAGAGGTAAGCAATTGCATGTCTACAGGTTCTTTTACCTGTGACTTGATCTGTGTGACAAAGACCAAGACTTGTGTTTGGCTTCAATTGGTTTGTAAAGCTGTTGATTTCTCTTCCAGCCCGGCTGCCAACACAAGGCCGAAGCCCAGGAGAGGCCGCAGTGCATTCACCATCACGGTCCCCAAACCATTTCAGATGAGTTTGCGGGAAGCAGAAAGGGGAGAGAAGGTAAGAGCCCTGGACTGGGCTGACCCTGAGGATGACATGAAGGAGGAGGATATTGAATGCCACAAGAAGTTCCGGGCCCAGCCCATTCCAGCTGAAGTCCTCCTTCCCCTCTACAATGACATCATGGAGCAACAAGATGAACGCAGGAAGTCTGACATACAGAGAAGAAAAGAGCAGCTGATTGCCATGCAGAAACCATTTCACTTCCTAGTAGAAGAGAGGAAAAAGTCATGTGAGCGTCCAGTGACAGCCCCGGCCCAAAAAACCAAGAGTGTCATCAAACCCATTCCCAAATCTGTGCTGGACCCAACAGTCAGTGATCGGCTTAGAGGTAATGTTCCTTCTGCACTATCCAGTCTGCTGTAGTGGTTACCCATGAATGTTGTGTGCTAACATAGAAGGTGCATAGAGTAGTGGGGGCAGAGTATTAAACCCAAGGATATTGGTCTTTGTAGAGGCTACTCTGGGGTATTATACCCAGGGGTTTTGGGTTCTATAGAAGCTATTTTATTAGATATGGGGAGTAGAGGGACAGGGTATTATACCCTGGGGTATTGAGTTCTATAGAGGCTATTGAATTGGATCTGGGAGTAGAGGGGCAAGGTATGATACCCGGGGGTATTGGGCTCTATAGAGACTATTGTATTCAATCTGAGGAGTAGAAGTTGGCCTGATACCTGTAGAAATGTGTTCAGATGCAACCATTCAATGGTGTCTCAATAGAATATAGTATGCTAACTTAGAGGGTCCATAGAGCAGTGAGGGCAGAGTATAAAAAGCAAGGATATTGGGTTCTGTAGAGACTACTCTGTAGGATCTATTGAGTAGAGAGGTTGGGTATTAGAGCCGGGGTTTTCCTTAATGTAATTGGGGAGTAGAGGGCCAAGGTATTACACCCCAGAGTATTGGATAAGATTTGAGTAGAGGGGAAAGGGTATTATACCCTGGGGTATTGAGCTCTATAGAGGCTAGTGTATTAGATCTGAGGAGTATTGAGTTAAGCTGACCTTATACCTGTAGAATTTCATTAAGGTGAGAAAGTATAAAAATTGCTCGTCTGACCATTCGATGGTCCCTTCATAGATAGGACTAATTTAAAATTACTTCTTTTTCGACTACCATGTTAATGTGTCAGTTTTCATAGAAGAAACTTCCTACTTCCAGATCAACTTTGAAAAGTGTAGACGCATAAGACTAGTGCTGATTTTTCTCAGACGGGAGTGAATTTGACAATTAGAAATGTATTTGTTTCTATTAAGCCTCATACACCCGATCGGACTTTCGTACAAAAATCCACGGGAAAGTTTGTACAAAGGGCGGTGGCCAACTTTCACCAAATCACATGATTTTTCTGCTCTTTACTGCCACCTTTGGTCAACTTCTGTATTCAAATATTTAGAAGGTGAATAAATCCTCACACTTACACCGTGTTAAATCACTATCCCCTTGTGGCGCTAAATGGGTAAGATTAATCCCCCCGTAAGACCTCCAAAAATATATAATGGGAGTATACAGAGTGGATTCTCCAACCCCTATTCCATACACCTCAAATAAATAATGTATATGAAAAATCAGCAAATCAGACATATAAATGAAATATCAAGTGTCCTCAATCATTCAATTATAAGTGCAAAAACTAAATAAATATTTTCATATCCATTTAAAATATGTGCATGTCCCTCAAAAGAAACAATATATTCAAACGAATATGCAAAAGTGTGTGCTCAACTTCACATGTGTTTATAACATACAGCAAAAGCAGGTTATTTTAAAGTGAAAAAAACAATTAATTTCTTAGCATATAAGTAAAAGAGTCCTCAATAGAAATATCCCAAAGTAGAACGACAGGTGGTGATAGATGAAAAATCAGCACGCCCTTCTCATATGTGCTTTCTTATCAGTGTCCCCAAACGATGAAAACTCCTTCACCACACCACTAGTGACCCCCTATGGATGGAGCACTCACCAAACGGATTGCCTAGTACTCTCGCACCAGGCTCAACAGGCGTTTCAAATAGCTTAATTAGGAATCACAGATGTCCAGCACACAATATCCAGAGGGTGTTACTTCCTTTTTGCAGATTCAAATAGGATTATCTCCCCAAGTTCCTCAAAAAGAAAAACAGAGGCTTCCCATGGTGTAATACTATAAAACCACTTTAATAGCACACTTAAAAGCCACTTGGTAATGCACTCACATGTAAACAGCTTATAAAAAGCACTTCAAAGTCACTGCAATAATTCACATCAGCAAAACTTCACTCAAAGGCATTGGTGGTTACAGTGGATACTGGTCACAGTTAGCAGTGTCAGTGATATCTCTCACCCCTCCTTTAGCTGTATGGTACCCTACAGCCAGACTCTCAATGACACTCTCTCTCCAATCCTGTTCCTCGTGTAAGAGGCACACACACTTCAGCCTTGTTTGCAGAGTTTGATTCAATCAATGGTTGCCAGATAGCCACGCCCCCGACATGTTTCGTCACTAGGACTTATTCATGGGATTGGCTATCTGGATCTCAATACCTCCTTTTATTCTAATGGCAACCATCCCTTAATGAGCGTCACACCTGCTCTTCAAAAGGTGACTCCCAGTTCTCTCACCCCACCAATCTGAATGCTCAGATCCACCCACCTCTCCACCAGAGTCCTCCTCCAGTATCCAGAGCCAATCCGGTTGCATTATATCCGAGGGGTTGTGAGCCAGCAGCTGTAGCAAATTCCAGCTCATATGCATCCGGTGGTGCCTGTACGAGTACTAATCTCCTCCCCACTTGCAGGGCTTCAAAACACCTCACAAGGTGTCCCCACCCCTACTCCGATAATTCACTCCGCCCCCCACTACACAACCCGGTGTAACGATCACATAGTACGCCCGTGCGTGCGCAGATGCTAACTCCCTCCTCAACCATCCCCAAGCGACGTCAGCACGCACGCTCTAGCTCAACGTTCCACCCACCACGGGGGCTCTCACCATTAGATCCGATCGTGCCACCACTGCGCATGCGTCGACATTTCACTCACGCATGCGCAGATACTGTCCCCCTCCCAAATCGCCAACCGACGTCAGCTAGAAGGCTCCAGCCCCTCACTCCCCCCACCACAAGGGCTTTCAACATCAGGGACAGCCACGCCCCCACTGCGCAAGCGTCAATTACTCACTTTCTCGACCGCGGAGTGAAAAAGGGTATCGATACCGCCCGTCCTCCCAACCCTTCGGATTTCTCTTCAAACGTCCGAGAAGCTCCTCCTGTGTCACCGTGCACGCGCACATCGGATATCAATCCGACAGCAGTATCTCACACAGCAAGGAGCTAGTATCACATCCAATTCCCTCTCACACACAGTCCACAGGTGTCCACTCGAATCAAGGGAGGGAGGTGGCGGTGCCAACATCCCAATCAGTCATCCTTCATATAGTACAGCTGTAAGGTACCTACCATCCCCGTATAGGTGGCTATACCAGACCATATACTAGCCCTCCTCCCAATAATTCCCCAAGTGTTATAGTAGGGGTAAAAAAGGGGGATGCTAGTAGTTATAACATAACTCTCATCTCCCTATCCCCATTAGGATGCCTACAGTATCTCTATATCGCCATTGCCTTAGAGTTCACATAATACATGTCCCATCATTTATATCATGCAATCATAAATGCAAATGACAACAAATTAATATGCATCACATCTTTCTAAAAGCACAAATTAAAAAAAATTTTTTAAAAAGTTTAAATTAAATATTTATCTATATCTGCGGCTAATTACAAAAGTTATCACCATATGTACCCCCATCCATCTGGTGTGTAAACACCTATGTGCGCCTAACCACTCCATAAATCTTGATCTAAGAGTACATATGGTTAGCATTATTCACCTATCCGCATGATATAGATTAAAATTATCAATCTCAATGGATATCAATACTGGTCAATCTTCATCAAACCCATTGGGCCTATTGGGCGTATAATCCAGACGTTTCTATAAATGGTTTCCTATAGCCCACTTGTACTTAATAAATTACTCCAGACGTTTCTATAAATGGTTTCCTATAACCCACATGATCTCAGTACAATCATTGGTGGGGTCAATTCCCCAAAGAACTATAATCCTACTAAGTTAGAGGGGTCAATACGAATGACAAAGCGAAAATGCAGAAAAAGGAGTTTTTTTATATAGTAATCCTAAAGCCAGTATTCACTACTTTCCTATCCTCATACTGCAGTATTATGAGTTATTAATAAAGCAATTCACATCTAATTCGATGTTCATTCCCCTCGGCGCCAGGCTCTTCATCAGAAAGATCCATTTGGTTTCTCTCTGCGAGAGGAAACCATTTATAGAAACGTCTGGATTATACTCCCAATAGGCCCAATGGGTTTGATGAAGATTGACCAGTATTGATATCCATTGAGATTGATAATTTTAATCTATATCATGCGGATAGGTGAATAATGCTAACCATATGTACTCTTAGATCAAGATTTATGGAGTGGTTAGGCGCACATAGGTGTTCACACACCAGATGGATGGGGGTACATATGGTGATAACTTTTGTAATTAGCCGCAGATATAGATAAATATTTAATTTAAACTTTTTAAATTTTTTTTTTTAATTTGTGCTTTTAGAAAGATGTGATGCATATTAATTTGTTGTCATTTGCATTTATGATTGCATGATATAAATGATGGGACATGTATTATGTGAACTCTAAGGCAATGGCGATATAGAGATACTGTAGGCATCCTAATGGGGATAGGGAGATGAGAGTTATGTTATAACTACTAGCATCCCCCTTTTTTACCCCTACTATAACACTTGGGGAATTATTGGGAGGAGGGCTAGTATATGGTCTGGTATAGCCACCTATACGGGGATGGTAGGTACCTTACAGCTGTACTATATGAAGGATGACTGATTGGGATGTTGGCACCGCCACCTCCCTCCCTTGATTCGAGTGGACACCTGTGGACTGTGTGTGAGAGGGAATTGGATGTGATACTAGCTCCTTGCTGTGTGAGATACTGCTGTCGGATTGATATCCGATGTGCGCGTGCACGGTGACACAGGAGGAGCTTCTCGGACGTTTGAAGAGAAATCCGAAGGGTTGGGAGGACGGGCGGTATCGATACCCTTTTTCACTCCGCGGTCGAGAAAGTGAGTAATTGACGCTTGCGCAGTGGGGGCGTGGCTGTCCCTGATGTTGAAAGCCCTTGTGGTGGGGGAGCGAGGGGCTGGAGCCTGCTAGCTGACGTCGGTTGGCGATTTGGGAGGGGGACAGTATCTGCGCATGCGTGAGTGAAATGTCGACGCATGCGCAGTGGTGGCACGATCGAATCTAATGGTGAGAGCCCCCGTGGTGGGTGGAACGTTGAGCTAGAGCGTGCGTGCTGACGTCGCTTGGGGATGGT
This sequence comes from Lithobates pipiens, assembly GCF_037356315.1. Taxonomy (NCBI): domain Eukaryota; kingdom Metazoa; phylum Chordata; class Amphibia; order Anura; family Ranidae; genus Lithobates; species Lithobates pipiens. The sequence continues at coordinate 10,288,508 of NW_027507791.1, forward strand.
TGAGGAGGGAGTTAGCATCTGCGCACGCGCGGGCGTACTATGTGATCGTTACACCGGGTTGTGTAGTGGGGGGCGGAGTGAATTATCGGAGTAGGGGTGGGGACACCTTGTGAGGTGTTTTGAAGCCCTGCAAGTGGGGAGGAGATTAGTACTCGTACAGGCACCACCGGATGCATATGAGCTGGAATTTGCTACAGCTGCTGGCTCACAACCCCTCGGATATAATGCAACCGGATTGGCTCTGGATACTGGAGGAGGACTCTGGTGGAGAGGTGGGTGGATCTGAGCATTCAGATTGGTGGGGTGAGAGAACTGGGAGTCACCTTTTGAAGAGCAGGTGTGACGCTCATTAAGGGATGGTTGCCATTAGAATAAAAGGAGGTATTGAGATCCAGATAGCCAATCCCATGAATAAGTCCTAGTGACGAAACATGTCGGGGGCGTGGCTATCTGGCAACCATTGATTGAATCAAACTCTGCAAACAAGGCTGAAGTGTGTGTGCCTCTTACACGAGGAACAGGATTGGAGAGAGAGTGTCATTGAGAGTCTGGCTGTAGGGTACCATACAGCTAAAGGAGGGGTGAGAGATATCACTGACACTGCTAACTCTGTGACCAGTATCCACTGTAACCACCAATGCCTTTGAGTGAAGTTTTGCTGATGTGAATTATTGCAGTGACTTTGAAGTGCTTTTTATAAGCTGTTTACATGTGAGTGCATTACCAAGTGGCTTTTAAGTGTGCTATTAAAGTGGTTTTATAGTATTACACCATGGGAAGCCTCTGTTTTTCTTTTTGAGGAACTTGGGGAGATACTTCCTTTTTGCAGATTCAAATAGGATTAACACCCTCTGGATATTGTGTGCTGGACATCTGTGATTCCTAATTAAGCTATTTGAAACGCCTGTTGAGCCTGGTGCGAGAGTACTAGGCAATCCGTTTGGTGAGTGCTCCATCCATAGGGGGTCACTAGTGGTGTGGTGAAGGAGTTTTCATCGTTTGGGGACACTGATAAGAAAGCACATATGAGAAGGGCGTGCTGATTTTTCATCTATCACCACCTGTCGTTCTACTTTGGGATATTTCTATTGAGGACTCTTTTACTTATATGCTAAGAAATTAATTGTTTTTTTCACTTTAAAATAACCTGCTTTTGCTGTATGTTATAAACACATGTGAAGTTGAGCACACACTTTTGCATATTCGTTTGAATATATTGTTTCTTTTGAGGGACATGCACATATTTTAAATGGATATGAAAATATTTATTTCGTTTTTGCACTTATAATTGAATGATTGAGGACACTTGATATTTCATTTATATGTCTGATTTGCTGATTTTTCATATACATTATTTATTTGAGGTGTATGGAATAGGGGTTGGAGAATCCACTCTGTATACTCCCATTATATATTTTTGGAGGTCTTACGGGGGGATTAATCTTACCCATTTAGCGCCACAAGGGGATAGTGATTTAACACGGTGTAAGTGTGAGGATTTATTCACCTTCTAAATATTTGAATAATATATAAACAAGTGGCAGCTGGGGGGAGGTTGGGTGCTGGCGCAGTGTTTACACACTAGGTGGCGGTATTTGATGTGTGTAGTATTTTTGGTATATTTCAACTTCTGTATTGTTGTCTGATCTTTTGCATTGGTTCTATACACACGATTGGACTTTGCTCCATCTGACTTTTGTTGCCGGAAAGTTTGTCCATTCGCACAGCCAACAAAAGTCAGATGAAAACTGAAAAAATTAGTCCGATGGAGCGTACACACGGTCAGATGTTGCCTTAAAAAAGCTAATTTGCATCTTTGTTGTCAAAAAGTCAGATCGTGTGTACGGGCCTTTAGATTTGCCAAAAAGTTTCTATCCATGTCTGTTGTATAGTCCCACTTTAACTCTTATGCCCCGTGCACACGATCAGGCTTTCTGACAACAAAACCGCGTGTTTTTGTAAGAAGGTTGTTGGCTCCAACTTGTCTGGCATACACAGTCACACAAATGTAGGCCAACAATTACAAACGTAGTGACGTCCAACACGTATGTGATATCTCCATTACGAACACTAATTTTACAAGACCGATCGCTTCCGGCACGTCCTTGATTCCGAGCATGCGTGTTTTTACTTTGGACTTTTGTGCAACGGACTTGTGTACACACGATCTCAAAGTCCGACAACAAACATTTGTTGGCGGAAAATGTGAGCACCTGCTAGCCAACATTTGTTGGCGGAAAGTCTGCCAACAAATGTCCGATGGAGCATACACACGGTCAGACTTAACGCCAACAAGCTCACATCCAATATTTCCCATTGGAAAGTTTGATCGTGTGTACGCGGCATAAGACCCCATACACACTATACAACTTTTGTTGTCTGATTTCCTTTAGATTTACCAAAACCATGTAGTGCAAGGGCCTGATTGCATACAAATTGAAACTCTTAAGCCCCATACACTATAATTTTTTCTGCTGAGTTTTTCGTTCAGATTTACCAAAACCATGTAGTGCAAGGGTCTGCCTGATTGCGTACAAATTGAAACTCCTAAGGTTTGACCTCATATTATATGGTTTTGGTAAAGCTGAAGGAAAAACTCAGCAGAAAAACTGATAGTGTGTATGGGGCATTAAGGTTTGACATCATATTATATGGTTTTGGTAAATCTGAAGGAAAAAATCTACAGAAAATTGTATAGCGTGTATCCAGCTTAAGGAAATTAAAGAAATGTTCTGAAAACAACATCTTTTGAATTAAATTCTGCAGGTGTAAGCCCAGCCTTAGGCTGGATTCACACCTATGCATTTTTACTTCTTTTTACACTACAGAATGTGTTCCATAGGAAACCATGTTAAATGGACTGTAGTAGAAATCTGCAAAATGCAAAAAGCACTAAAACTGCATAGGTGTGAATCAGGCCTTAGACTATTATACCCTGGTATTTGTGAGCTCTAGGAAGGATACGGGGGTTGATTTATTAAAGGCAAATCCACTTTGTACTGAAAATGCATTTGGAAGTGCAGTCGCTGTAGATCTGAAATGAGGGGAAGCTCTGCTGATTTTATCATCTAATCATGTGCAAGCTAAAATGCTGTTTCTTTTTTATTTTCCTTGTATGTCCCCCTCAGATCTACAGCGACTGCACTTTCATGTGCACTTGCAATGCAAAGTGGATTTGCCTTTAGTAAATAACCCCCACTGTATTGGATAGAACAATATCAAAATAGACCAACCCTAACTAAAAACTATTTTAGGACTTTAACCTTAGAATTTTACTTTTTTTTTTTTAGTACAAAAAGTTTTTTTTTTAAATCTTTGGCAAGCTGGTGTATAGGATCTTGGGTGTAGAAGGAATAGCATGTTATACTCTGGGTTATTGGGCTCTATAGAGGGAGTCTGGTGTATGGGATTTGTGAAGATAAGGGGTTATTTACTAAAGGGAACTCCACTTTGCACTACAAGTGTACTTGGAATTAAAGTCGCTGTAGATCTGAGAGGGACATGCAGGGAAAATAAAAAAACAGTATTTTTACTTGTACATGATTGGATGATAAAATCAGCAGAGCTTCCCTTAATTTCAGATCTTCCCTCTCAGATCTGAAGCAAGTGCATTTGCAGCACAAAGTGGATTTGCCTTTAGTAAATCAACCTCATAGTGTTGAACAACCACAACATACAGGGATATACAATGTAATACTGACATATTGGGGGTTATTTCCGAAAGGCAAATCCACTTTGCACTACAAGTGGCCTTGGAAGTACAGTTGCTCTAAATCTAAGGGGTAGATCTGAAATGAGTGATTTTATCATCCAAACACGTGCAAGCTAAAATGCAGTTTTTTATTTTCCTTGCATGTCCCCCACAGATCTAAAGCGACTTTAACTCTAAGTGCACTTGCAGTGCAAAGAGGATTTTCCTTTAGTATATAACCCCCATAATCACACACATGGGTTGGACTTGATGGACTTGTGTCATTTTTCAACCTCACCTACTATGTAACTATAGTGTTGTAGCAATAATAATGACACTGCAGACCTTTGAATGTAAATATATCTGGTTTCTACCACAGAAGCAGAACTTCTAAGAAAGATTAATAGTCAGTTAAGAGCAAAGGATTTGCTGCAGAGTTCCACTGCTCCAGTAACTCTAACTCGTCACATCAGAGATCCCAATTCCAGAACATCCCTGAAATGCAAAGAGCAGCACCTCGCTTTTCTGCAACAGAGTCTCAGTTTCCAGCCGCGCACAAACCCGGCCGTCCCAGACTTCCACACGCTTTACAGAAACTTTCAGAAACTCTCCCTCTCTAGGCAACAAGTCAGAGAACCTACACAGACAAAACCCTTCAATTTACGCACATCCCGTCAGCGACACAGAAAGAAACCAAGCCACTCCAAGAGTGAACAGGTGAGACTGCTTCCAGGGCCTCTACGGCCTAATCTCCCGATTGTCCGGGGACCACAGTCAGCCCCTGTACAGCCTGCTCTGGATCTAAGGTGACCACAGCTTGTCCTTTTACATCCTAGTGTCCGGGCGTAAAGTCAGAGCTGGTTCTTTAAAAGATAAGTTCACCTTTGGGAACATGTTATATGTTCCACCTGCTTTTAGGGTGGAATGTGTAACATGTTCCCAATGCTGCAGCCACTGCTCGATCCCCGCACTCCCTTTGACAGCAGTACTGGGAAGAAGTAGCCCGTACTGGCTGTCACTTTTTTAAATCAGCGTGGCTGTGTGGGGCTCTGCCCACACACACCTTCAAGACGACCACTGCCTTGCTAAAGAAGCTGAGGGTAAAGGTGATGGACTGGCCAAGCACGTCTCCAGACCTAAACCCTATTGAGCATCTGTGGGGCATCCTCAAACGGAAGGTGGGGGAGTGCAAGGTCTCTAACATCCACCAGCTCTGTGATGTCATCATGGAGGAGGGGAAGAGGACTCCAGAGGCAACCTGTGAATCTCTGGTGAATTCCATGCCCAAGAGGGTTAAGGCAGTGCTGGAAGATAATGGTGGCCATACAAAATATTGACACTTTGGGCCCAATTTGGACATTTTCACTTAGGGGGGTACTCATTTTTGTGAGATACTGTGTGTGTGTGTGTGTGTGTGTGTGTGTGTGTGTGTGTGTGTGTGTGTGTATGTATGTATATATATATATAATATTATATTGTATGATTACATCAGTCCCTGCCCTCAAGGAGCTTACAATCTAAGGTCTTTAACTCACATTCATACATACACTATATTACCAAGAGTATTGGGACACCTGCCTTTACACGCACATTACCTTTACTGGCATCCCAGTTCGTAGGGTTCAATATTGAGTTGCCCACCCTTTGCAGCTATAACGGCTTCAACTCTTCTGGGAAGGCTGTCCAAAAGGTTTAGGAGTGTGTTTATGGGAATGTTTGACCATTCTTCCAGAAGCGCATTTGTGAGGTCAGGCACTGATGTTGGATGAGAAGGCCTAGCATGCAGTCTCTGCTCTAATTCATCCCAAAGGTGTTCTATCAAGCTGAGGTGCAGGCCAGGCCATTTCCTCCACCTCAAACTCGCTCATCTATGCTTTTATGGACCTTGCTTTGTGCACTTGTGCGCAGTCACAATGGAACAGGAAGGGGCCATCCCCAAACTGTTCCCACAAAGCTGGGAGCATAAAATTGTCCAAAATGTCTTGGTATGCTGACGCCTAAAGTGTTCCCTTCACTGGAACTAAGGGGCCAAGCCCAACCCGTGAAAAACAACCCCACACCATAATCCGGACCAGTGCACAAAGCAAGGTCCATAAAGACACGGATGAGCGAGTTTGGGGTGGAGGACCTTGACTGGCCTACACAGAGTCCTGAGCTCAACCCCATAGAAAACCTTAGGGATGCATTAGAGCGGAGACTGTGAGCAAGGTTTTCTCACCCAACTAGGCTTGTGCAATTCGTTTCGTAACGAATCTAAATTCGGACAAATTTTGTATCTTTCGGACATTCGGATGCATCCGAATGTCCGAATAAAAAATAACGAATAACAACGAATATGAAAGAAATATAACGAATGAATTCGAATGAATTCAAATGAATTTGGTAATTCTTTAAATATCTAATGAAACAAAAGGTCAGCTCAAAGTAAATCTTATAGTCCAATCAGCTAATTAATTTTGTGCCGGGGGATGGATTACTGGCAAAGTGCATTCCTGAGAACTGAGTTAGAAGGGTGTTGTATTGTATTTGAGTCGAGGAGAAGAGACGTTGTCATTGTGTGTGTTAAAAGATTCAATAAACAAACGACTTTCCAAACTACGAATCATTATCACGAATGTCTATACATACATAAATAGCGAATTTCAACGAATACGAACGAATGAATTCGACACTCTACGAATAATAACGAATTATCCGAAAACGTATTAAGGTAACATAACGAATATAACAGAACGAAATTATGTATTTTACGAATGACAACGAACCGAAACTAAACAAAATTTTCCATTGTGCACAAGTCTACATCCAACATCAGTGCCTGACCTCAGAAATGCGCTTCTGGAAGAATGGTCAAACATTCCCATAGACACACTCCTAAACCTTGTGGGCAGCCTTCCCAGAAGAGTTGAAGCTGTTATAGCTGCAAAGGGTGGACCAACTCAATATTGAACCTTAGCAAAATATTGCTGCCAGAGCTTCTCAAAGTATTTAATTGGGCAAAGGAGGAAGGGAGATTGCCTACCTCAATGAGCGAAGCTACGATAATAGTCTTGCACAAGGAGGGGAAGGATCCATTGGAAACCCAATCTTATCGACCCATTTCCCTCCTTTGTGTGGATGCTAAAATATTAGCTAAAGTATTAGCAATTAGGTTGAATAAAATTATCTCCAGATTGATACATACCGATCAAACGGGATTTATCCCGGGCAGATCTACAAGTATGAACATAAGAAGATTATATATCTTAATCTGCAGGTACCAACAGAAAACGAAGGCAAAAAGGCAATTATGGCTCTGGATGTGATCAAAGCCTTCGAAAGTTTAGAATGGGAGATATATCTGGCGTGTACTGGGCGAATTTGGATTTGGCTCCACGCTTATTGCGTGGGTAAAAACTCTGTATAATGGCCCTAGTGCCAGAATCAGGGTTAATAATGAGTACTCAGATAAGATTTTTTTAGAGAGGGGGACAAGACAGGGGTGCTCTTTGTCGCCCCTGATTTTCGCCCTGGCGATAGAACCGTTAGCTATTGCAATTAGATCCAATATGAATATGGTTGGCTTCCAAAGGAGGATGAGGGAAGAGAGGATCGTGCTATATGCGGACGATATTCTCCTCTTCCTGGGGGACACAGAGCAGTCCCTCAGGCAGAGGATGAAAGTCATTATAGATTTTGGGAGGTTCTCGGGACTGGTTATAAACTGGGAAAAATCAGCCCTTATGCCAGTGGATAAATTGAGGAGCCAAAGTCCAGCGACAGTGCCGCAGATGGAAGTAGTGGGGCGAATGAAATACCTGGGGATACATATATAAAGAGATCCCAATAAATATATAAGTGATAATGTTGTCCCATTAATAGCTAAATTTAAAAATAAAATTGAAATTTGGAAGAGACTCCCATTATCAACTGCAGGGAGATGTAATCTGATTAAAATGGTATGGATGCCGCAGTTATTGTATGCGTTACATAACTCCCCGATATGGATAGATATAAAATGGTTTAGGAAAATAGAGGTACTATGTCGAGAACTCATATGGAGAGGGGGAGTGTCAAGGATTGCTTTACAAACTCTACAATCACCAACAAGAAAAGGAGGAATGGCAGTACCACACCCAAGGAGCTACTTCCTAGCTGCCTAATTGCAGCACCTGGGATTGAGTGTGGAGATAGGTGGTGGAACGAACAGGGCCCTAATGTTAATGGGGACACCCCATAAGACTATGGTAGAAGCTCTTGAGGCAAACTCATTCTCCCAAAAAACACCTACAATAAAATTAGTAGTAAAAGTGTGGAAGGCAGTTAAGGCGATTAAAGGTCTGGGAGGCTTAACCAAATACGCCCCCTTGTGGGATAATCGGAACCTGCAGGGAATGGAAAAGATAGGACAGTGATGGCGAACCTTGGCACTCCAGATGTTTTGGAACTACATTTCCCATGATGCTCAACTACACTGCAGAGTGGATGAGCATCATGGGAAATGTAGTTCCAAAACATCTGGGGTGCCAAGGTTCTCCATCACTGAGATAGGAGGATATAAAGATTGGGAAATAAAGGGGATAGACAAGCTGGCCCAGTTATACACAGGAAAAATATTAAAAACATTTAACGCATTAAAGCGGAGGTCCACCCTAAAGTGGACCTTCCGCTCATCGGAACCCTCCCCCCCTCCGGTGCCACAATCGGCACCTTTCAGGGGGGAGGGGGGTGCAGTTACCTGGATAATCCAGGTAACTGCACCCACTTCCGGGATAGCTCTCTGCGGAAAGGGGCGTAACTTAAGTGCCCGCCCCTTCCCGCAAGTGCCCCGCTGCCTGCTGGGAAACACACAGATCCCAGAGGCAGCGGGGAGCGTCCTTATTGCGCAGCGCGATTCGCGCATGCGCAGTAGGGAACCGAGAAATGAAGCCGAAAGGCTCCATTTCCTGATTCCCATACCCAAGATGGCGGCGGCAGGACCTGACAGACGACCTAGAGATCGGCTTCGGGTGCCGACATCGCGGGCGCACTGGACAGGTAAGTGTCACTATTTTAAAAGTCAGCAGCTGCAGTATTTGTAGCTGCTGGCTTTTAAAAAAAAAAAAAAAACCCGGAGTCCCGGCGGACTCCCGCTTTAAGATCGGAGTTTGATATATCAAAACAATCATTTTATAAATACCTTCAAATTAGACACGCGTTAGGGAAACAATTTAATAAGCAGGGACCAGTTTGGAACAACTCCCCTATTTATAGCAGATTAAACTCCCAAGAAAGGGCAAAAGGATTTATAGCGGATGTTTATCCATCTATATGTGAAGGAAGTATAGGAAGCCCAGAAAGGTTTAAATGTAGAAGGAATTGGGAGGAGGAACTTGGAACATTCACGGATGAACAGTGGATGAAAATATTGGAGGGTGGACACTTAATCTCAGTTTCGCCTGCCCAGAAAATGTCACATTTAATGCTGCTACATAGATGATATTACACACCAAAAAGACTGTTTAGCTTTGGACGCAGAGCAGATGATAAATGCCCTAGATGCCAGGAGTCTGGAGACCTGGCACACATGTTCTGGCGATGCCCAAAACTGTTTCGCTACTGGTCAGAGATTGTTAACACTTTGAATGAAATATTTAGAGTGGTGATCAAGTGGGACCCCAGGATATGTGTGTGTTGGGCCTGGACGAAGGAATAGGAAGATCAGCATGTATAAATAAAGCAATATTGAGGTGTATGTTTCAGGCAAGAAAATTGATAGCGCAGAGGTGGCAAGCAAAAAAACCCCCCTGCAGTAGCAGACTGGCAGCTGGTAATTACGGAAACAATATGGAAGGAAAGGGTAATATATTTAAGGAGAGGAAATTTTAAAGAATTTAAAAAGATGTGGAAACCCTGGTTGGATAGACTGAGATACCCAGTATGAGGGATTAGGAATATAAGTGAGGGGGAGAAGGGAGGAAGGGAATGGTAAGGAAGGGAGGGGAATAGAGAAAGGGGAAGGAAGGAGAGGAAGAGAGGAAAGGAAAGAAGAAAGAAAAGGGGAAGGAAGAACATCTGAGCAGTGGGAGGAAAAGGGGTTCGATAGTAGAAGAATTAATGATACTTTATGGATAAGAATGTTTCTTAAAGGCTCACCCTGTTATATAGAAATGTTTTACGTGTTAGGGTGAAATAAGTGGTTGTATTTTTCATAGAGAATGCTTCTCTTTTTTTTTTTATTATGTAAAATATTGAAGAAAACAAATAAAGATTATGAAATAAAAAAAATATTGAACCCTATGGACTAAGACTGGGATGCCATTAAAGTGTGTGTGTGTGTGTGTGTGTGTGTGTGTGTGTGTGTGTGTGTGTGTGTGTGTGTGTGTGTGTGTGTGTGTGTGTGTGTGTGTGTGTGTGTGTGTGTGTGTGTGTGTGTGTGTGTGTGTGTGTGTAAAGGTGTCCCAATACTTTTGACAATATAGTGCATATATACTGGGACCAATTTAGACAGGAGCCAATTAACCTACCAGCATGTCTTTGGAGTGTGGGAGGAAAGCCACGCAGGCACAGGAAGAACATGCAAACTCCAGGCAGGTAGAGCTGTGGTTGGGATTCAAACCAGCAGCCCTAGTACTGCTAGCCGGAAGTGCTAACCACTTTCTAACACTGACTGCTCAGTTTGCCACCTGCCCCAAGCGTTCAAGGCAGATTGGGAACATTTGGCTTGGGTGCAGAGCTGGATACTATTACACACATTTTATACAATTTTTTTTTTTGTATAAGAGTAAGATGGGGTGCTTCTAAATCACATGGCATGTTACCTTATCTCTCTGTATCTGCAGGATGAAGATCGACACCCTGTCTCACCCTCCCGTCATCTGTCCAGTTTGTCACCAAACACCCTGCCAGTGTACATAACAGACAGCACCAAGAGGAGGGAAGCCTCTATCAGGTATCTCAGGGTGGGAGTGGGAAAGTCATTTTCTCATTCTGCTTCAGCACCGCCACTGTCTAACTGTGACATTTCTGTGTCAGAGCTCTAGAAATGGGAATGACACTGAATGTTATTATAAGAAGCAGGAACCGATTCCCTGATGAATATTGTGCTTATATATCTAGAAATCTATTGCAGATCTTCACTACAAGACAGAGAGCACAAGGGTGCAGAGCAGGAAAAGTGGCTGCAGAAACACAGACAAAGATCTCTGGGCATGCAGCGCTCCATCTCCCACCGTGCCAAAGCTATGGATCCACATAAACCATTGGCAGAGACTAACATGCAGAAGCTGAGAGAGAACCAGTAAGTTCCAATTTATATAGCATTCAGCTCATTTGATGTCATTGTGCAGTAGATAGGCTGACTGCCAGTAAATGATTAAATTGCCTAGCAGAATGAGCGTGAAAGTTGTGGTGCGGTTAAGTCCTGGTTCACACCTATGCATATTTTAGTGCGTTTACAGTTTTGCAGAAACACACTACAGTCCATATAACATGGTTTCCTATGGATTTAGTTCACATCTGTGCATTTTATGGAAAGGACCAGGGTTTTTTTTTTTTTTTTCCATAGACTTCAATGGTTTAAAGATGTGTATTGAAAAAATGCAAAATGCACCTGCACAAGTGTGAATCAGGCCTTAGGCCTGGATCGAGGAACGAGAACATGACACACTGAGGAGGTTAATTTACTAAAACTGGAGAGTGCAAACTCTGGTGAAGCTGTGTATGAGAGCCAGTCAGCTTCTAACTTCAGCTTGTTCAATTAAAGTGGTTGTAAAGGCAGAAGGTTCTTTATCTTAATGCATTCTATGCATTAAGATAAAAAGCCTTCTGTGTGCAGCAGCCCCCCCCCCCCCCCTCATACTTACCTGAGCCCCCTCTCTATCCAACAATGTCCACAAATGCCTCAGCCATCCCAGGCTCTCCCTCCTGATTGGCTGACACACAGCGGTGGTGCCATTAGCTCCCGCTGCTGTCAAACTCAGTTGGCCAATCAGGAGATTAGGTCTGAATGGATCCCCGGAGCAGCAGCTCAGCTCGGGTGCCCCCATAGCAAACTGCTTGCTGTGGAGGCACTTGGCAGGAGGGAGGGGCCAGGACCTCCAGCCAGGGACCAGAGAAGAGGGCGGCACAGTGGTGTAGTGGTTAGCACTCTCGCCTAGCAGTAAGAAGGGTCGCTGGATCGAGTCCCAACCATGACACTACCTGCCTGGAGTTTGCATATTCTCCCTGTGCCTGCGTGGGTTTCCTCTGGGTACTCCGGTTTCCTCCCACACTCCAAAGACATGCAGGTAGGTTAACTGGCTTCTGTTCAAAATTGGCCCTAGTATATGAATGGGGACCTTGGATTGTGGGCTCCTTGAGGGTAGGGACCGATGAGAGTGTGCAGTGTACAGTGATGGGGACAATTGTAGACACTCAGGTTGAACTGGTGTCTTTATTCAACCTTACTAACTAACTATGTAAGGATCTGGGCTGCTCTGTGCAAAACTGCTGCAACAGAGCAGGTAAGTATGACATGTTATTTTAATAGAAAAAGAACAATCACTTTAAGCTTTGACAAACAAAAACAAAAAAAATGGAAGCCGATTGGTTTCTATTCAGAGCTGCACCAGATTTTGCACTCTCTAGTTTTAGTAAATCAACACCACAGAGTAATTTAAAATAATAAATAGGCAATTCCATACCTAAACATTACCAACTCTATCTTGTAATGAGTCTGAGCTGAACACCACCAACCCCACCTTCCCTTGTAACGATGAGTCCAAACCTGAATACCATCAACCCTTCTTTGTAGTGATTTCATACCGGGTCACTACCAACTCCACTTTGTAATGAGTCCATACCTGAACACAACTAACCCCACCTTATAATGATGAGTCCAACTCCAGCTTGTAATGATGAGTCAAGACCTGAATACCATCAACCCTTCCTTGTAGTGATGAGTCCATACCTGAACACTACAAACTCCAACTTTTAGGCTGGGTTCACACTATTGTGAATTGAATGCAGGTTCCCTGCATTCAATTCGCAATAGCAGATTTCTCTATGGAGCCGGTTCACATATCTCGGCTGCGGTTCTGGTGCGAATTTGCACAGGAGCCTTGAGCATCTTTTGGTCCATTTCAGGTCCGAATTCAGCCAAAAATTCTGTCTGAAATCGGACCAGAAACGGTGAACTGGGACACACCGGACCCCTGCTGTGAGCCACATGCAAAGATAGTGTGAACCCAGCCTTAATGATGAGTCCATACTTGACCAATACCAATTAAACCTTGGTATATACTGAGCCCAAAAACGACCAACTTTACCTTGTATTTATCAGTCCAGAGTATTGATTATAGTAGAGATGTCTTTTCTGTCTCTGTAGAGCATCTGATCGGAAGAGAAGTCAGGAATATGAGAAGGAGCTGGAGGAGATGAAGAGTCGGGTGAGAAGGAGAGCGTACCTATTTGAACAAGTCTCTAAGGTAAATGGGATAGGTTTAGTCCAGGACAATGTGATGTGGGACAATCACTTTCATCCTTTATATATCCCGTATCAGTATGACCTGCCAGTATGCTTTCTGTCTCCAGGGATCTGCAGTTAAAGAAGCAGAGCGTAAATTCACTCACACGCTCCGACAAGCGGGACTGACTGAAGAGTTTGTTCAGCAGAAGGGAATCAAAGATGAGGAAATGACAGACGAAAGTGAGGACCTAGATTATGAAGATCCATGACAGAATTGCCCCCCTCATTGCTGTATCCCTCAGAACACAATAGTCTAAGCTGGTGAAGTAAAATTAGAAAAATACATACCTAAATCTATTTTCCAGAAAAAAACGATAATTGGCATGTGCGTATGTATTCACCCCCTTTGTTATGAAGCCCATAAAAAGCTCTGGTGCAACCAATTACCTTCAGAAATCACAATTTGTGAAATGATGTCCACCTGTATACAATCTAAGTGTCATATGATCTGTCATTACATATACACACCTTTTTGAAAGGCCCCAGAGGCACCACTAACCAAACACTGCCATGAAGACCAAGGAACTCTCCAAACAAGTAAGGGACAATGTTGTTGAGAAGTACAAGTCAGGTTTAGGTTAAATATCCAAATCTTTGATGATCTCTAGGAGCATCATCAAATCTATCATAACAAAATGGAAAAGAACATGGCACAACAGCAAACCTGCCAAGAGAAGGCCGCACACCAAAACTCATGGACCGGGCAAGGAGGGCATTAATCAGAGAGGCAGCATAGAGACCAAAGGTAACCCTGGAGGAGCTGCAGAGTTCCACAGCAGAGATTGGAGTATTTATTTGGAAAAAGAGAGCTTGGACTTTATAGGCATGACCATATGGATATACTGGTATAAAACATAACAAAATCAAGTAGATGAACTTCTAGTTATAGGCTGCGTTTGCTATATATACAGGAAGATAAATCAATTAGAATAGGTAAGGTAATCTTAATGAGTGGTCATCCATCTCTAAGAGATATATATGTTATTTCTATAGGCTTTGTTCAATCCACATTGTCAAACTCTGTTATATGGACTTGATCTAGTGTTGATTTTAATATTGTTTCTATGCTTAATAAATGATCTTTTTATATCAGTATATCCATATGGTCGTGCCTATAAAGTCTAAGCTCTATTTTCCCAAATATATGCCATAAATCATAGGATGTGGCTCTGAATATTTTAGCAGTATCCACAGTATCACTCTGTGGTGATATGTTATCAATTTATTCAAGAGACTGGAGTGTCTGTACATAGGACGACAATAAGCCGTACGCTCCATAGAGTTGGGCTTTATGGCAGAGTGGCCAGAAAAGACATTACTTTCAGCATAAAACAAAGTGGTATGTTTTCAGTTTGCAAAAAGGCATGTGGGAGACTCCAAAAATGTATGGAGGAAGATGCTCTGGTCTGATGAGACTAAAATCTAATTTTTTGGCCAAAGAAAAAACGTTATGTCTGGCACAAACCCAACACATCACATCACCCAAAAAACACCATCCCCACTGTGAAACATGGTGGTGGCAGCATCATGCTGTCGGGATGTTTTTCAGCAGTCGGGACTGGGATGGAGATTCGCCTTCCAGCAGGACAATGACCCCAAACACACTGCTAAAGCAACACTTGAGTGGTTTAAGGGGAAACATGTAAAATGTGTTGGAATGGCCTAATCAAAGCCCAGACCTCAATCCAATAGAAAATCAGACTTAAAGATTGCTGTTCACAAGCGCAAACCATTCAACTTGAAGGAGCTGGAACAGTTTTGCAAGGAGGAGTGGGAAAAAATCCCAGTGGCACACTCTTAGAGACTTATCCAAAGCGACTTGGAGCTGTGATAGCCGCAAAAGGTGGCTCTACAAAGTATTGACTTTACGGGGGTGAATAGTTATGCACATTGACTTTTTCTGTTATTTTGTCCTATTTGTTGTTTGCTTCACAATAAAAAAAAAAAAAAAAATCTTTAAAGTTGTGAGCATGTTCTGTAAATTAAATGATGTAAATCCTCAAACAATCCATTTTAATTCCAGGTTGCGAGGCAACAAAGCACAAAAAAATGCTAAGGGGGTGAATACTTTTGCAAGGCACTGTATATCTGCTCTGTAACATGGGATTTCTTTCCCAAGATTTCTGTACCTCTGCTATGTAACATGTGACCACCTACCATAATCAGAGGTTACAAAGAGTATATAAAGTAATCTAGACAGATCAATTGTTCCACAGAGGACATACAGCAGTCTGGGGTGGGGGTTATGGGTGGTAACGCCCAGAGAACGAGGGGTATGTAAACTGGGCGCTGGTCCTATACTGGCCAGGTGACACTAAACATTTATAAAATAGGGCACCAGAATATACTTAAAGATAGCCTAGCTTTCAAAATGATATAGTTAGTATATTTATTGGTACATAATCATGACAAGTGTACCCTCGCAGATAATGATTACCTCTCACAGAGATAACAACACTAAGGCCCCATACACACTATATTTGATTTTCTGCAGATTTTTGTCTTCAGATTTCCAAAACCATGTAGTGCAAGGGCCTGCCTGATTGCATACAAATTTAAACACTTAAACCCTATACACACACACTATCATTCATTCATTATTAGATTTTCTGAAGGTTTTTAAAAACCATCTAATGAGGTCAAACCTTAAGAGTTTCAATTTGTATGCAATCAGGCAGGCCCTTGCACTACATGGTTTTGGTAAATCTGAAGAAAATCTAATAGTGTGTATTGGGTCTAAGAATGCCTATTTCCCCTCTCCCAAAGAGGCTGCATTATCTTATGTGCAGGCATCATCCAGTGTCAACATCTATTCCCTGTCTTGAGAAGCTGAGCGATGGATGGCACCATCAGGTAAATCCTGTTTCCTGTATGTTGTTGGCTGTCTTAGCCCTTGTACACACTGTTGGACATTCTGATGGAAAATGTCCAATCGGACCGTGTTGTCGGATAATCCGACAGTGTGTGGGCTCCATTGGACTGTTTCCGTCTGAATATCCGACGGACCAAGTTTGAGAGCTTGGCTATAAAACTTTCCGACAACATGATCATGATGTGTTGAGAATTCCGATCGGACAAAGTGCCACGCATGCTCAGATCAAATTCCTAGACCAAAGCTATTAGCCTGAACGTAGTCCCGTCCTAACGAAATAATGTTATCACGTTCTGAACGATCGGATTTTCCAACAACTTTGTCCGACCGTGTATATGCAACAAAAGTTTCGGACAAAATCCATCAGACAATATTCTCCCAGGATTTTCTTCTCAGGCCTTGGTTAAAGGACTATAGCTATAGTCACAGCATACGCTTTCATTTTATAAAATCATCATTGTAATATCAATACAATTATTTTGCCAATCTTATATAAGCTTACGTGAAAAAAAAAATCTCCTTTCGTGTTGTTAGTGCTACCAGTCTACTCGCAATGCCTTTTCACAACTTATTGGCATGCTTTGTTTCCGCTTCCTTTTCGATTTCTAAGGACTACATATCCCATGGTATCTTGCGGCCTGCAAGCAGTAATTCCTGTACTGATGCCTCCTCTCAGCACCTCTGTAGGTCAGATGGCAGGCTCTGTAAAATGAGTGACACAGCAGGGCCTACTCACAGCAAATAAAGAATATATGTTGCATAATTCAAGGAAGTAAATGTATGTGGGGGGTCTTCACAAAGTTTACAAAAACTTCAAGATTAGTAGCAGTAGGGAAGATCTAAATTGAAATACAATGTGCAAATGAATATATGATTTTATATTTTGACTATAGATACACTCAAGTCACTCGATTGAAGCCCATGGGCTGCTGCTTTGTGATAAAAAAAGTTCAGTTTTGTTTCTGCATGTGACGATGTTAGAATTTATTCACACTGACCAGTAAAAAGTTACCAACAGGTCCACTTTAAAAGTAGAGTAATTGTTCAAACATTTTGACAAACCATTGTTTTCCTTGTAATTGTATCTTCTTTCTCATCCATTGAGGACACAAAGTCTTTCACCATCAGGTTTTAAAGCCGCCTATAGGAGGACTGGACGCTGGCAAAAAAAAATTATAGACCAGGCCGAGATAATCCTATCCACTATCAGATGAGTTTTTTGCTAGTGTTCTAGGAGGATGGACATCTTTAGTTCAGCTCTCATGTTAAAAGACTAACCTATGGCATTGCTAGCATTTTTTTTTTCTTTAAACAAGACTCATCATTACATTGCTGCTAGAGCGGTCTCTTCGATTTCAGCTATCCAGTGTGGCCTGTTCTCAGCATGGCTTTTGGACTGCCAGACTCCACTGGATTGGATATTGCACAGCTAATTAGTAAGGTCTTATCCCTTTCATTGGTTTACTTCTGGAGTAAGCAAGTCTAGGCCTCCAATATCTGGTTATCTGGCCACCTGCAAGTCTACGGAAAGACCTTCTAAGCCTGAGCATGAGACTATCTGATCCTACCAGCAGATACAGAATACTCAGGAACTAAACCTACAACCACAAAGTAATGGGGTAGATTAAGAGGACAGAGAGGTGCTCTTGGAAGAGAGGAGAGCCAGGTAACTCCTTCACAGAAGATAAGGGAACTGAGGGTAACCCTTCAGTGGACCCCCCCCACTGCAGTGTCAAGCTGGTCAACCACAACTGACAATGCCCAAAGCTGATGAAGCAAAACCAACCCAGATCTTGCAGGTATGTAGACCTTCAGAGGATTGTCCGTCCAAGCCCACTTAGACTGTTCTCTTCATGGAAGGTCACCCGACTATCCCATTAGGAGAATGCCAACAAAAAGATCTTAGGCAAACATCTACTAAGTTACCTGGTACCTTCCAGACTAAGGAACCTCAGTCTGGAAGGTACCAGGAGTGCAGAAGGGAGCCCGAGGGTGCATAATCCTGTTAGGGCAGAGAAAAACTGAAGCTGGCTTTGGTAGACTGGGCAGATCAGGGGGTCTCGGAGAGGAAAGACTCCGCAGGGTATCAGGTACCAATGATGACTTTAGATGTCCCGAGAGGTGATGATCTCCCAAGGAAAGAGGGAGGTGGCTAGGCAAGGGCAAAACACACACCAGGACTAGAGGTACAAAATTACAGGTAGATTAGACCCCAAAAGAGTAGAAGGTTTGTTAATTTCTGCACAGAGGACAAATAGGGTGATTAGCTAAATAAAGTACCAGAGACAGAAGGATCAGTCAAAGCCTAAATGGGCACTCAATTGTCTACCCTAAAAACAGACAATCCAGGGACCTACAAGAACTAGCAACCACCCCCTCCCTTAGAAATGTGGAGACACACCCTCATGTTGAGGATTTGGTCAATTTCTTTCAAAATCCCCCTTATGGACTGATATAGGTTGACAAGGCTTTGATGAACTCCCTGCAGAAGCAGAAGAAAAGAAGGCTGGGACCCCACCAACCTTTCTTCAAATGTCTTAAAAAGCTGAGGTAGGTTATGCTCTGGCTTTCTGAATACTTGATGATGGGGTCATGAGTAAGACTGAAGAGATGGCATCACTCAAAGACCAAGCAAGACAGGTACTCCTTTGATGCAGCATATGCATCCCAGGCTCTCAGAGTGCTCTGTGCATCTGTATGAACGATAAACCCATACAGGGTAAAAGTTTAGATGCTTCCTACAAGCCAGCACAACTGAAGCACTAGGTTCCTGACATCTATTCCACACCCTCTGTTAGGAAGGGGTTTATGATCAGTTGAGAGGAGTTTATTTTATTTATTTATTTTTAAAAGGGGCTTAACCCATTCTGCCATGTTTGGCAGATTAGGGTCAACAGAGGACAGAACCTGCAGAGAAAACTGATTTAAAGGCAAACATAGCCTTCTGAGATCTAGTGCTTTTCCTGTGAACGGAGTTCACCGGCTCATACACGGTGGGTAAAACCTAACATTTAATAAATTCCCTCTGAAAAGGGAATTCCAACACACTTTCATTTTGAGCCCAGGACTCTTCAGGGTGTTTTTAAGTCAATACAGAGGAATACTTTAAATAGCAGGTATAGTAAAAAAAGGACGTTGCAGACTGATCCTGCAAATGCAAAGTAGCATGCACTCTGTCAATTCTGGGGTGAAGTCAATGAAAGAAGGATCCATAGAAAAGAAAGAATTGAAGAGGAATAAAAAGGCTAGCAACAGTGGTTAGACTTTTCTCAGAAAAATTGAATTACCTTATTTATCTGCGTATAACACGCACCCCTAGTTCAGGAGGGCATTTTAATGAAAATTTTTTTAGGAGGTCGGTTTAAAGAGAAAAAAAACAAAAACAAAAAAAAACAAAAAAAAAAACAACTTACATTTACATGCCCATCAATGCAGCCTTAACAGTGTTCATCTGCAACCTTGTCCATCATTGCAGATTGATCAGTGTCCATTTGCAGCCTTGCCCAGCGCCATTTGCAGCATGTTTAAATTGCCCGCCGCCAAGATAGACAGTGTACTCAGCTGTACCCGTCTCGCAGTCCCGCGCAGACTGGTGAGTACACAGAACACTCGGCTGTCTTTTTCGGCAGCACTCGCTCCAGAGACAGCAGGGAGGCGGGAAGGCGTGACTGCGAGCGGAGCCGAGCACTCGGCTCTGTCTTTTTTGGCTCACAGACAGTGGGGATTGGCGTATAACACGCACCCAGAATTTTCCTCCGATTTTAAAGGGGGAAAAAAGTGTGTGTTATACGCCGATGAATACGGTAAATAAATCCATCCTTCCAAAATACCAGCAAAAAACTGAGGCATGCTGGGTAGAGGAGGGGTCATTCGGGACTAGCCTATGACTTTTTGTTTGCCAATGTCCAAGTCCTTCTGTAGGGGACACTATAACTTAACAGTATCCGAATTCCTGTGCCCCTCAATGGACAGGAGAGAAATACGATTTTTGTACTCAATGTAAAATCCTTTTCTTGGAATCCGTTAAAGCGGTACTAAACCACACCTTTTTATAAAAAAAAAACAAAAAACCTGCAAGACAAATGGCAAAATGTGCTAGTATGGACCGTATACTAGCACATTATGAAATACCTTAGAACAAAGCTCTCCAGCAGCATGCGGGCACTGCTGACAGAGCTTCCACCTTAACCCGGTCTTCCTTTCTGGGTTTGAGTGCTCCAGCCGTCTGATTGGCCGAGCCGTGATGATGTCATGGCCGTGGCATGGAACCCTTCAGAGCACATGCTTCGGTGACTTCACTGGCTGCATGCAGTGTGAATATCTCCTAAACAGTTCACGTTTAGGAGATATTCTCTGTACCTACAGGTAAGCCTTATTATAGGCTTATCTGTAGGTACAAGTGCTAAAAAAAAAAAAAAAAAATAATAAAAAAAAAAAAAGGACTTTACTACCACTTTAAAATTATCTTTTTTTTTTTTCCTTTGCAAAATCATACTTACCTAGGTGGATGCAGCATCTGTCCCCCACCGACTCTAAGACTGAAAACTGAGCAATTAAACACCGCTGATTGCTCAGTTCTCAGGGCTCCCTGAGCATAGAGCTGCTGACTGCGCTCTGACCCCCTCCCTCTCTCACTGGAGCGCAGGGCTGTGGAGGGGGCTGAAGTAGCTGGCTCAGCCTATCAGTGGCTCCCTAAACCGGGTTCCAGTCCAGGACCAGTTGTGTGATGCAGAACGAACATCACTCCTGTGATCCACAGGAAAAAGTACAGCCAAAACTAGCTTTGGCTGTACTTCCCCTTAAAGGGAAACCGGTTCCAACCCCTCTGTTGTAGTTTATGTTCTTGGTACTGCTTTTTTGCAAAGCAAAGGCATTTTGGCAGTGGGAGGGGTTATTCTGGGCTGGCCTACAATTAATTTTTTTGTCGTCTCGTGTATAATCCTTGTGCAGGCAACTGTATAGCCGAAAGACTGTGTCCCTCAATGGGCTCCCAGAAAAGAATGTTACAGTGAATACAAAAGTCTTATGTTGCTCAGATTATACACAGCTTGCTTTTTCTAGAATAAAGTCATTTATGAGTTGTACCCATATACATTAGAATTTCCAGCGTTATGATGTCATCCATTCCTGGGATGGCAGTGGCATGATTTAATCACACCACTTTACTGACAGATGAACCCATTGCCGGGAAAGAGTTTATTTTACCAAGTTAATAGCATGGGAGGGGGTCACATTTAATGTGCTTTTACTGTCATATTTCGGAAGACACGAGGGCCTGGCTTTTGTCATACATAAAGCGATTGTCCTTTACAGGGGTGTCTTTTACATCCCTATACTCTGCAGGCCTTCAGTTCATCAGTTTGCCCAGAGCTAGCCACAAAAGTCCAAGACTTGGTTCCTCGGACAGTTCTTGTTCTTTCAATACTGTTTCCATGTGCTGAGAAACAACAATTAAGTCAGTGTCTTTAGCTAAGCAAAATGGAGACGTCCTCTTCATAGGAGTGTCTGTCTGACACAGACAGCAGAGAAGAGTCCTGTAAAGCGTCTTCACTCAGCTGGAGATGCTCCTCCATTCTCCCGTTTTCTGAAACAAGAAAGGAAATCCTGAAAATCCAAACCAGACTTTATTGGTTATCTGCAATGCTTCTCACTCCAAATATTACTGTATGTACAGTGCCTTGAAAAAGTATTCGTACCCCTTGAAATTTTCCACATTTTGTCATGTTACACCCAAAAACGCAAATGTATTTTATTGTTTTTTTTTGCAAATATGTGAAAAGTGTGGGGTACATTTGTATGGCGCCCCCCTGAGTCAATACTTTGTAGAACCACCTTTCACTGCAATTACAGCTGCAAGTCTTTTTGGGTATGTGGGCAAGAAATGGAAGAGAAGCGCCAGGCAATTCCTTGTGCAGCATTATTTTATTGAGGTAAGCAATTACTGACAATATGGATTGCACTCACATAGTGCTCAATGGGTAAGGTCTTGCCACGTCTGGCATGGGAGCAGAAACCGCCAGTATGTCCCTTTGATGGTGAGCCATGAGCGCCGTTAACATCGGGGAGCTGGAACCTCGGGTAGACACCGGCTGGGTTACTCACAGTGAAAGTGATCCAGAGCTGTGAACCTGGGAGCTTGCTACCATTGTGTTCAGCCAATCGGAACACATTTTGAAAGCACAGCCACGCCTCCTTACTTTAGCTGATGGAGGCGTGGCCGTGCTTCCAAAACAGCTCCCAGGTTTACAGCTCCAGATCACTTTCACAGAAAGTAACCCAGCCGGTGTCTACCCAAGGTTCCAGCTCCCCGCTGTGAACAGCGCTCATGGCTCACCAAAAGGGACATACTGGCAGTTTCTGCTCCCATGCTGGACGTGGCAAGCCCTCACCCACTGAGCAATCCATATTGCCAGTAATTGCTTTTCTCCATAAAATAATGCTGCTCTAGAAATCGCCTGGCGCTTCTCTTCCCTTTTATCTCTCAGTGTTTCTGGGTCCCCAGCCTGTGCCTAAAGCAGCCTCGCTATGGTCTGCAGCATTCACACCAGACACTAACTTAAAGGGGTTCACCCCCAGAACATTTTTTTTTTAGATAAAGTCTCTTTTTTTGTATAACTTTTATTTGCATTCGTTGATGTCTCTCTTTTATTTTATCAATAAGATACAAGTGTGTTTGTACACCACTGTTGCAACTACCAGGTTTTTAGCGTTGAATTCCACACAAGCCTTGTGTGTTTTATCTTTTTTGGGGATGTTTCTACCAGCTTTGCACATCTAGAGAGTGACATTTTTGCCCATTCTTCTTTGCAAAATAGCTCAAGCTCTGTCCGATTGGATGGAGAGCGTCTGTAAACAGCAATTTTCAAGTCTTGCCACAGATTCCTAATTGGGTTTAGGTCTGGACTTTGACTGGGCCATTCTAACACATGAATATGCTTTGATCTAAACCATTCCATTGTAGCTCTGGTTGTATGTTTAGGGTCATTGTCCTACTGGAAGTTGAACCTCTGCCCCAGCCTCAAGTCTTTTGCAGACTGAAACAGGTTCTCTTCTAAGATTGGCCTGTATTTGGCTCCATCCATCTTTCCATCAACTCTGACCAGCTTCCCTGTCCCTGCTGAAGAAAAGCATCCCCCAACATGATGCTGCAACCACCATGTTTCACGGTAGGGATGGTGTGTTCAGGGTGATGTGAAGTGCCATTTGTTTTCCGCCACAAATTTTGGTCTCATCTGACCAGATGGCGCCTTCTTCCACATGTTTGCGGTTTCCTCCACATGGTTTCTCACAAATGGCAAACGGGACTTCTTATGGCTTTCTTTTAACAATGTCTTTCTTCTTGTCACTCTTCCATAAAGGTCAGATTTGTGGAGAGCACGACTAATAGTTGCCCTGCAGACAGATTCTCCCACCTGAGCTGTGGATCTCTGCAGCTCCTCCAGGGTTACTATGGGCCTCTTGGCTGTTTCTCTGATGAATGCTCTCCTTGCCCGACCTGTCAGTTTAAGTAGATGGCCATGTATTGGTAGGTTTGCAGTTGTGCCATACTCCTTTTCGGATGATGGATTGAACAGAGCTCTGTGAGCTGTTCAACAAACCTCTGAGGGCTTCACAGAACAGCTATATTTAAACTGAGACTAAATTACACACAGGTGGACTATATTTGTTAATTAGGTGACTTCTGAAGGCAATTGGTTCCCCTAGATTTTAGTTAGGGGTATCAGAGTAAAGGGGGCTGAATACAATTGTATGCCACACTTTTCAAATATTTACGTGTAAAAAAAATTGAAAGACATTTATCTTCCACTTCAAATCTATGTGCCACTTTGTGTTGATCCATCACATAAAATCACAATAAAATACATTTAGGATTTGGGTTGCAACATGACAAAATTTAGAATATTTCAAGGTCTATGAATACTTTTTCAAGGCACTGCAACACCAAAGGTAACCATTCTATGCACAGCTATGTAACTTATAAACCCCCCTCCCCCCCCCCCAATTGCCAGCATAACCCATGAGGACTGCAGGAGGTACACCTACCTTTCAGCTTTCCAGGATGAGCCACCTACCTTAAAGCTTTCCAGGATGTAGCACCTACCTTGCAGCTTTCCGGAGTGATGCTTTTTTACATGAGCATTCCGGCTTCCACTCTGGGAAAAGCTCTTCCCACAGATGGGACACTGGTGGGACTTCACACCTGCCCAGCACACAGGAGACAGGAGCCTTATCACAGAGTGTACTTATAATGGCCGTCACACATTACAAAATTAAGTATAAGGTCAAAGCTTTGGCTAAAGTTAGTACAAAGTATATAGGCAAATACTGCTTCAGCCCAACAGACGTTCTATTTAAAAGGTTACTCTAATGAGATTTAGAGGAAGGGCACACACAATGTGAGACACTTCACCTTAGTACCTGCTGTATTGCTCTATGGCAGGGGTCTAAAAACTTTCTAAGCAGAGGGCCAGTTTACAGTCCTACAGGCTTTAAGCCCCATACATACGGGTCGAATGTTGAGCAACATTGGCCGGTTTCTATAAAAAACAGCTGACATTCGGCCCTTGTGTATGGTACTCAGTCCAACAGGAAAACCAGCAGCCGACCAACTCCCAATCAGCACTTTCTGCTAATGATGGAGAGCGTGGATTGGAGTGTTCTGGTGGGAGGGCAATCCCCCTGTCAGAACACAACAGCTCAGTGTGGGAGATGGATGTACTAACGTCTCATTTTTAGTACAGTGGCTCTGACCGGAGCCGTCCGTTTTTTTTTTTATTAAAGAAAAAACCTAACAAATAGTAGTGGGTACCAGGCATTGGGGGGCAGATTGTGGCCAGTGGGAGTAGAAGATGCCTCAATATTGGTTCTAATGGGAGAAATAGTGCCCCATTTATGGTATCAATGGGAAGAATAGTTCCAAGTGTCAGTAGGGGGAATGGTGCCCAATCATTGGGATCGGTTGATGGAAAAGTGCCAAATAATAGCATGCAAAGGTCCACATCCGACCCCGGGTTGCAATTTGGAGACCACTGCTCTATGGAATGAAGAGGCCTACACTACATGGACCCAATATATGAGAAGGCAGGCAAAGAAATCATATCTTCCAATCACAGACATGTCTTATTAGTTCCGTGTGAAGAATGCAATTCACACAATGACACAATATAATACAGTTACATGTTTATGCCGAATTTGGGATGCTTTCCTATTTATTCTATTGGCCATACAGTGACTGCTAAGGATAAAACTATCATCGGCTAA
Organism: Lithobates pipiens; assembly: GCF_037356315.1. Lineage (NCBI taxonomy): Eukaryota > Metazoa > Chordata > Amphibia > Anura > Ranidae > Lithobates > Lithobates pipiens. The sequence continues at coordinate 10,313,798 of NW_027507791.1, forward strand.
ACAGTGTCACATACAGACAGCAATACACCATAACTATGACAAAAGTTCATAGAAAGTCTTCACCTGAATGGACAACCTGATGTTTGCGCAGGCTGGAATACTCAGCAAATGATCGGCCGCACCCTTCCATCTCACACACAAATGGCTTCTCTCCTGCGAGAAGGCAAATAAATCATCAGTAAACAAGGCAACCACAAGCCAAGATCTAAGGGTTGCTACCACCACTCACCAGTGTGAATACGGAGATGGTTCTTCAGGTTTCCAGCTGTTGTGAACTGTTTCCCGCAGCCAGTCTCCGGACACAGGAACGGCCGTTCACCATTGTGAGTGCGCATGTGGACTTTCAACCTCTGGAGAACATAAAAACTCTTTCCACATCCCTCTGCTGGGCATGTAAAGGAGCGGTCATTCCTGAAAACAAAAAATAGGAGCAGTGAGGGGGAGTCAGTACACCCTAAGCAGGGCGATAAGGCTGCCAGCTTGGAGCGCCTCCAATAGGGATATTTCCCTTCGATTTGAAGAGTAACATTTTCCTAATAATGGGATTGATATGGATGTTTTAAAGCAGGGGTAGGGAACGTCGGCTCTCCAGCTGTTTTGAAACTACAAGTCCCATGAGGCATTGCAAGACCCTAACAATTACAGGCATGACTCCCAGAGGCAGAGGCATGATGGGATTTGTAGTTTCAAAACAGCTGGAGAGCCGAGGTTCCCTATCCCTGTTTTAAAGGATAAAAGGCATCTACAAAGTGCCTTTATGTATTTTGTAACCCCCAACTGTGTTAACTTAGCCCACTCCCCTGGATGCATGCTTGCCTTGCAATTGTTCCTGTGCCCACCAGGGTTTATTTTACATCCCACTGCACTGCCAACCTCTTCCATGCGCGGTCTATACAAACAAATGGCCACTGCCCCACCTATAACTGGGCTTCGCAGCAAGGAGCACATGGAAGGGTGATGCATGTCAAACAAAACCAAAGACAATTCCCAGCTCAACTTACCAGTCAACCTGAAACCAAAAAAATCTAAACAGTAAGCATTAAAAAACAAGGGTTTGGTTTGCACACATTTGCAAATGCATGCGTAAGCTGCACAGCCACTTCACGGGAAACCCAGTATTATCCGCAACATGCGTTGCCCTTCCATATATTCCTTGCTGCAAAGGCCAGTTATAGGTGGGGCAGTGGCAATCTGTACTATTGAAATACTGGTAAGGGGACACACTGGACACCTTTGCTGCCATTGTGATGGGTGTCCAGTGCGCCCCTGTGCTTTTAAAGGAGGGGTGGGCTCCCTCCAAGCATAGCTGCTCTCTATTTATCCATTAATATGCATGTGCTTCAACGCTCTCAAAAATGTATAGAATTAGGATTGCAGATAATACTGGGGTGGCGTGAGGTGCTCTGCAGCTTATGTATTTGCAAATTTGTGCAAACTAAAACCCTGTTTTTAAACGCATACTGTTAGACAGCATAATGTGGTTGGTTGCAGGCTGACAACTTGAACTGGGAATTTTCTCTGCTTTTGTTTGAAATGCGCCGTCTATGCCTGCACAGTTGCTTTTCATAGGGTTCTATGGGTTCATCGCCTGAAGAAATAGTTATTGGAGCCCACCAGATTAATGGATGTGTGTTTTTGTTCAAACGCAGCGCACGTTTGGACTTTGAAATGAATATATTGATTTTTAATCAAAATTCCTCAATGGATTCTCAAAATTACATACAAAAAAAAAAAAAAAAAAACACACCAACTTTCCTTATATACTATATTATAGTATCTTGGCAATGTTTGGTACAATCGACCTAGCCACTAAAATTCCATGGACCAATACTTACATTCCTGGCACGCTAATATGCAGCCAACACCCAGGCTGTAAAGATGATAGGTACCCATGTATCAGTTCCGGGGTTTTTCTTGCAATTTAGAAAATGACAGTGTTCACAAGAGGACAAAAAGGCAATATTTCCCAGTCATTATACTGGTACAGGAAAGTTACCTGTGTGTTTTCAGATGGTATTTCATGTGCGTCGGCCATACAAAGACACGGTCACAGCCCTTGTATGAGCAACGCAGACGTTTCTCCGATGGTGTCGCTTTTGGTTCAGATTCTGGAAGATTATTCTGTGAAATTTCCACTGGAAAAAAAAAAAAAAAAAGAAATTTATAAAAATACAGTAATGCTAGATCTTTATAGATTCCATATTTGCCTAGTCTTTTACCACCACTTGCAGAAGTCAAATTTCCCCATTTACCCAATGGTCAAGCTGTCCCGCCAAAGGGACAAAGACAGAAGAACAAATTATCACACCTACAAAAAGGAGAATATATAATTTCTAGATTGAAAGCTCTAACGAGCAGGGCCCTCTGATTCCTCCTGTATTGATTTGCATTGTAAGTGTACTCTGTCTGCTCTCATGTTGTAAAGCGCTGCACAAACTGTTGGCGCTATTACATATATACACACACACTGTATTATTATAATAATACAAATGAGATAATATATATATAAAATCATTTTTTTTTTTTTTTTTTTTTTACCAAATACCCAAAACATGTTCTTGCCTGAGGAAAACTGTTAACTCACTAGCCCAAAACTGTTGGAGATAGAACATTTAGTGGATTTTGGATATTTGCAGTTTATCTACTTTTAATAAGCATTAAAGTGTTACTAACCCAGGACCCTGTATTCACTACATCTGGTCTCCCACAGTACACAGAATATGAAAATGCATTTATTTTGGTAAATAAACTGCTAAATGCTTTTTCTCATCAGCAGTATATAGCAGTCTTGTGACTTCTAGCAGTGTCCAGCCGAGAACTGGTTAAAGTTTGTAGGTGGAGTTTTAATTTTCCTCTGACTGTCCTATGAGGCTGCATGACTCCTGAACCTCTGTCTGGGCAGTGCATGTGATCAGCACAGGGCCAAAAAAAAAAAAAAAAGACTCTCTAGCAATACACATCAAACTGAGCATGTGCAGAGTGCCTCCTATAGCTGTGTTCTGTCAGTAGATGGTTTGGGAACTGTGGAAGAAGAGGAGGATTGGAAAAGATTTAAAAGAGCATAGGGTATTCCCGAATTTCCCACAAGGCAAGACAGGGGGATATGGGGGATTTTATTAAACGTGCAACAACCAATAGTAGACAAGATAAAAACATGTTTAAAACCAATACTTATTAGTCCATAGAAGAAATGTAAAAAGATAGTCTAAAAACGTGTATAATGTTGACAAATTTGCCATACAGTCAACAGAACCAAGGACGATGGCGAGATTGACGCATTTCGCCCATATTGGGCTTTTTCAGGATCCACTTTAAGGTCACATAATATTATTAACCCAGAATTACGGACATAGCAAAAGATGGATACGGTCTCATTCACAATAATTATACCCCAAAAATGGAATCAAAAAGTTTTTGTGATGGTGATTATATTTAGCTAGATAGGGAGCCCACATCAAGGGCCACTAGATCAGTGCAGGATGATGAAAGGGGATCGTGGTCAAAGCCTTGGATGGAATACCACCAGTTGGCAACATGAGTCCCAAACTGTATCAGCCCTATGTATAGCCAAGGAAGCAACACGACATTCCGCAAGGACGGCCTGAAAGGCAGCAATGGCGGTTTTAGAATGTCTTTTTACATTTCTTCTATGGACTAATAAATATTGTTTTTAAATATATTATCTTGTCTACTTTTGATTGTGGAACGTTAAAAAAAACACCTATATTCCTGTGTCTCCACTTTCAGGAATACCCTATACTCTTTAAATATTGATTTTTGGAGACTGTGCCACCATTTTCTATTTGCACAAGCTCTCCCACCCAATTTTCTTGAAGATCAGAGAGAACAGGATCAGTCTTTTTGTGGAGGATTAACCCCTTAGGTTCCACAGCGAGTATAACAAGCATGCTTTACTGCATATACAGACTGATTTTACTGGTAATATTTTAAGTACAGCAATCCTGGACTTTAATTTTTCTATATATGGCCTTTAGGATGGCCTGATTGTAGTGCATTGGGAAAAAAAAAAAAAAAGGAAAATGTAACATACATACAAATGACTACAATGGTGTTACGAAGCATCCTTGTCATTTGTTATAAGGCGATAAGGACGATAAATACAAAGAAGTCCCTCTGCTTGCAGTATTAGTTGCATATTAGGTGAGGTCGAAAAAAAAGACACAAGTACATCAAGTCCAAACAATGTTGTAATAATAGGTAAGTTATTACCATTATTGCTATTCTTGGCATTCTTTGCCAGCTGTGCCCGTGTGGCAGCAATCAGACTATCATGAGCCAATTCCTGAACCCGCAGGAACCACGGCGTACTGCTATCTGTGCAATCATTGGACAGGAAATCATTTCCAGAGTCTTCTGCTTCATCCTGAACAAAGACTAAATGTTCTGACGGTGACCCGAGTCCTAGAAGAGAATAAATCAATTTAGCAGTGGAGGCTGAATGTAACCAAGGAAATATGAAGAAGATTTAAAATGGTATCTAAACCTAAAGCAAATAACATATTGTCGAATAATATTCTGACACTGCATATAGTGAACCGAAACTTAGGGTCTTGAAATCGAAGATGGGATGGATTCCCCTCTTTTGGTTTGTGAAGTGAGCAGGTTTGAGGGGTTATCCTTAGCTGGCCTAGGTTTTTTTGTTTGCCGGTGTCCAATCCCTCCAGTCGGTGGCATGATAACAACAATTACAAAACTTCCTGTGTACCTCAAAAGGATGAGAAATAAACATAAAAAGGTTCACTTCTGTAAAAAAAAAAAAAAAAAAAAAATTACACATCCTTACCTGCTGTATGCAGGGGTTCTGCACAGAGCACCCCGACTTTCTTTAGGGGTTCCCCCACGGATGCTCATGGCTCCTCCTCTTCAGCAAGTGCCCCCATAAGGAGCTACTTCCTATAGGGGCACTCGTGTGGTTTGCTCCCGAGCCGCCTTGCATCCATTGACGTAGACGGTGCGGCTTGACCTTGCCCCCGCTTTCTCTGAAATTGATTGACAGCAATGGGAGCCAATAGCTTCCACTGCTATCTGTACAGTGAGGCAGGACAGAGCCGCTGCTCATAGCTGGATCAGGATCAGGCTCAGGTAAGTATAAGGGGGGTGTGGGGGGGAGGGGGAAGACGACACATGCAGCACAGGTTTTTTTACCTTAATGCATAGAATGCATTAGGCTAAAAAACTCCAACTAACTAATTGCAACTAACGATTATTTTAATAATCAATTAGTTTGCCGATTATTTTTTTGATTAAATCGGTTAATAACCTTAAAAAAAAAAAATTTGTGGTGTATAATTTAGTTAATATGTAAAGTTTAAAAAAAAAAAGTAAATTTATTCTTAAATATCTCTATACAGTGGTAAACATAAATAACCAACTATATGGTTATGGAGCAAAATATCTAATCCACTCTAAGAATAACAGACAGAAGAGATATACTGTATATACTATTAGAGGAGATATATACTGTATATACTATTAAAAGGGTAAATCCGGTAAATATCATCAGACTCGCATCAAATTTGTTTTATTTAAAAAACAAACCATGTCTTCCTTCAAAAAAAAAAAAAAAAAATTACTTTTAAGAACGTTCGTTCAATTTTCTAATCGTTAGTGGGGTCAAACCGACATTAATTTTCAACCACAGTGAAAATTTGGAAATAGAAAACTTCTTGGTCAAAGGAATTTTCTGAAAGTGTACCGTATATACTCGAGTATAAGCCGAGATTTTCAGCCTCTTTTTTGAGGCTGAAAGTGCCCCCCTCGGCTTATACTCGAGTCATCGCTGTCTGCCTGCTCGATCAGCGTGTCGAGCAGACAGACAGCGGCCATTCTATAATTCAAAAGCCGCGCCTCCGGCTCCGCCTTCGCCTGTGATAGGCGGAACACTGAATTTCCCAGCAGCCTGTGTTCCGCCTATCACCGACATCGTCTCATCCTCGTACTACGGACGAGGATGAGACGATGTCCGTGATAGGCGGAACACAGGCTGCTGGGAAATTGTGTTCCGCCTATCACAGACAGGGAGGCGCGGCATTTGAACAGGGGAATGGGCGCCGACGAAGAGCGGTGATCCTGGGACGGGACCGGACGGAGGCTCGGCTCGGGACGGGACGGGACCGGACGGAGTCTCGGGACGGGACGGGACCGGACGGAGGCTCGGGACGGGACCGGACGGAGGCTCGGGACGGGACGGGACCGGACGGAGGCTCGGGACGGGACGGGACCGGACGGAGGCTCGGGACCGGACGGAGGCTCAGGACACAGGTAGGCTGGACACACAAGGCCACACACACACACACACGGATGGACACACACACACACACAGGGATGGATGGATGGATGGACACACACACACAGGGATGGATGGATGGATGGACACACACACACACAGGGATGGATGGATGGATGGACACACACACAGGGATGGATGGATGGATGGATGGACACACACACACAGGGATGGATGGACACACACACACACAGGGATGGATGGATGGATGGACACACACACAGGGATGGACAGGCATATCTCACCCTCGGCTTATACACGAGTCAATAGGTTTCCCAGTTTTTTGGGGGTAAATTGGGGGCCTCGGCTTATACTCGGGTCGGCCTATACTCGAGTATATACGGTATGTGGTTTTCGTTCAGAAATTATATTCATTTTAAAAACAGAATGTTAAAAACCAACATTCTTTCATTCAGAGAATGTACAAAGTGGGCAGCATAAGGTTGGTACACACCTATGCAATTTGCTTTTGGTCTGTTTCTGCAGTGCTTTTTGCTGTGAATTTTAAATTTTGCGCACGTGATTTTGGTGCGATTTGCATTTTTGCATTTTTTTTTGGCCAATTTGTTTGTTGGGCAGATTAAAAAACAAAAATTGCTGCAAAAACGCATTACATGCTTTTCTGCAGCTTTTCCATTGAACTATATTGAACCAAAAAAAACACTTATTTTTTTTCTTTTTTTTTTTTATACACAAAACAAAAAGTCCCTGGCCCTTTCCAAATACACAGTGGCTGAAAAAAGCATGGATTTGAACGTGTCCCATAGGAAACCATGTAATTGAACTGTAGTGTGTTTGTGAAAAAAGCACCAAAAAACACATAGCTGTGAACCAGATCTAAGACGTTTAGTAACATAATGGGGTTAAAAAAATGAAAATTAGCCCTTTTATAGTACAAAAAAAGCAGATAATCACTATTGTAAGGGGTTCTTTTTTTTTTTTTTACTGTAGAACTGTGAAAGTAATATTTACAGTAGCGATTTTCTCTTTTTAAATATAAAGGGCTAATTTTAGTTTTTTTTAACCCCATTATGTTACTAACTGATTAATAGATTATGAAAATAATAATCGATTAATTTCATAATCGATTAGTTGTCGATTAATCGATTCGTTGTTTCAGCCCTGGATACTACTAATCTTATCTGCCTCCTTGTCATATACATTGATACAGATTGGGAGACAAATTTAGTCTTCAGATCCCATGAGCAAAACTGGTTAGCAGTATTTAAATACACCCAACTGCAGGACATTAGCACCTGCTTCTCTCCACCCAATAGGGCATAAATATAAGGAGATTGTGGAAATGGTTAAAGTTGAAGAACCCCGGGTTCAGCAGAGCTATTAGGTACAATCAAGTGTATGCAGGTTGAATGAAAAAGACATACATCCAGATAAGGGAAGGAAAGTATGCAGAATCGTTACCTGATCTGGCAAGATTAAGAAGGATGAAGGATGAATTATCATTAGCTGGTAGATCTTGTAGCAATGATGATGGTTCTGAAGGCGATAAAAGAACGCCACTCTTATCATCTCGGGTGTCTGCACCTGGATCAATGTCCACCTGAAGACTGTTCAACAACGCTGGGCTGGGTACCTTACATGGCATTCTCTGCACCACAGGGGCATCTGTTCAGAGAAAAATAAATTATCAACATCTATCCAAAAAAAAAAAAAAAAAATTACATAAAGGCCAAACTGATCTACATATCCCCATCATTGAGGCCAAGGAGACAGGTGTCAGGAGATGGGAGTCTCACAGAGGACATCTGATGCTCCTGCTGTAACATCTAATTTGAGGGCAACCTCATATAATCATAGACAACCAATGTTGGTCCCTATGAAACATCTAATCTGGCAGCCTGATTGAAGCCCTCTCCTGTTCCACTGTACATCTAATCTGGAGGGATCTCATAAATGACCTCCACCAGTCACACTGTAAAATCTAATCTGGGGGGGGGGGGTCAAATTGAGACATTCTGCCTTTTCTTCTTACATCTAATTTGGGTTTTTATTTTTATAGAGGACTCTCGCCAGTCGTGCCCAGCTCCTGACTGTCCAACCCACACAATATTTCTGACACCAAACCAGCAGACCAGAGTGAGAAAATACCTTTTAGGCTGGATTCACACTTATGCATTTTTAGTGCTTTTTGCAGATTTGTACTACAGAATGTGTTCCATAGGAAACCATGTTAAATGGACTGTAGTGCAAATCTGCAAAATGCAAAAAGCACTAAAACTGCACAGGTGTGAATCCAGCCTTGGGCCAGTGGTTTCTCACTTACTTGATAAAGGGGACCCTGCCATCAAAGGGCTGAACATATTAGTTATGTATAGCTATAGAAAGCTGTTGGAGACTACAGACATGCAATAGTGGATGGTCTACATCTCAAGAGAGGGAAACAACTGCAAATACAGCAAGGAAAAAACATATTTGATCCCCTGATGATTTTGTAGGTTTGCCCACTGAAAAAAAAAAAAAAAAAAAAAAAAAAATGAGCAGTCTATAACTTTAATGGTAGGTTTATTTTAACAGTGAGAGACAGAACAAAAATATTCAGAAAGTTATAAATTGATTTGCATTTTAAAAGTAGTTGTAAACCCTTACAAACCACTTTGACCAAAGAAAGATCTCCTAAACCTACACAGTTTAGGAGACATTTACAAAAAAAAAAAAAAAAACAGGAACCACTGTCTACGGCACATGTGCTGTAGACATCGGCGCCCATGCCGCTGCTAATGGCGATATGCGTGGGAGTGATGTCATCGCTGCTCTGGCGCTGTGAGTGGCCGGAGCAGCAATACCCGGAAGAAGATGGATGCTCCGTGCTGCAGGTAAGTGACACATAATGGACTACTATGTGATGCATAGTAGCCCATTATGCTTTACCTTTGCAGGGAGACAAAGAGGAAGTAAACCCATCAGGGTTTACTTCCTCTTTAAATCAGTGAAATAAGCATTTGATCCCCTATTAATCAGCAAGATTTCTGGCTCCCAGGTGTCTTCTATACAGGTAACAAGCTGATATTAAGAGCACTCTCTTAAAAAGGGAGTGCTCCTAATCTCTCTCACCTTCCCTCATGTTGTAAAGCGCTTCACAAACTGTTGGCAATATATAAATCCTGTATAATAATAATAATAATCTCAGCTTGTTACCTGGATAAAAGACACCTGGGATCCAGAAACAATCAGATTCCAATCTCCCCACCATGGCCAAGACCAAAGAGCTGTCCAAGGATGTCAGAGACAAGATTGTAGACCTACACAAGGCTGGAATGGGCTACAAGACCATAGCCAAGCAGCTTGGTAAGAGGGTGACAACAGTTGGTGCGATTATTCAAAAATGGAAGCAGTAACTGTCAATCCCTCTCGGTCTGGGGCTCCATGCAAGATCTCACCTTGTGAAGTTTCAATGATCATGAGAACGGTGAGGAATCAGCCCAGAACTACATGGGAGAATCTTGTCAATGATCTCAATGCAGTCGGGACCATAGTCACCAAGAAAACAATTGATAATACACTACGTCATGAACGACTGAAATCCTGCAGCGCCCGCAAGGTCCTCCTCAAGAAAGCACATGCACAGGCCTGTCTGAAGTTTGCTAATGAAAATCTGAATGATTCAGAGGAGAACTGGGTGAAAGTGTTGTTAGCAGAAGAGACCAAAATCAAGCTCTTTGGCATCAACTCAACTTGCTGTGTTTGTAGGAGGAAGAATGCACATTAAAGGTCCTGGAGTGGTCTAGCCAGTCTTCAGACCTTAATCCCATCGAAAATATGTGGCGGGAGCTGAAGGTTCAAGTTACCAAATGTCAGCCTCAAAACCCTAATGACTTAGAGAGGATCTGCAAAGAGGAGTGGGACAAAATCCCTCCTGAGATGTGTGCAAACCTGGTGGCCAACTACAAGAAATGCCTGACCTCTGTGATTGCCAACAAGGGTTTTGCCACCAAGTACTAAGTCAGGTTTTGGGAAGGGGTCAAATACTTATTTTACTAATTAAAATGCAAATCAATTTAAAACTTTTTTTTAAATGCGTTTTTCTGGATATTTTTGGATGTGTTATTATTCTGTCTCTCACTTGTTAAAATAAATCTACCATTAAAATTATAGACTGATCATTTCTTTGTCAGTACAAAATCAGAAGGGGGTCAAATACTTTTTTCCCCTCACTGTAGGTTGTGTAGGTGTTGTTGGAAATGGAGGACATACTTTACTAGATGGTCAATGGAGTCACATAACATGATACGCCTAGAGACCATAGCCTTTACTCCCCCCTTACAAATCAGTGCTTCTAATTTTTGTTATTAGAAAAATCCAATAAACTCAATTTTAGTCATACATTTAGGCCAAAATGTATTCAGCCACATGTCTTTGGTAAAAAAAAAGTCAATAATTGTATATTTATTGGTTTGCGCAAAAGTTGTCACATCTACAAACTAAGGTACGTTTTCTGGAATTTACGCAGCTTTTAGTTTATGACTGCCTATCTCATTTCTTGAGGTGCTAAAATGGCAGGGCAGTACAAAACCCCCCCAAATGACCCCATTTTGGAAAGTAGATACCCTAAGGAAATTGATAAGAGGCATGTTGAGCCCATTGAATATTTTATTTTTTTGCCTCAAGCGATTGAATAATGACAAAAAAAAATTTTTTTTTTTTTTTTTTTTTACACAAAGTTGTCACTAAATGATATATTGCTCACACATGCCATGGTTATATGTGGAATTGTACCCCAAAATACATTTTGCTGCTTCTCCTGAGTACGAGGATACCACATGTGGTCGACTTTTTGGAAGCCTAGCCGCGTACGGGGCCCCGAAAGCCAAGCACCGCCTTCAGGATTTCTAAGGGCATACATTTGTAATTTCACTCCTCACTACCTATCACAGTTTTGAAGGCCATAAAATGCCAAGATGGCACAAAACCCCCACAAATGACCCCATTTTAGAAAGTAGACACCCCAAGCTATTTGCTGAGAGGCATGTTGAGTCCATGGAATATTTTATATTTGGCACAAGTTGCGGGAAAATTACAAACTTTTATTTATTTTTATTTTTTTTTCACAAAGTTGTCACTAAATGATATATTGCTCACACATGCTATGGGCATATGTGAAATGACACCCCAAAATAAGTTCTGCTGCTTCTCCTGAGTACGGGGATACCACATATGTGGGACTTTTTGGGAGCCTAGCCGCGTACGGGGCCCCGAAAACCAAGCACCGCCTTCAGGCTTTCTAAGGGCGTAAATTTTTGACTTCACTCCTCACTACCTTTTACAGTTTTGAAGGCCATAAAATGCCAAGATGGCACAAACCCCCCCCAAATGACCCAATTTTGGAAAGTAGACACCCCTAAATTTAGGGGTACACTAGTGAGACTAGGTAATAAATGGCGGGTGCCCTGAAACTATAAAAAAATAACTAACCAACCAGCGTCACCTGTAACAGTTATATGGTGATCACTGGTGAAAGGGTTAACTAGGGGGCAATCAGGGGGCTTTATGCGGTAGTATATGGGGGTCCCTGGCGCTATAAAAAGCTGCGGCGAACCTAAATACCTACCTGCCTAACTAGCGTCACCTGTGACACTAATACAGCGATCAGAAAAACGATCGCTTATTAGGCTGGGTTCACACTGGAGCGATGCGGGAACGCCATGAATCCGCGGCGGGTTCCCGCATCGCATGCCTCCCGGCGGCAGTTCACACTGCCCTATGCGAACTGCTGGGAGTGTCAGTGAAATGTTAATGACACCCCCAGATCAGTTCGCATATCGCAGTGTGATCTGCAAACTCGGATTGCATGGTGTGAACACCCATGCGATCCGATTCTGCAGCGGACCAAAAAAAGGGTCCCGTGCGAATTTGCGGCGGGTGCGGCGCGAATTCAGCCATACTATCTGTATGGCTGAACTCGAATCGCACAGAGATCGGATGTGATTTGCACTGCAGTGCGGTGCGAATCACATCCGTTCTCATAAACCGCTGCAATGTGAACCCAGCCTTAGTGACACTGGCGACGGGGGGTGATCACGGGGTTAAACCTTTATTGGGGGGGTTAGGGGGGTACCTTAGAACTAAAGGGGGCTAACCCTAACTGCCCTAACAGTTATTACAGTTACAAATGACACCCGCCGGGTGATCAGGGGGTTAAACCTTTATTAGGTAATAAATGGCGGGTGCCCTGAAACTATAAAAAAAATCACTAACCAACCAGCGTCACCTGTAACAGTTATATGGTGATCACTGGTGAAAGGGTTAACTAGGGGGCAATCAGGGGGCTTTATGCGGTAGTATATGGGGGTCCCTGGCGCTATAAAAAGCTGCGGCGAACCTAAATACCTACCTGCCTAACTAGCGTCACCTGTGACAATACAGCGATCAGAAAAACGATCGCTTATTAGGCTGGGTTCACACTGGAGCGATGCGGGAACGCCACGCATCGCATGCCTCCCGGCGGCAGTTCACACTGCCCTATGCGAACTGCTGGGAGTGTCAGTGAAATGTAATGACACCCCCAGATCAGTTCGCATATCGCAGTGCGATCTGCAAACTCGGATCGCATGGTGTGAACACCCATGCGATCCGATTCTGCTGTGGACCAAAAAAAGGGTCCCGTGCGAATTTGCGGCGGGTGCGGCGCGAATTCAGCCATACTATCTGTATGGCTGAACTCGAATCGCACAGAGATCGGATGTGATTTGCACTGCAGTGCGGTGTGAATCACATCCATTCTCATAAACCGCTGCAATGTGAACCCAGCCTTAGTGACACTGGCGACGGGGGGTGATTGGGGGGTGATCACGGGGTTAAACCTTTATTGGGGGGGTTAGGGGGGTACCTTAGAACTAAAGGGGGCTAACCCTAACTGCCCTAACAGTTATTACAGTCACAAATGACACCAATGCAAAAAAAAAAAATGCAATTGGTGTCACTGTGACTGGGGGGGCAGGGGTAATTGGGGGGGGTGATCGGGGGGTGAAGGGGGGGTGTGAGTGTGCCTGGCATGTTCTACTGTGTAGTGTTGTGTTGGTGCAACTCACCGATCCTCTCTCCTCGGTGCCGGAACGAAAAATACCGACACGGAGGAGAGATTACATCACTTCCTCTGCCTGTGTTTACATTACAGGAAAGGAAGTGATGCAATGCTTCACTTCCATTCGTCAGGAGCGATCGCGAGGGGGTGGCCATGAATGAATGGCCGCCCCCTCATCTCGGATCGCTCCTGAACGGATACCGACCGCCGCTGGCACCGGGGGGGGGGGGGCCCGATCGGGCCCCCCACCCGCGGGAAGGCAGGGACGTACAGGTACGCCCATATGCCTGCCCGTGCCATTCTGTCGACGTATATCGTCGTGCGGCGGTCGGCAAGTGGTTAAATATTGCTTGTGCCAAATTCGATTTTTTTTTTTTTTTTTTTTAAGCAGGATCCATTCTAAAAATAAAATGGAAGCAAAGAAGTCAGAAAGGCAGGGGTTGCTTTAATAAAACTGGAGAGTGCAAAATCTGCTTCCAGATTTTATTGTCGAAGCTTAACTGAACAAGCAGAAGTTAGAAGCTGATTGGCTACCATGCACAGCAGCACCAGATTTTGAACTCTCCAGTTTGAGTAATACAACCTCTCAGTGTAAACAAATTAAACTAAGTCAGGTAAGTACTGGAATATATTTCCTTCATTGGCTGCAGTAAGGAAAACAGACTGGTGTCTACAAAGGCACTGAGGGCAACATAATAAGCGCCAAAGGGCTGCACAGATTCGGACAAGCTGCAGGTTGTGCACCTGGGCATTAGGTACCCAAAAGGATCTCCCCCACCCACATAGATCCGTCTACCATGTCTCCTCTGACTCCACTGTGATGTACCTACTTGGTAGGAGGAGGGAGCCGCATTCTGAGGTCCCGGGCAGGAGAGACAGACTTTCTCCCAGCGGAATAGAAGCGTTTTGTACAAACTCCACCAGCAGCTGAAACACAAAACAAAAAAAAACAAAAATCAATGTGAAACTTCATGGTGCCCAATGAGGGAGACAGTACCAAGGCAGTTAAGGGTAACAGATATTGTTGGTGATAAAAATATAGGAAGCATTTAAAACAAACAGGAAAGAAACTTAATAATAATAAATTCCATTTTGCGCAAGCAAAAGATGGTGGCATGAACTAGAAAATGTTGGTGGAGACCAATCACCTCAGGTTTAGGCTGTAGCTCATCAGATAACATTGGAGCAGTTCCGCTATCAAGTAAATCCAGCTCCACCTGACAAAAGAAAAAAAAAACACAAGTTATTACCTTGTAACACATAAATTCTCCAGGACATGAAATAGGCTTCATCCATCTACAGGTAAACACAACCACAGAGAGGTTATAAGTTCCCAGTAGCTCCAGGTCTTCAGTAAACGCAAGAAGAGCTGAAAGGAGCACACAGCAAAGAAAAACCATAGGGAGGGAGTTTATCGTCCTTAAACCTGCCTTTAAAAAGGAATTATATGGTGATAACTCATCTTTTTCCAAGTCACTCTCCAAGTACGGTGACATGAAAAAGTCTACGAAGATGTATACTTAGAGGAACCAAGGATTGAAAACCTCTTCACCTGAATGACAGTCTTAACAACTGAGAAGGTTGATTGAGAAAAGTAAAAAAAAAAAAAAAAGAAGAAGAGGTCCGTCATAAGGCCCGTACACACAATCAGACTTTTTGACAACAAACATGCAAATTAGCTGTTTTGGAGCAACATCTGACCGTGTGTACTTTCCATCGAACAAACTTTTTCGGTTTTCATCTGACTTTTGTTGGCTGTGCAAACGGACAAACTTCTTGACAACATAAGTCCAATGGAGCAAAGTCCGATCGTGTGTACACAAAACCATCAGACTTTTGTACAAAGCACAAATACGCATGCTCAGAACCAGTGCAAAAGATCAGACAACCATACAGAAGTTGACCAAAGGTGGCGCTGGAGTAATTGAACGTCCTCACATTTCTCCAGTTGGGGGACGCAGACGCCGCAATGCCTGGAGTTGGGGGACGCAGACGCCGCAATGCCTGGAGGTTGGGGACGCAGACGCCGCAATGCCTGGAGGTGGGGGTCACAGACGCTGCAATGTCTGGAGGTGGGAGACGCAGACGCCGCAATGCGTGGAGGTGGGGGACGCAGACGCCACAATGCGTGGAGGTGGGGGACGCAGACGCCACAATGCGTGGAGGTGGGGGACGCAGACGCCACAATGCGTGGAGGTGGGGGACACAGACGCCACAATGCATGGCATTAGATTACACGAGTGGCTTGATGGGTGCATTTGGGGGGACCATGAACACCGCAATTCGTGCATTTTAGGCTAGGAGGTGAGATGGGGTGGAGTCAGGGGCCATGAGCACAGTGATGGGTGGAGTTGGAGCGACGAGTAGCAGAGTCAGGGCCAATGGGCAGAGTCAGGGGCCACAAGTACTGTGACAGGTGGGGTCAGGGGCCATGGGCACATTGATGGGTGGATTTAGGGGCCATGGGCGCAGTGATGGATGCAGTTGGAGCCACAAGAAGCGCAGAGTCAGGGGCCACAAGTACTGTGATGGGAGGAGTCAGGGGCCACAGGCGCAGTGATGGGTGGAGTCAGGGGCAACAAGCACAATGATGGGTAGCATTGGAGCCACGAGTAGCGCAACAGGCAGAGTCAGGGCCAGGGCCAATAGGTGGAGTCAGGGGCCAAAAGCACTGTGATGGGTGGGATCAGGGGCCATGGACGCAGTGATGGGTGGGGTCAGGGGCCACGGGTGCGGTGATGGGTGGGGTCAGGGGGCCACGGGAGCGGTGATGGGTGGGGTCAGGGGCCACGGGCGCGGTGATGGGTGGGGCCAGGGGCCACGGTGATGGGTGGGGTCAGGGGCCACGGGCGCGGTGATGGGTGGGGTCAGGGGCGCGGTGATGGGTGGGGTCAGGGGCCACGGGCGCGGTGATGGGTGGGGTCAGGGGGCGCGGTGATGGGTGGGGTCAGGGGCCACGGGCGCGGTGATGGGTGGGGTCAGGGGCCACGGTGATGGGTGGGGTCAGGGGCCACGGGCGCGGTGATGGGTGGGGTCAGAGGCCACGGGCGCAGTGATGGGTGGGGTCAGGGGCCACGGGCGCAGTGATGGGTGTGGTCAGGGGCCACGGGCGCAGTGATGGGTGGAGTCAGAGGCCACGGGCGCAGTGATGGGTGGAGTCAGAGGCAACGGGCGCAGTGATGGGTGGAGTCAGAGGCCACGGGCGCAGTGATGGGTGGAGTCAGAGGCCACGGGCGCAGTGATGGGTGGAGTCAGAGGCCACGGGCGCAGTGATGGGTGGAGTCAGAGGACACGGGCGCAGTGATGGGTGGAGTCAGAGGACAAGGGCGCAGTGATGGGTGGAATCAGAGGCCACGGGCGCAGTGATGGGTGGAGTCAGAGGCCACGGGCGCAGTGATGGGTGGAGTCAGAGGCCACGGGCGCAGTGATGAGTGGAGTCAGAGGCCACGGGCGCAGTGATGGGTGGAGTCAGAGGCCACGGGCGCAGTGATGGGTGGAGTCAGAGGCCACGGGCGCAGTGATGGGTGGAGTCAGAGGCCACGGGCGCAGTGATGGGTGGAGTCAGAGGCCACGGGCGCAGTGATGGGTGGAGTCAGAGGCCACGGGCGCAGTGATGGGTGGAGTCAGAGGCCACGGGCGCAGTGATGGGTGGAGTCAGAGGCCACAAGTGCCGCCATGGGTGGAGTCAGAGGCCACAAATTCTGTGATGGGAGGGGTTATGATAACGAGCACAGCTAAACAAACGTGACAGAAATACTCCCATTACTATGTAGTTAGTAATGATAAGACACCTTTCCAGGGCTCTCAACACTCACTCTTAGGATCCCAGGGGTCCCTGACACCCACCTCCCTCCTCTCCAGCTGTCAGACCACCGCTCAGGAATTGTATACACAATGACCATCACACCGCACAGACGCCGGAATCAGCCCGGTCATGTGAGCGGAAAACCCCGCCCTGCATTTTTTGGACCAATGACAGCGAATCAAGCTCTGTACGGAAACCGGAAAATGTTCTTTCTCCTCCATTCAGGAGGTGGTTGTGGCGGAAGTAAACATTGTGCAGAGAACAGTGGGAGGGACTCCGCCGGGCACAGTGGGCGGTGTAGTGTCATATTTTGCTGCCTATCACAGGATGCTGCGGAAGTGACGTTGCCGCCAGAAATTGCGTACTGCGCATGCGCGATGCGTTCCAAACACTCGCGCCGTGCGTTCCAACATAGTTTCGGCAATACAGTTCAGCGAAACCATCACATAATGTTACGGAAGTGATGTTAAACACAACACAAACACTGGGCCGTGCGTTACAACACTAATACTCCCCTTGTTACCTCGTATCATTATTTACCAACCATGCTGAGCTACGTGCCGTGTTAGGTTTTGCATTGCTGGGACTTGTAGTGCCTATCCTGAGCTACACGCTTCAATGTTCAGTGTCCTCATCCTTATCCCCAAGCTTCAATGTTCAGTGTCCTCATCCCTATCCCCGAGCTTCAATGTTCAGTGTCCTCATCCCTATCCCCCTGCTTCAATGTTCAGTGTCCTCATCCTTATCCCCGTGCTTCAATGTTCAGTGCCTAATCCTTATCCCCGAGCTTCAATGTTCAGTGCCTAATCCTTATCCCCGAGCTTCAATGTTCAGTGTCCTCATCCTTATCCCCGAGCTTCAATGTTCAGTGCCTAATCCTTATCCCCGAGCTTCAATGTTCAGTGTCCTCATCCTTATCCCCGAGCTTCAATGTTCAGTGTCCTCATCCCTATCCGTGAGCTTCAATGTTCAGTGTCCTCATCCCTATCCCCCTGCTTCAATGTTCAGTGTCCTCATCCTTATCCCTGTGCTTCAATGTTCAGTGTCCTCATCCTTATCCCTGTGCTTCAATGTTCAGTGTCCTCATCCCTATCCCTGTGCTTCAATGTTCAGTGTCCTCATCCCTATCCCCATGCTTCAATGTTCAGTGTCCTCATCCCTATCCCCCTGCTTCAATGTTCAGTGTCCTCATCCTTATCCCTGTGCTTCAATGTTCAGTGTCCTCATCCTTATCCCCCTGCTTCAATGTTCAGTGTCCTCATCCCTATCCCCGAGCTTCAATGTTCAGTGTCCTCATCCTTATCCCCCTGCTTCAATGTTCAGTGTCCTCATCCCTATCCCCTTGCTTCAATGTTCAGTGTCCTCATCCCTATCCCGCTGCTTCAATTTTCAGTGTCCTCATCCCTATCCCTGTGCTTCAATGTTCAGTGTCCTCATCCCTATCCCCATGCTTCAATGTTCAGTGTCCTCATCCTTATCCCCCTGCTTCGATGAGGACACTGAACATTGAAGCATGGGGATAAGGATGAGGACACTGAACATTGAAGCTCGGGGATAGGGATGAGGACACTGAACATTGAAGCAGGGGGATAAGGATGAGGACACTGAACATTGAAGCTCGGGGATAGGGATCAGGACACTGAACATTGAAGCAGGGGGATAGGGATGAGGACACTGAACATTGAAGCACGGGGATAAGGATGAGGACACTGAACATTGAAGCCTGGGGATAGGGATGAGGACACTGAACATTGAAGCAGGGGGATAAGGATGAGGACACTGAACATTGAAGCTCGGGGATAGGGATGAGGACACTGAACATTGAAGCAGAGGGATAGGGATGAGGACACTGAATATTGAAGCACGGGATAAGAATGAGGACACTGAACATTGAAGCTCGGGATAGGGATGAGGACACTGAACATTGAAGCCCGGTGATAAGGATGAGGACACTGAACATTGAAGCACGGGGATAAGGATGAGGACACTGAACATTGAAGCTCGGGGATAAGGATGAGGACACTGAACATTGAAGCTTGGGGATAGGGATGAGGACACTGAACATTGAAGCACGGGGATAGGGATGAGGACACTGAACATTGAAGCCCGGGTATAGTGATGAGGACACTGAACATTGAAGCCCGGGGATAGGGATGAGGACACTGAACATTGAAGCACGTAGCTCAGGATAGGCACTACAAGTCCCAGCAATGCAGAACCTAACACGGCACGTAGCTCAGCATGGTTGGTAAAAAATGATACGAGGTAACAAGGGAAGTATTAGTGTTGTAACGCACGGCCCAGTGTTTGTGTTGTCTGTAACGTCACTTCTGTAACATTATGTGATGGTTTCGTTGAACTGTATTGCCGAAACTATGTTGGAACGCACGGCGCGAGTGTTTGGAGCGCTTTGCGCATGCGCAGTACGCAATTTCTGGCGGCAACGTCACTTCCGTAGCATTCTGTGATAGGCAGCAAAATATGACACTACACCGCCACCCATTACAGATTGCTCCGGAAGTGACGATCCACTGAGAAAATAGGCACTGCGCATGCGCGAAGCCATGAGATGATGTCACGGAAGTGACGTTCAACACAATACAAACACTGTGGCGGGAGAGCGCACAGCTACAGCTGAGCTTAATGAAATGATGTCAAATCAAGTGAACGTTAGTAAGGAGTTTGCACATATAATGTCATTACATAGCAGCAGTGGTCATGTTGAGGGGAGGGGTGCAATTTATCACATTATATGTGCAAGCTTCTTACTAATTGTGTGTGTTTAGCAGCATTAAATTGCACCCCCTCAACATGTCCACTGCTGCTATGTAATGACATTATATGTGCAAACTCCTTACTAACGTTCACTTGATTTGATATCATTACATTAAGCTGTAGCTGTGCGCGCTCCCGCCGCTGTGTTTGTATTGTGTTGAAAGTCACTTCCGTGACATCATCTGATGGCTCCACTGCTCCGTATTATGCTACAACTTTTGGAACGCATATGGGGATCTTATGCATGCGCAGTGGCTATCTTCTCATTGGAACGTCACTTCTGGAGCAATCTGTGATGGGTCGCCAAATGTGTTGTGACACCGGAATCGGAATGTTTGTTCCTCGGAAAGCGACAGTGTCCTGCCGAAAAAGGTCCCCCAGCGGATAATGACTTTGTACCAGACGATACAAGGGGCGGGTGTATTACTGTTATATCGTCTACTCTGATAACTTATGCCGCGTACACACGAGCGGACTTTTCAACATCCAAATGATTGGAATGATTCCGTCAGACTATTCGATCGTGTGTGGGCTGCAACGGACTTTTGATTCGCAAAAGTCTGACGGACTTTAGAAAATGGAACATGCTTCAAATTTTCAGACGGAACTCCGCCGGACCCGGTCCCTTCGAAAAATTCGCTCGTGTGTATGCTATTCCGACGGACTAAAACCGACGCTAGGGCAGCTATTGGCTACTGGCTATGAACTTCCTTATTCGAGTCCAGTCGTACGTCATCACGTTCGAATCCGTCGGAGTTTGGTGTGATTGTGTGTGGCCAAGTCCGCTCAGTCGAAAAGTCCGTCAGAACTCTGTCGGAACTCCGGCAGAACTCCGGCAGGACTCCTTCGGAAGTCTGTCGGACATAAATCCTCTCGTGTGTACGGGGCTTTAGGAGTTGTTCTAACAATAAACTACACGTCTTTGAGGGGCGTGTTTGACCACTGGGCACTTAAACCCCAGTGGCGGCCCGTCCATAGGGGGGTGCGGGGGTGCGCCCCCTCCAGGCAGTCACAAAAAACAAACAAAAGAAAACATTTTTTAAAGTTGGCCCTTTAAAAAAAATACATAAAAGGTCCTTAAGTGCACTGTGTTCGGACCCGGACACAGTGCACTTATGGGAGGCGCCACGTCTATGCAATCACGAGATTGCAGACGTGGTGCTTCATTTGCGGGTGTTTAGCCCGCCTTGCGGCGCTTTCTGAAGCACCGAGTAGCTTCCGCCAGGCGCCTGTAGTATATATTACTACGGCCGGGGGCAGTTTGATTGACATCTGGGTTTGATGTCACTTCCTGTTTTCTCTCTCCAATTGCGCCCAGGAGAGAGGAAACAGGAAGTATGAGAGCAGCGGACTCCTCCATCGCCACTGTGGAAGGAGATACCGCTGGAGAGGACAACACACAGCAAGGTAAGTAACGGGGGGGGGGGGGGGGGATTGATGGTGACACAGGCTGCCGCAATTGGTGGTGACACATGCTGCAATTGGTGGTGACACATGCTGCTGCATTTGATGGTGACACAGGCTGCTGTAATTGGTGGTGACACAGGCTGCTGCAATTTGGTGGTGACCCATGCTGCTTCAATTTGGTGATGACACATGCTGCTGCATTCGATGGTGACACAGGCTGCTGCGTTTTGATGGTAACACATGCTGTTGCAATTGGTGGTTAGACAGGCTGCTGCATTTGATGGTGACACATGCTGCTACAATTGGTGGTGACACAGGCTGCTGCAATTGGTGGTGACACAGGCTGCTGCAGTTTGGTGGTGACACAGGCTGCATGTAAGGAAGGACTCTGCTGGGGGCACCTGATGTAAGGACGGACTCCGCTGGGGACACCTGATGGCATCTGGTGGCAGGCGACGTGGCTAGTGACACGCTCAGGGCCCCCACTGATTCTGCATTAAGGTGAGTTTAATGATTTCATTTTGTATTACAATGTAATAATATAAATAATGCGCTTCAATCATCCTGACACCATAACAACCATGGTGGCGGGATGATTGAAGTGCTAACACCAGGTGTTTGGAATAACTTTATCTGTGGACTCTGATGTAAAGGGGGACTCTTGTTATTAAAGAGGGAGTAAACTCTGATGGGTTTTACTTCCTCTGTTTCCCTGCAAAGGTAAAGCATAATGGGCTACTATGCATTGCAGGAGCCTGCGATGTCACTGCTGTCCCCTCTTCCATGAAGCGCCCATCTTCCTTCTGGGTATCACTGCTCCGACGCTGTGAGTGGCCAGAGCAGTGATGACATCACTCCGGTGCATGCGAGCGGGAGCCGTCAGTGACGACATGTTAGCCTTTACTGATGGCTAACATGCATGCGCCGCAGACATCGGTGCCCCTTTTTAGGAAAATATTTCCTTAAAGTGGATGTAAAGCTGATTTTTTTTTTTTGTTATGTCAGGCACAATATAGAGTGTGGAATTTCGGGGGGTTCCCCCAGATCCTTTTTTTTTCTCCCCCCCCCCCTTTTTCTTATCTATCATAACTAGTGGTTTGTGGATATATAAAAAATAACATGCATTATTGTGTTATGTTTCTACTAGTGGCCATTAGTAGGTAATCTTGGCTGGGTCAGACTCGGGCTGCGGGGTTATGCCTGCAGCGTATGGTTAGCTATTGAGAGCTGTTGGATAGCTGTATTCTATTGTTTTCTATGGAAGTTCTCCCCTGCGCATGCACTGGGTATTGCGTTTAGTGAAAGCTTGCGTTGATACAAGCGTCATGTTTCTATATGGCGATAGCTGATGTGGAGCTGTCTGTTCTGCGCACACGCATGGGGGGCTGGCTATCTGATTTATTTATCGGCGAATGGGTCATGGCGCCGGGTTATGTGGCGTCATGTCTCCATGGTAACTGCCGGCATTATGCTTAGCAGACCCAGCTGAGAGTGATAACAGCAATCACTTCCCTGGGAGTTTTGGGGCCGCAGGTTCTATTTAAACAGAGTAGCCGCATTCTAATAGTGAGCGATGGATGTGCAGAGCGGATGGCATGCCAAGGTATGGGCTATTAAGATAGAGGAATCTCCTCTCCTATGGACAATATTATGTCAGCTGTGTAATTTATTCAATTATGAATTGGAGAGTGATTGGTATTATCTTTTACTAATATCTTTTTTGTAGTGGCTTCATATACTGGCCTGGGTTTCTCTACATATGTCCGTTTGAAAGGCTTTCCTATAGAACAGTGATAGACCCACTTTGATAGATTGTGGTTATTACGTAATAAATTATGAAAAATCGTTTTTATTGATAGATGAAATGGGCTTCATTGCAGCAGCTGACAGGTAATTTTAGTTTCGTTTTGAGTAAAGCCCCTTTCACACTGGGGTGGTGTGGGCATCGGCGGTAAAGCGGCGCAGATCACTGGCTTCTGACAGAGGAACCTTGGTCCCTAACGGGGAGAGGCACTGCTGCTATGCAGTGCCCTCCAGTGCCACCTACAGGTGCATATCATTGCCACCTACTAGTGTCTACCAGTGCCACCTATCAGTGCTGGTTATCAGTGTTGCCTACCAGTGCCGCCTCATCAGTTCCGCCCAGGCCCCGGACTGGTCATAGGGCATACCAGGCTTTTGCCCGGTGGGCCACGGTCCCTGGACTGCATGTTGTAGGAAGAGCAGCCTCTTGATGACAGGGCCGGACAGCGGGAGGTAAGAGACGACCGGGCTCAGGATAGGGTTAACACAGACCACGGCCGCCGCTCGCCTACCACTATACGGGCATTCCTAAAGGCGGGACAGACACCGCGCGGGCCGGCCGCGCTGGAGTTATAGCTACACTGAAGGAGACAGGCAGCAACCTCTCTCCTAACACCGGCCGGGACACTGTGATGGCTGCACAGGGAGGAGGAGGATGAGTGCAGTGTAAAAAAAAAAACAGAAACAAATGTGTTCCAGTGCATTACATGTCTCAAAGTCCCTCCCACTCTGCAGTGTCGGGGAAAGGGAGTTGATTGGGCCTGTCTCTTCACCTGTATGGGGCTGTCTCTTTACTGGTATGGTGCTGTCTCTTTACTCATATGGTGCTGTCTTTTTACTGGTATGGTGCTGTCTCTTTACTGGTATGGTGCTGTCTCTTTACTGGTATGGGGCCGTCTCTTTACAGGTATGGGGCCGTCTCTTTATAGGTACTGGGCCGTCTCTTTATAGGTATGGGGCCGTCTCTTTACTGGTATGGTGCCGTCTCTTTACAGGTATGGTGCCGTCTCTTTACAGGTATGGTGCCGTCTCTTTACAGGTATGGTGCCGTCTCTTTACTGGTATGGAGCTGTCTCTTTGCTTGTCTGGGGCCGTCTCTTTGCTTGTCTGGGGCCATCTCTTTGCTTGTCTGGGGCCGTCTCTTTGCTTGTCTGGGGCCATCTCTTTGCTTGTCTGGGGCCGTCTCTTTGCTGGTCTGGGGCCGTCTCTAAGCTGGTCTAGGGCCATCGGGGCCGACTCTTGGCTGGTCTGGGGCCGTCTCTTGGCTGGTCTGGGGCCGCCTCTTGGCTGGTCTGAGGCTGACTCTTGGCTGGTCTGGGGCCGTCTCTTGGCTGGTCTGGGGCCGTCTCTTGGCTGGTCTGGGGCCATCTCTTGGCTGGTCTGGGGCCGTCTCTTTGTAGAATTAGGGATGGTTCTAGGGATGAATATCTGGTCACCAACCACCCCTGCAAACGCCCACCCCACATCTCCGACCTACTCCCCCCAGTGACTGGGCTGCCCAGTTTAAAATGCCCGGGCCTATTTCTTGTCCCAGTCCGGGCCTGGTGCCGCCTATCAGTGCTCTTCAGTGCTACCCATCAGTGCCTTTCAGTGCTTCAGTTGTCCATCAGTGCCACCTCATCAGTGCCGTCTTATCGGCACCTATCTGTGCAGCCAATCAGTGCCCATCAGTGCTGCCTCATCAGTGTACATCATTAAAAGAAAAACTTCCTGTTTTCAAAATTTTATGACAAACTGTTTTTTTTTTTTTCAAAATTTTCTGTCTTTTTTTCATTTTTTAGAAAAAAAAAAGAAAGCAGTGATTAAATACCAGCAAAAGAAAGCTCTATTTGTGTGAGAAAAATTATAAAAATGTAATTTGGGTACAGCGTTGTATGACCACACAATTGTGAAAAGAGTGAAAGCACTGGGGACTCAGTCCCCCAGATACGGATGGTCGACACTGGTACGCCCGACCTCCCAGGGGGGACTGGTGTGCCCTGACCTATACAAATATTTCCTAGCCACCCAGCTAGTCACAGCGGCCTGGTGGCTCTCCCCTGATACCTCAAACCCCGCCACCTTGGTTGAGGCGGTGGTGGTGAACTCGTTAGAGGCGCTGAAACTCTTACTTTTTCGTGGCCCCAAGGCCCCATACCCGTTGCCCTCTCCATGCGCACCACACTTCGGGCTTGGGGGCAGGACTTAAACTTGAAAAGTACCCTAAAAATGCACTTTCACCAGCTGCCGCCCTGTGGTTGAACCCCACCCTTGAGCATATTTACAAATTGCCTGAAACCCACGCTTGGACTAAATTCAACATCAAAACAGAAGTCCAAATAATCTCTGATCAATCTCTGGTCCCGTTCCCCAAATTGATTTCTAATTTCAATATCCCGCAGACCTATTTTTTTTTAGATATCTACAACTTTCCCATGCCTTCGGTCACCAATTTTACAGTTCTCCCCTCCAGATTGTCCAATCCACTCTAGAAGACCTCCTTAGATCCAAATGTGCAAATAAGCCCACCTCGCAACTTTACATTTGATAATGACCTCCCTTCCCTCTCTGGAAAAACTCAGAAACAAATGGCTGCAAGACATCCCCGACTTTGACAGTGACGATTGGGATGACTTATGGGACTTCCCTTTCAGATCCCTGGTCTCCCTGAGAGACCGACTAATACAATTCAAGATGGTCCATCGTGCATATTTTACCCCACACAGGTTGCACAAGATGAACCCCGCCCTCTCCCCCCCACCCAGGCTGCTGGCGCTGTGGAACAATACCGGGTGATTTCACTCATATTTTCTGGACCTGCCCAGCCATTGCCGAATACTGGAAAGTGATACTAAAGGTCATCACCCAGGTCACCACCATTTCACTCCAACCCTCCATGGCAATATCTATACTAGGCCTGATGGAACAGATAATTCCCACTGTAGCAAGCCGCACTCTGGTCGGGCTACTTCTCTTTTACGCGCGCAAAAGCCATAGCCCTTAGTTAGCGTAAGCCCACTCCTCCTCCTCTCTCTCTCTGGAAACAACTGGTCAAGAATAGCCTGCCTCTGTATAAAGATTGTTATGCCAATAGGGGTTGCCCTCAAAAATATGATAAGGTTTGGTCCAAATGGCTGGCAGATTCCTCCACAGCCTCAGACTCAAACCCTTCTTAACTCAGTATTTCCTGTTAATAAATAGGAATCTGCAACTATGAAAGTAATGTATGCTTCTGGAACACATGCTCTAGCCCCACGGTGTCCTCCTACCCATGAAGGTCAACCTGCTTTGTGAAGTTTTGAGCTCCCTGCCGTATTTCATATAATTGTTTGTCTTATATTATACCTCTGCAGGTACCTAAGTAAGTCTTGTCATGATCAGTGTATGTTGTTTTTTTCTGTTGAATGTTTTTAAATTTAATAAACAGATTTTCAAAAAAAAAAAAAAAAAGAGTGAAAGCGCTGCAAGCTAAAAATTGGCCTGGGCAGGAAGGGGGTTTAAGTGGCAAGTAAGCAAGTGGTTAATCACTCTAACCAAGCAAAATTACTTAACAAAACTAAACTAATGTTTTTTTTCGATTTGCACATGTCTATTGTGTGGCTGCCCTGGCATACCTCCATGAGGTGATAGACCATGTTGGTATTTTCCATGGCTTGGAATACTCCGGAATCCTCTGTGCCTGTAATGGTCTACAAGGAGCCACAATACCATGAGCTATCACAGGTAGGACCAATACTTGGTCCTTTTTCAGAGCTAGACCTTTAAAGTATAAAGAATCGTGAACAATCAATATTCTTCTCCCATTTTTATTTATTCTTCTCTCCTTCTCTTTTCTTTCATTTCTGTTCTATACTTTTAAGGGCACTTCTCAGAGGCCCACAATTTCATTCTTCTTTTCAAACTAAATAATAGATTTTTCTACACAAGTTCAGAGTATTTCTAAATAGACCATCGATGTAATGATTGGCTGATCACAAAGCAATTTTGTTGGTTTTACTAGTAATATACTCTACCACTGAACTCAATTATACTTTTGTTATATTTTAATATGATACTCCTGTACAAATGTTAGTATTATTGTACAATTGTTATATCTAAGATCCAATAAAAGCTTATTTAAAAAAAAAATATATTTATCAGTCAACTGCTGCACCTGCAGGGCTCCGAGGAAACTGGAGTCTGCATCCCTCTAGATGTTATTTCCTATTAGGAGTATCTCACCATAAATGACACTTTTGCTGCAGGGGATGCCCAAAATCTGACTTGCATCTTAATGCAGACTTCTGGAAAAATCAGTGAGCCAATTACACAAGCAGGAAATTACATTTATGGGGGCATTCTGTATAACATCTGTGTACAGAACACCTCCAGGTTGCCATACAGTGGAGTTACCCTTTAAAAACCCCAAATTAACAAAAATATGTAAGTGCAAAACCAAATACAAAAAGTTCATGAGGAGTCTATGGTCCTCCCCTGAAGAAGAAGGGCTTCAATCCCTAACCCCCCCCCAGGTGCAAGGCAGTTGGATTCCTGTCCTTAGGGATCTGTCATGGTAGAGGAGTCTATGGTCCTCCTCAGAAGAGGAAGGGCCTCAATCCCTACCCCCCCCCCCCCCCGGGTGCAAGACAGGTTGATTCCTATCCTTGGGGATCTGTTATGGTAGAGGAGTCTATGGTCCTCCTCCGAATCCCTAACTCCCCCCCAAGGTGACCAGATTTTTAAAATGAAATCTGGGGACATTTATTTTTTTACTAGTAATGGCAGCAATCAGCGACTCATAGCGGGACTGCGATATTGCGGTGGACAAATCAGACACTAAGTGACACTTTTGACACGTTGTGGAAAGCAGTGACATTAATACAGTGATCAGCAGTGATGGAGTTAAAGTAAAGGGCGTTGCTTAACGCCGTTACTTTAGAGGGTAACGAGTAATCTAACTGATTACTCTTCCCCTCATGGTAATCCCGTTCCCATTACTTGGGCGGCGTTACCACAATTACATCTACGGCCACGGGGGGCGGTAGATGTAATTGCCGTAACGCCGCAATTACATCTACCGCCACTAGGGGTGCAACGGCCACGACCCGGAGCGCTCCGCAGCCTCGGCCTTAGGAAAGGCCGCGGCTTCAGCCTAGCTCCGGAGCGGCAGCCATCGTGGTGCTCCCGTCGGCCGTTTACAATGTGATTGCTCCGTCAAATGACGGAGCGATCACTTCTAAACAAACCGGCGTCATGATGACCCCGGTTCCTCTCTCCCCTCTGTGTACAGATATGTACAGGGGAGGGGAGAAATCGGATGGCAACAGCGCTGTGGGCTGGATCTGTAGTGACAATTGCAGTCACAGCCACCCCTCCATACCCTGCCAATACTCTGCAGTACCCTGCCAATACTCTGCAGTTCCCTGCCAATACTCTGCAGTACCCAGCCATACTCTGCAGTACCCAGCCATACTCTGCAGTACCCAGCCATACTCTGCAGTACCCAGCCATACTCGGCAATACCCAGCCATACTCGGCAATACCCAGCCATACTCGGTAATACCCAGCCATACGCGGCGATACCGAGCCGTACCCAGCCGTGCTCAACTGTACCCAGCCATACTCTATTACAGTGGGGGAGATTGTGGATATTAAAGTGAGGACTATATGGTGGTGGAATTTTCACAGGTTTTTGCAACTTCAATTATTATCCTCTGATCTGAAAAATTATCCGACTTGAGGAACGATCCGATCTGTGAGTTTGGGGGGGACGACAGATGTACAGAGGGGAAACAGATATGTTTGTGGGGGATGACAGACGTGTAGTGGGGTACAGAGGGGGGAACAAATATATGTGTGGGGGGAAGAGACGTGCAAGGGGGTACAGAGCGGAAATAGACGTGCGGGGGGGGGGAACGCGCCCCTTGCTTACAGTAATACTAGACCCGGGGCACTGTCTCTTCTGATAGGCATGGAACTTATATAGGGACATCACGGATGTATCCTCTGGGACTGTGAGATCATAATGGGCGGGGACATCATCCGTGATGTCCCTATATAAGTCGCTGCACGCCGCGTCCCTGTCATTGTGAGCGGAGACAGCGACGAGGCAACATCTCCAGAAGAGAAGAACAGAAGGCCAGACGACAGCGGCAACAGAACACCGCTTGTAAAAGAGCTAGTAGAAGGCGCGGTGGCCCGGCAAAAAGAACCGAAGAGGGGGACAAGACCCCCGAAGTCGGAAGAAGAGGGCAGCGACGGCGAAGAAGAAAACTGGGCTCCTCCGCTAGTAAAAGAGCTAGCAGATGGAGTCCGATGAGAAGACCCCGGAAGACCCCCGGAGCTGTGCAATAAACTATTTTAACCCTTGTGTGTTGTGTTTTTTTTTTTTTACAGGTGAATGGTTAGGGGTACATTTTACCCCATACTCATTCACATAGGATGGGGGGCTGGGATCCGGGGGCCCCCTTATTAAATTTACAAAGTGCATCGCGCTTCGTGCATGCGCAGTAGGGAAACCTGCAAGGAATGATACCCGAGAGAAAAAAGGTGACAGCGGGGGGAGCTCCAGCACACAGCCTGTGATTGACAGCCTCAGCTCTTTCCCTGAGTGCTGTGTGTGTGTGTGTGTGTGTGTGTGTGGGGGGGGGGGGGGGGGGTCCCTCCAATCAGCTCTCAGAAATCTATTCACTGAGGTCTGTAGAGTGTAATTTCAGCTCTCGTCTCCCTTTTTCTAAACATTCAGACAAGCTTTATGAATTCTAGACTTTAAACATATGTAGAAGAGAGAAGACTGCAGATAAACAGATAAAACTTATGTAGGAGGATTTGCGGTTCATTTACTAAAAGCCAAAAGTACTGTGTACTCTGCAAGTACCATTGCTCCAGAGCTTAACAAATGCACTGATGCTCTGCTGACTTCCATCATCCAATCATGTGCAAGCCAAAAACGCTGTTTTGTTTTTTTCCCCCTTGCATGTAATTGGGTATTCTTTTCAAAGTGAAACCTTACACCATTTAATAAGCTCTGGAGCAACTGCACTTTACAGTCCATTTGCCTTTTTGTTTCATCTCTGTGTATCACCTGAAGCCAGTCACTTCACTGGGTATATGTAAGGCTTTGCAACTACTTTAAAGGATTTTTTGGCACACCTGTTTTAGCAGGTGTAGTCTGCATCCCCCCTGCAGGCGGCGCTTGACCAAAGAGGCAATGCAGAAGGGGAAGGAAGTTCTGAGGAACTATGAATTCCTGCAGTCACAAGGAGGCAGCTGTCAGATTGGACACTGGTGCCCCATGTGACTTCAGTGGCCATCTTGGGTCAGGCAGAGTCTATTTAAGTAAAACATACTCCTGCGCATGAGTGAACTGACTCTATAGTGCTTTATTGCTTGGTCAGAGAACCGATAATCCTTTAAATGCCTTGCTGCCCTCTGAGACTGGGGTCACCCTTGTTTTACTGTAAGATTATAAGAATAAAGAGGGGGCGGACTGTCCTAGGGCATTATCCAACACATTTATTACAAATTTCTGATAAAACCAAAAAGATGTCTATTCACAAACATGAACTTAAAAACTTGCTCATTGAGCCACATGGATCCTTAAGGAAGACGGCTCGCTCTGTGATCAGCAAGTCCATGAGACTCGGCTGATCACAGAACAGAGCAAAGGGCCAATCCTGCCCCTTAGCACGTGATCAGCTGTCAGCCAATGAAAGCTGATCATGTGATGTAAACAGAAACTGGTAATCTGATTTGATTATCGGCTTGTGTAAATGGGACATCAGTCCAACACACTCCACACCCACTGCTGCTAAGCAGTGCCCACCAGTGCCACCTATCAGTGCTGCCTATCAGTGCCACCTTAAAGGAGAATTGTACAAAAAAACAAGATTGATTAAACCCACAAGTGCTTTTTTTTTACCACTACTATTCTTTTATATTGGCTTTTGGAATTTACAAATGCAGCAATTTAGTAATCAGATGAAAGGTTTAGCGCTAGAGATGCACACTTAATCATCAAGAATAGTTATCGCGATCTTGACTAAAGTGTTTCACAATTCTTTCTATGCATAGAATTCTCTCTACTCTTCTGAAGCCACAGCCATCAAAAGAAAGGAAGAGAAAACCTGGCAGTCTGACAAGAATCAAAACATTCTTTATCAGTTGAATTTAAGTATAAACATTGTAACAATTTGTCAATGGAATAGAATAGACTTTGTGTGCAAGTGAAAAAACTTTAACCACTTAAACCTTTTTCTGACTTGGTTTCAAGTTAAAATCTTTTTTTTTTGCTAGAAAATTACTTGGAACCCCCAAACATTATATATATATTTTTTAGTAGACACCCTAGAGAATAAAATGGTGGTTGTTCAAATATTTTGTCACACTGTATTTGCAATTTTTTTTTTTTTTCTTAATAAATTTAATTTTTATTTTTATTTTTAGAATAAAATTTGTTTTAGTTAATAATAATAAAAAAAAAATTCAACTACCGAATTAGGGACAAATAGAGACTAGGGTGGTTTGATATACTGCCCTGGCTTTAATAAATAAAATCTGCTATCAAACTCATTTTATATCTGTGCAGAGGAGGCTACCACTTTTGATATATCTCAATTGCTATATCCCTTTTTTGGATTTATTTTTTCCATCATTTTATCTTTTTTTTTTTTTTATCATTTTATGCCAGTAGTTCTTTGTCCGTTTTGCCCTTATATAACATGCCGCCTGTGTTCTAACATGGCCACCATGTTTTGTTGTTCTATTTCTGGTTTGTTCCCCTCAGCTTTTGTTCTGTATATTTACGTGATGTGTCAGTGCGTCGCCCACACCCCAGACGACGTCACCTATGACGAAACGTGCGTCGGTTGGTCTAGACGTGTTGACACCATCACGTGACTGAAGCGAATGGGCGCTTGTTTGCCGGTGTTCTGCCGTATAGTGTCCGGCCATCAAATAGTGTCCGCTCCATACTGCTCATGCGCAGTACGGAGCAGACGAAGCTTCGGAAAATCTCCGAAGCTGAACGGCGCCTGCGCCGTGAGTGGAGGTGGTAGCCCCACCATCCAAGCGGACACAGGGTTGTGAATTTTAGAGGGCCCCTTGCGGGCGAGCTTCGCTCGCCACGCTTCGGGTTCGGCCTCGCTGCGCTCGGCTCTTTTTTATTCTAACTCTATGTCCACTTGGATAGTGGGGATAGAACCTGGACTCACGGCGCAGGCGCCGTTCATCCTCGGCAATTTTCGGAATCTGTGTTGCTGTGTACTGCGCATGCGCAATACGCAGCGGACACTATCCGATGGAGGACGTTATCTGACAAGACACCGGCCAGCATTTCATGCTGTTTTTACTGTTTGCTTGTGAGTACTGTGTTACCTATCTATTTTAAGCTATAGGAGCTTTTTTTGTCTATACCCTATGAGCGATCTTCCTAGTGGAGGCCCTTGGGAGAAGTTTTTCTGTTCCACCTTGACGGTCCATCCGGGAGACTTAGTGGCATTGATTGTGAGCTTGGAATTATTTCTATTTGGTAAGCGCACAATTAGATTGGTGACCAGCACATCGATGGTGAAGGAAGATCTTTTGGTGCACTAAAATCCATTTGAATGAGTCACTCCTTTATCAATTTAAACGGACTGTTGCACTCTTTTTGGTCTGGAGCACTTTTTTGGGCACATTATTTTATTTTATTTATTTAATATATCACGTTTGGACTCTAAGAATATTTTTTTAATTCATATTTTTAATTATCCTATTTATTTATTTTTTTCACCATTATTACGGTTTTGATTAATTAATTCAATAAGATTTATTTATTTAGAATACGATATTGAATGTTATATTTATATCCTGATTAATTTTTGTTTTTTGTCATGCATCACAATTTATATGCTAATTATGAGGAGTATATGTATCTAATTATATGATTGAGGGACCAGTATAATTTATTCACTTTATTATTGTTTAAAGATTAATATATATTTGCATATCAAATATTGCATGAGATCATATGACCATATATTAATACAGGTGTTGAAATATTAGTGGGGTGGGGATTTGCAGGGTAGCGCAGTTACTTTTTGTTTTACACTGTATTTGCGCAGCGGTCTTTCAAATGCAATTTTTTTTAAAAAGAAATGACCTTAATGAATTAAAAAAAAAAACTAACCAGTAAAGTTAGCCCATTTTTTTGTATAACGTGATAGATTTTACGTTGCGAGAATCGTGAGAGAACCGTGATATTTTTATTCTAAGCAAAAAAATTGTGATTCTCATTTTGCCCAGAATCGTGCAGCTCTATTTAGGGCTAGGAAACACTTTTTAATAGATAGAAAGTGCATTTTTTATACATCTATATAGATCTGATCAAAATGAGGGACAGTCCCTCAAAATCAGGGGCAGTCCTTCGAAATCAGAGACAGTCCCTCGAAATCAGGGGCAGTCCCTCGAAATCAGAGACAGTCCCTCGAAATCAGGGACAGTTGAGAGTTATGCATTTATCAAAACATATAGAACATCTGGCCTATTGTGACATCATGGAAAAGCAGACGCTCCCTTTTCTGCACCTTCAGCCGAATCTTCTTCTATGACTTCTGTGAATCAATTAAATCAGAATATTTTGTTAGCCCCGGGAAAGATTTTTTTTTTTTTTGAACGGAATTAACTCCAAGTAACAGCGATGAGCTCATGGAATAAGAACGATCCTTCAAATGACATGTACTAAGCAGTTTCATCAAAGCTGACCCAACAGCCGGCAGCAGGCACTGCGCCTCTTCCTGCTGTCAGCTGTTGGGTCAGCTTTGAAGAAACTGCTTAGTACATGTCATTTGAAGGATCGTTCTTAGTCCATGAGCTCATCGCTGTTACTTGGAGTTAATTCCGTTAAAAAAAAAATACTTTCCCGGGGCTAACAAAATATTCTGATTTAATTGATTCATAGAAGTCATTGCCAGGAGAATCGGTACTTATTCCAGTGAATCACCAGCCTTATTGCTGTGAAGTTACATCAGTTTGAGAGACCGCACCACCTTTCAGAGAGATGAGCACCAGGGTGCCAGCGAAGATCAGCAAAGAGGAATGTAGCAAGATCCCAGGCCTCCTTTAGTCTGAGAACCTCCAGAGCCAAGAGCCATCCTTCCGTATAGAGTGGGTTGTAAGGCATAGTGGGTGTAATGAGATTCATGAGCGCCAGACACTTCTTGAATGCAAAGAC
This sequence comes from Lithobates pipiens, assembly GCF_037356315.1. Lineage (NCBI taxonomy): Eukaryota > Metazoa > Chordata > Amphibia > Anura > Ranidae > Lithobates > Lithobates pipiens. The sequence continues at coordinate 10,348,104 of NW_027507791.1, forward strand.
ATCTTCCTGACAGATTCTTCTTAAAGTCTGCCCTAGGGTCGGAGCCCCAGCACAGGGGTCTCCTCCAGCTTGACTGGACCCAGGAACTCTGCACCCTGCTGTTCAGTCCCCAGACTATTTATGAGCAACTGGACAACTCCCCCCAGGGATTGGCTGGAGACCAACAAATATTTAGCCTGCATGCCATGTTCTTCCTCTGAATATGGTTCTAGAACCCTCTAGAGCAAACTTTAAAAAAAAAAGGGCTAGTTTACTGTCCTATAGACTTTAAGGGGGCTGGATTGTGGCCAGTGGGGGTAGAAAATATCCCGGACCCAGCATAGATCAGAATAAAAATGGCCTCAGGTTTAGTGGTCAATTGGAGGAGGAATAGTGCCTCATCATTGGTATCAGTGGAAGGAATAGTGCCCCATTAATGGTGTTACTGGGAGGAATAGTGCTCCATTATTGGTGTCGCTGGGAGCAATAGTGCCCCATTATTGGTATCAGTAGGAGGAATAGTGCCCCATTATTGGTATCAGTGGGAGGCATAGTGACCCATCATTGGTATCAGTGGGAGAAATAGTGCCCCATTACTGGTGTCACTGGGAGGAATAGTTCCCCATTATTGGTGTCACTGGGAGCAATAGTGCTCCATTATTGGTATCAGTGGGAGGAATAGTGCCCCATCATTGGTATCAGTGGGAGGAATAGTGCCCCATCATTGGTATCAGTGGGAGGAATAGTGCTCCATCATTGGTACCAGTGGGAGGAATAGTGCCCCATTACTAGTATCACTGGGGGGAATAGTGCCCCATTATTGGCATCTCTGGGAGGAATAGTGCCCCATTATTAGTGTCACTGGGAGCAATAGTGCCCCATTATTGGTATCAGTAGGAGGAATAGTGCCCCATCATTGGTATCGGTGGGAGGAATATTGTCCCATTGCTGGTGTAAGTGGAAGGGATAGTGCCCCATCATTGGTGTCAATGGCAGCTATAGTGTCCCATCATTGAGACTTGTGGAAGGAATAGTGCCCCATCGTTGGTGTCAGTGGGAGGAATAGTGCCCCATCATTGGTATCAGTGGGAGGAATAGTGCCCCATCATTAGTGTCACTGGGAGGGATAATGCCCTATCATTGGTATCAGTGCCCCATCATTGGTGTCAATGGGAGAAATAGTGCCCCATCATTATTGTCAGTGGGAGGAATAGTACCCCATCATTGGTGTCAGTGGGAGGAATCGTGCCACATCATTGGTGTCAGTGGGAGGAATAGTGCCACATCATTGGTGTCAGTGGGAGGAATAGTGCCCCATCATTGGTGTTAGTGGGAGGAATAGTGCCCCATCATTGGTGTCAGTGGGAGGAATAGTGCCCCATCATTGGTGTCAGTGGGAGGAATAGTGCCCCATCATTGGTGTCAGTGGGAGGAATAGTGCCACATCATTGGTGTCAGTGGGAGGAATAGTGCCACATCATTGGTGTCAGTGGGAGGAATAGTGCCACATCATTGGTGTCAGTGGGAGGAATAGTGCCCCATCATTGGTGTCAGTGGGAGGAATAGTGCCCCATCATTGGTGTCACTGGGAGGAATAGTGCCCCATCATTGGTGTCAGTGGGAGGAATAGTGCCCCATCATTGGTATCAGTGGGAGGAATAGTGCCTCATCATTGATACTAGTGGGAAGAATAGTGTCCCAAAATTAATATTAGTGGAAGAAATAGTGCCTCATATCATTGGGAGGAATACTGACCCAAGGGCTAGCAAAGGGCTGCATCTGGCCCTTGGGCTGCAATTTGGAGACACTGCAGGCTGTAGACACTGAGCAGCCCTAATGAATCAACACCTGCTCCTCTCATTACAGTGGAGCCAACTACAGTACATTTACCTCCTATTTCTAGGAGGGTGCTACACGCTGATGCTATTTTTATCTGTGCTCCACCTGGGAAATTTCCCTTAAAGAGGAGCTGCACAAAAAAAAAAAATATTAAAAGCCAGCAGCTACTAATATTGCAGCTGCTGACTTTTAATAATATCACACTTACCTGTCCCAGGTTCCAGCGATGTCGGCGGCAGATGACGAGCGATCGCTCGTCTCGCTGCAGCCACCGCCGCCATCCTCTGTCAGGGAATCGGGAAGTGAAGCTGCGCTGGTTCCCCGCTGTGTCTCTGGGAACTGTGTGTTTCCCAGAACACAACGGGGGGGGGGGGCGGAGCCATGAGGCGATGGGCAGAGCCATGAGGCGATGGGCGGAGCCATGCGGCGGTCTGGCCGGAAGTGGGTGCAGTTACCTGGATTATCCAGGTAACTGTACCCCCCTCCCCCCCGAAAGGTGCCGATTGTGGCACCGGAGGGGGGGAGGGATAATACTAGCGGAACTTCCCCTTTAGGGTGAAGAACCGCTTTAACTTCCTGCCCTGCAGCCAAAACAGGAAGTGACCGGCTATCCCTCCAAAGTGAGGAAATCCCAGGTTGTTAACAGAATGAGTGTCCCCATTGGAAGACTTCCCCTTTATTCCTGTTCTGGTGACAACCCAAAAGTTAGGATTGTCTTTCTCTTTCAGTGATAACAGTAAATAGGACAAATCAAGAGGGTGAATCTCCATAACGGAGACACAGACAAGAAAAAAAAAACTGACAGCGGTTCTAATCCCTCTCCATTCTATCCAGAACAAACAAAAAAAACTTTGCCTTTAGTTTTACTGTAAGTTTTGGCTTTAGGTACACTTTGGACTGGCTGTAGATATCAGAGTCTCATGTAGGCCCCCCAATTCTATCTACAGTATATAGACCAGGGCGGCCCTAATATGAAAGCAGAGCTCCCAACTGTCCCTGATTTGGGGCAATGTCCCTCTGTCCCTCATTCCTCCTCATCTGTCCCTTGTTTTGGTCTGATCTATATAGTTATAGTGTTTCCTAGTGCAAAACCTTTCATCTGATTTCTAAATTGCAGCATTTGTAAATTCCAAAAGTCAATATAAAGGAATAGTAGTGGTAAAAAAAAAAAAAACACTTGTGGGTTTAATCAATCTTGTTTTTTTGTACAATTCTCCTTTAAAGGGGCGTGGAAAGGGGTGTGTCCTATGCCTGCATACGTTTGCTGATAGGTGTCCCTCATTCCCATCTCAAAAAGTTGGGAGGTATGTGAAAGGAGTCCAGGGAATATTTTTGGGCTATGCATCAGAATACTGCAAGACACCTCCCGGCTTATCAGAAACAAAACATTAGCAATTGATTTTCCAGCAACTTTTATTACGAATGATCTTTAGCCAATGGCGTCTGCTTCCAGGTTACATATTTTGGGGTGTATGTATAAAAACGTTGCTGTACAAAAGCTGACAAAACATTCGTACAGCCCCAGTGAAAACTTGCCATTTTGTGAGTAATATAATTATGTCCTGTGACTGTAAGCGCCATCTAGTGACCACAATGCAGTATTTTTTTTTTTTTAAATACCCCAATCAAAATAAATATTGCATTGTGGCCACAAGGTGGCGCTTAGAATCTTAAGAGGCAATTATATTACCTATAATACGGCAAGTTTCGTTGGAGCTGTGCAAAAGTTTTTTTTTTTTTTTACATAGACTCCTAAAATATTTTTACCCAACAAAAATAGAACTGAATAAAACCCTTTTTTTTTAATGTTTGCGTCTTGAGTGGCCCCAGTATTGGATACATTTGCTGTCATCAGGTCCTGTTTTTTTTTGTGAAAACCTTGATAGATAAGACACTGATGTGTGCAAGAATTCAAGGGATGCCCCACTGGTCTGTCATTGTGATTTGCAAACAAATGGCCCTTGAACAGGCTGGGGGTGGGGGGGGGGGGGGCAGATGTGGCCTCTGCATGTGACACTGTGGCCAGGACTTTGTATCTCTGGTGTTTGCTGGAGGGATCATCTTTGTGTACAGTGGGGAGGGGGGGGGGGGGGGGATAAACCGTCCTCAAACAGGTTGGTTCAGCTATACTAACACAAGCTTTTGGCCTTTAAGTATTAAGTAAACTTGAATAAAGGTGCCCGTGCCCATATGGTGCAGGTAGACACTGCGCCATAGTGAATGGACGGGTTATCAAACCTTTTTATACATCAAATGTTTTCGCTGGTAACCCCACGCTGGAGCCCCCAACCACCCGCCATAAGTTATACAGTTGGTATACAGGGACATGGTTGCAGACCATGAAGCCTTAGTGCAGCGGTCTCCAAATTAGGACCTGCGGGTCAAGATTATATCCAACCCGCTAATGTAAGATGACTCTGCTGTAAGGAGATACTCTGATGTAAGAGGGGACTTTGATGCAGACTCTGATGTAAGGGGGGGCTCTGATGAAAGGGTGGGGACTCTGATATAAGGGTGGACTGTGATGTAGGGGGGACTGTGATGTAGGGGGGACTATGATGTAAGGAGAGACTCTGATGTAGGGGGGGCTCTGATGTTGGGGGGGGGGGACTGTGATGTAGGGGGGACTATGATGTAAGAAGAAACTCTGATGTAGAGGGGGACTGTGATGTAGGGGGCTCTGCTGTAAGGAGAGACTCTGATGTAACGGGGGACTCTGATGTAAGGTGAGACTCTGATGTAAGAAGGTACTCTGATGTGAGAGGGGACAGTGATGGGAACCCTGATGTAAGATGGGACACTGAAGGAGACTCTGATGTAATTGAAGAATCTGACTTAAGGGGGGGCTCTGATGTAAGAAGGTATTCTGATGGAAGGGGGGACTCTGAAAAGGACCCTGATTTGAGAGTGAACATGATGGGGAACCCTGATGGAAGGGGGGACGCTGATGGGGACTCTGATGTAAGAAGTGACTTTAATGGGGACTCTGATGTAAGAGGGGACTTTGAATAGAACCCTGATGTGAAAGGGGGGCACTGATGGGGACCCTAATGTAAGGGAGACTCTGATGGGATCCTGATGTAAAAGGGGACTCTGATGGAGGACCTTGACGTGAGAGGGCACGCTGATGCAAGGAAAGAATCTGATGGGGACTCTGATGTAAAGGGGACTCAGACGGGGACTCTGATGTAAAGGGGACTCAGACGGGGACTCTGATGTAAAGGGGACTCAGATGGGGACTGTAACTGGCTCAAGTTTATTTGGAATTTCTTTGCTTTGTTTCATTGAAGTTTTCTCAGTATTATTGTTGGAGCTCATTAGGTGTTTCTCTGACTGTACAATAATAGAACTGGTTTGATTCTCTGATCTCTATTCGGGTCAAATAGATTTTTTATTTTTGACAGCGAGGTGAGAAAACTCAAAAGTCAGGATGAAAATTTTTCTTGTCAGAATTAATTTTAAACGGTGAATGTGGTGAATGCAGGGAACGAAATTAATGTTTTGAATGCAGTGCATGTGGGGAACGTGGTAAATGCAGTGATGGTGGGGAATGCGGTGCATGTGGTGAATGCAGTAAATGCAGTGAATATGGGTAACGTGGTGAATGTGGATAATGTGGGTAATGTGGTGCATGCATTGCACATGGTGACTGCAGTAAATGTGTTCAATGCAGTGCATATGGTGAATGTGGTGAATGCAGTGAGTGTGGTGAATGTGGTGAATGCAGTGATTGTGGTGAATGTGGTGATTGTGGTGATTGCAGTGATTGTGGTGATTGTGGTGATTGCAGTGATTGTGGTGAATGTGGTGAGCGTGGTGAATGCATTGATTGCGGTGAATGTGGTGAATGCAGCGATTGTGGTGAATGTGTTGAGTGTGGTGAACATGGTGAATGTGGTGAGCATGGTGAATGCAGTGATTGTGGTAATTGTGGTGAATGCAGTAAATGTGGTGATTGTGGTGAAAGTGATTGTGGTGAATGCAGTGATTGTGGTGAATGCAGTGATTGTGGTGAATGTGATTGTGGTGAATGCAGTGATTGTGGTGAATGTGATGAATGTGATTGTGGTGAATGCAGTGATTGTGGTGAATGTGATTGTGGTGAATGCAGTGATTGTGGTGAATGTGGTGAATCCAGTGTTTTCTTGGGAAAGTTCAATTATTTCAGAGCCGAATGTCAAAGACAAATGTAATAAGTACTTTAGAACGCCATTCATCAAGTCATCGAATATACTGATGATTAGTGATGGCCGAACGGTTCGCCCGGCGGTCGTTTCGCGGCGAATTTCGGGCGTTCGCGGTCCGCTCGTTCGCTCGACTATTGGCGTCGTTCGCCCCGGCGGACTTACGTGTTTAATGTGTAAAAGAACTTTGACCTATGATGACACATCCATCATGGGGTACAGGACAGCCAATTGAGACATGACAGCACATGGACACTTGGACATTCCCCCTAACCTATAAATACACCCGATCCGGCGGCCATTTTACATTCTTTCTTCTGTCACTATAGGGAAAGGTTGCTGTTTGGAGCAGGGACAGATAAATCGCTAGCTATTTGGTACACAAAAGTTCTTTTCAGGACTGGTATAGGTGTTAGGTGTATATAGGTTTGCTGTGCTACTGATTCTTGCAGCAGCCTGAGTGTCTTTTGTCAGTTTAGAGAAAGGGACAGAGCGCTGTGTCTGCTGCTATTTTAGGGACAGCCAGATTAGTCATCATCATCATCATCATCATCATCATTAGCTGTTACTATCAGGTCCACAAAAGAGCTATTCGAGTAACCAGTAATTGTTCCAGGCTCCTCTTATTTGCCAGTTTGTATAGGGACAGGAAGGAAGCAGTGTGTCAGGCAGTGAGGGTCAGTTTAAAGAGCTGCTGTTACTATTAGTTCCACAAAGGTTCTTTTCAGGACTGGTATCAGTGGTACGGTAATAGGCTTGTACACGTATAATATTCTTTCTTCCAAATATAGAAAGAATATTATACTTGACTGCTGCCCTTCTGCTGCAGTCTGCTAATCATTCACAACTCACTTGTTCCACAAAGCTCTTTATCAGGACTGGTAACTTGGTCTGTGTAGGGTGCTACAGTACATAGGGTTGAGTGCGGTACAGTCTGCTGTTCTGTAAGGACCGCTATCGGTCCACAATAGATAGGGTTGAGGTGCACCACTGCTGACCGCTGCCCTATACTGCAGCAGTCCTTCATTGGTATAGGGACTGACGTACAGTCTGCTAATCACTAACACATTACCTGCTTGGTCCACAAAAGTTCTTATAAGGACTGGTAACTTGGTCTAGGGTGCTACAGTACATAGGGTTGAGTGAGGTACAGTCTGCTATTCTATAAGGACTGGTATCGGTCCACAATACATAGGGTTGAGGTGAATTACTGCTGACCGCTGCCCTATACTGCAGCAGTCCTTCATTGGTATAGGGACTGACGTAAAGTCTTCTAATCAGTCACACACAACCTGCTTGGTCCACAAAAGTTCTCATAAGGACTGGTAACTTGGTCTAGGGTGCTACAGTACATAGGGTTGAGTGAGGTACAGTCTGCTATTCTATAAGGACTGTTATCGGTCCACAATACATAGGGTTGAGGTGCACTACTGCTGACCGCTGCCCTATACTGCAGCAGTCCTTCATTGGTATAGGGACTGACGTAAAGTCTTCTAATCAGTCACACACAACCTGCTTGGTCCACAAAAGTTCTTATAAGGACTGGTAACTTGGTCTAGGGTGCTACAGTACATAGGGTTGAGTGAGGTACAGTCTGCTATTCTATAAGGACTGTTATCGGTCCACAATACATAGGGTTGAGGTGCACTACTGCTGACAGCTGCCCTATACTGCAGCAGTCCTTTATTGGTATAGGGACTGACGTAAAGTCTGCTAATCAGTCACACACAACCTGCTTGGTCCACAAAAGTTCTTATAAGGACTGGTAACTTGGTCTAGGGTGCTACAGTACATAGGGTTGAGTGAGGTACAGTCTGCTATTCTATAAGGACTGTTATCGGTCCACAATACATAGGGTTGAGGTGCACTACTGCTGACTGCTGCCCTATACTGCAGCAGTCCTTCATTGGTATAGGGACTGACGTAAAGTCTTCTAATCAGTCACACACAACCTGCTTGGTCCACAAAAGTTCTTATAAGGACTGGTAACTTGGTCTAGGGTGCTACAGTAAATAGGGTTGAGTGAGGTACAGTCTGCTATTCTATAAGGACTGTTATCGGTCCACAATACATAGGATTGAGGTGCACTACTGCTGACCGCTGCCCTATACTGCAGCAGTCCTTCATTGGTATAGGGACTTACGTAAAGTCTTCTAATCAGTCACACACAACCTGCTTGGTCCACAAAAGTTTTTATAAGGACTGGTAACTTGGTCTAGGGTGCTACAGTAAATAGGGTTGAGTGAGGTACAGTCTGCTATTCTATAAGGACTGGTATCGGTCCACAATACATAGGGTTGAGGTGCACTACTGCTGACCGCTGCCCTATACTGCAGCAGTCCTTCATTGGTATAGGGACTGACGTAAAGTCTTCTAATCAGTCACACACAACCTGCTTGGTCCACAAAAGTTCTTATAAGGACTGGTAACTTGGTCTAGGGTGCTACAGTACATAGGGTTGAATGAGGTACAGTCTGCTATTCTATAAGGACTGTTATCGGTCCACAATACATAGGGTTGAGGTGCACTACTGCTGACCGCTGCCCTATACTGCAGCAGTCCTTCATTGGTATAGGGACTGACGTAAAGTCTTCTAATCAGTCACACACAACCTGCTTGGTCCACAAAAGTTCTTATAAGGACTGGTAACTTGGTCTAGGGTGCTACAGTACATAGGGTTGAGTGAGGTACAGTCTGCTATTCTATAAGGACTGTTATCGGTCCACAATACATAGGGTTGAGGTGCACCACTGCTGACCGCTGCCCTATACTGCAGCAGTCCTTCATTGGTATAGGGACTGACGTACAGTCTGCTAATCACTAACACATAACCTGATTGGTCCACAAAAGTTCTTATAAGGACTGGTAACTTGGTCTAGGGTGCTACAGTACATAGGGTTGAGTGAGGTACAGTCTGCTATTCTATAAGGACTGTTATCGGTCCACAATACATAGGGTTGAGGTGCACTACTGCTGACCGCTGCCCTATACTGCAGCAGTCCTTCATTGGTATAGGGACTGACGTAAAGTCTTCTAATCAGTCACACACAACCTGCTTGGTCCACAAAAGTTCTTATAAGGACTGGTAACTTGGTCTAGGGTGCTACAGTACATAGGGTTGAGTGAGGTACAGTCTGCTATTCTATAAGGACTGTTATCGGTCCACAATACATAGGGTTGAGGTGCACTACTGCTGACCGCTGCCCTATACTGCAGCAGTCCTTCATTGGTATAGGGACTGACGTAAAGTCTTCTAATCAGTCACACACAACCTGCTTGGTCCACAAAAGTTCTTATAAGGACTGGTAACTTGGTCTAGGGTGCTACAGTACATAGGGTTGAGTGAGGTACAGTCTGCTATTCTATAAGGACTGTTATCGGTCCACAATACATAGGGTTGAGGTGCACTACTGCTGACCGCTGCCCTATACTGCAGCAGTCCTTTATTGGTATAGGGACTGACGTAAAGTCTGCTAATCAGTCACACACAACCTGCTTGGTCCACAAAAGTTCTTATAAGGACTGGTAACTTGGTCTAGGGTGCTACAGTACATAGGGTTGAGTGAGGTACAGTCTGCTATTCTATAAGGACTGTTATCGGTCCACAATACATAGGGTTGAGGTGCACTACTGCTGACTGCTGCCCTATACTGCAGCAGTCCTTCATTGGTATAGGGACTGACGTAAAGTCTTCTAATCAGTCACACACAACCTGCTTGGTCCACAAAAGTTCTTATAAGGACTGGTAACTTGGTCTAGGGTGCTACAGTACATAGGGTTGAGTGAGGTACAGTCTGCTATTCTATAAGGACTGTTATCGGTCCACAATACATAGGGTTGAGGTGCACTACTGCTGACTGCTGCCCTATACTGCAGCAGTCCTTTATTGGTATAGGGACTGACGTAAAGTCTGCTAATCAGTCACACACAACCTGCTTGGTCCACAAAAGTTCTTATAAGGACTGGTAACTTGGTCTAGGGTGCTACAGTACATAGGGTTGAGTGAGGTACAGTCTGCTATTCTATAAGGACTGGTATCGGTCCACAATACATAGGGTTGAGGTGCACTACTGCTGACTGCTGCCCTATACTGCAGCAGTCCTTCATTGGTATAGGGACTGACGTAAAGTGTGCTAATCAGTCACACACAACCTGCTTGGTCCACAAAAGTTCTTATAAGGACTGGTAACTTGGTCTAGGGTGCTACAGTACATAGGGTTGAGTGAGGTACAGTCTGCTATTCTATAAGGACTGGTATCGGTCCACAATACATAGGGTTGAGGTGCACTACTGCTGACCGCTGCCCTATACTGCAGCAGTCCTTCATTGGTAGGAGAATGAAGAGGAAGACATTATCCTGGATGATGAGCAGGAGCCAGGCCACCACACCGCTTCCACTTTAGTGCAAATGGGGGCCTTCATGCTCCAGTGTTTTAATAGGGACCCCCGTATAAAAAGCATAAGGGTCAAGGACCAGTACTGGCTGGCAACGTACTTAGACCCCCGGTACAAACACAAAATGGCGGAAATGTTACCGCCGTCGCAGAGGGCTGTCAGAATGCAGCACTTCCAGGCCTTGCTTCGAGAAATGCTGCATTCTGCTTTTGCGTGCGCTGGCAGAGGAGCAATTCCCACTCCCAGAGAAGGATTTGCGGGTACCAATCCAACAGCGCCTGTAAGAAGAGGCCGGTTTGAAGATGTGTTGGTGACTTCGGATATGAGGTCATTCTTTCAGCTGACCCATCGACAGGTGTCATCCGGATCCAGCATCAGGGAACGCCTAGACCATCAGGTGTCCGACTACATTGGGTTAACGGCCGATGTGGACGCTCTAAGGAGTGATGAACCCCTGGACTACTGGGTGGGCAGGCTTGACCTCTGGCCAGAGCTTGCCCAATTTGCAATCGAACTGTTGGCTTGCCCCTCATCCAGTGTCCTGTCCGAAAGGACGTTCAGCGCAGCAGGGGGGATCGTGACCGATAAGCGTACTCGCCTAGCTCACGACAGTGTTAACTACCTCACATTTCTAAAAATGAATGAGGCATGGATCTCAGAGGAATTCAACACATGTGACCAGTAGACCATGTATATGTCTATAAACTATTTTTTTAATCAAGCACACAGACCTTCTTTCTTCATTTGGCTCACTTCCTTGTCCCAAAAAAGCACACCGTACTATATGCCCATACCCTCCTCTTTGAAGAGGTTGAGCTTATGAGGGGATCACACCATCCCTGTGCTGTGCTGACTTCCTCCTGGGGGTTCTTATTATGAGGGGATCACACCATCCCTGTCCTGTGCTGAGTTTCTCCTGGGCCTGCTTATTATGAGGGGATCACACCATCCCTGTGCTGTGCTGACTTCCTCCTGGGGGTTCTTATTATGAGGGGATCACACCATCCCTGTGCTGTGCTGACTTACTCCTGGGGGTTCTTATTATGAGGGGATCACACCATCCCTGTGCTGTGCTGACTTTCACCTGGGGGTTCTTATTATGAGGGGATCACACCATCCCTGTGCTGTGCTGACTTACTCCTGGGGGTTCTTATTATGAGGGAATCACACCATCCCTGTGCTGTGCTGACATTCTCCTGGGGCTGCTTACGGTGCTGCTGTCAGTGCTGTATATCACGGTGCTGGTGTGAGTGCTTAATGTCACGCTGCTGATGTCAGTGCTCTCTGTCACGGTGCTGCTGTCAGTGCTGTATATCACAGTGCTGGTGTTAATGCTTTATGTCACGCTGCTGATGTCAGTGCCCTCTATCACGGTGCTGTTGTCAGATGACTCTATCACGGTGCAGGTGTCATTGCTGTATGTCACGCTCAGGGGCGGATCCAGGGGGGGGGCAACAGGACAATTGCCCCCCCCGAAAATATCACACTGTCACCGACTGACTTGCAGGCTGCAGCGCTGCTATGCCCAAGTCTCTCTCTCTGTCTCATCAGCGATCAGCGGCGCAGAGAGAGAGAGAGACTCTGGTGTATTACACAGCGGGACTGGACCAGGAGGAGCTAGGAGGTGGGTGGAGCTGAGCCGTTGGCTTGGCAACCCTGCACTCGTTGCTAGCGCCTGCCCGCCTGGCGTCTAGCAACGAGTGATGTCATTGAGACAGTCACGTGACTCACGTCAGACTCGGAGTCTCAGACTCAGAGCCGACGTCACGTGACAGGAGCTGCCTGGAGGAGCGGTGTAGTGTCATATTTTGCTCCCCATCATAGAATGCTCCCGAAGTGACGTTGCGGCCAGAAATTTAGCACTGCGCATGCGCGATGCGTTCCAAATGCTTGCACATGCGTTTCAGAGGGTTTCCGACAATGTAGGTCAGTGAAACCGTCAGATAATGTCACGGAAGTGAGGGGAGGTAATCGTGACATTAACTTTAGACAGAGCGGCGAAGAGAGAGCAGGTAACTGTGGCTCAGGGAGGGGATTACCTCCCCTCACTTCTCTGACATTATCTGACTGTTTCACTGGTCTGCATTGTTGCAAATCATTTGAAACGCATGGCGCAAGTGTTTGGAACGCATCGTGCATGCGCAGTGCTAAATTTCTGGCTGCAACATCACTTCCGGAGCATTCTGTGATGGGGAGCAAAATATGACACTATAGGGGCACTGTGTGACAGAGGCAGAGCGCCAGCAATCTTCCCTTTATGCGTCCGCCCCTGAGTTTGTTGAGTGTGCTGGCCCCTCCTACCTGCATCACCTCATCCCTCCATCTTGTCCATACTCATCACAATCACTCCCTCCGCCCCGACAGCAGGGAAGTGACGTGGCAAGTGACAATTGGCAACAAATGACAGGTGACATGGCAAGTGGCAATCTGTATCTGGTGGCAGGTGACGTGGCAAGTGACAATCCGCAACGTGTAGCAGGTGACGTGGCAATCTGCAACATGTGGCAGGTAACGTGGCAAGTGACAGTCCGCAATGTGTGGCAGGTGATGTGGAAATCCGTATCTGGTGGCAGATGACGTGGAAAGTGACAATCTGCAACATGTGGCAGATGATGTGGCAGTCTGCAATGTGTGGCAGGTGACATGGCAAGTGGCAATCCGTATCTGGTGGCAGATGACGTGGCAAGTGACAATCTGCAAAGTGTGGCAGGTGACATGGCAAGTGACAATCTGCAACATGTGGCAGGTGACGTGGCAAGTGACAGTCCGCAACATGTGGCAGGTGACGTGGAAATCTGTATCTGGTGGCAGATGGTGTGGCAAGTGACAATCTGCAACGTGTGGCAGGTGACGTGCCAAGTGACAATCTGCAACGTGTGACAGGTAACGTGGCAAGTGACAGTCCGCAATGTGTGGCAGGTGACATGGAAATCCGTATCTGGTGGCAAGTGACAATCTGCAACGTGTGGCAGGTGACGTGGCAAGTGACAATCCGCATCTGGTGGCAGGTGGCGTGGCAAGTGACAGTCCGCAACGTGTGGCATGGCAAGTGACGATCTGCAACTGGTGGCAGGTGACACACTCTGGGCTCTCACTGATTCTGCATTATGGTGAGTTGAACCATTTCATTTTATATAACATTCTATATAACAATGTAATAATAAAAATAATGCGCTTCCAACATCCTGACACCATATTAACCATGGTGCCGTCATGATTGAAACGCTAGCACCAGCCATGTCCCCGATAAATTGCCCGCAAAAAAAAAACGTATTTTCTGGCAGTGCCCCTCCCGAGACTAGACTCTGGATCCGCCCCTGGTCACGCTTCTGATGTCAGTGCTCTCTATCACGGTGCTGCTGTCAGTGATGTATATCACGGTGCTGGTGTGAGTGATTTATGTCACGCTGCTGATGTCAGTGCTCTCTATCACGGTGTTGCTGTCAATGCTGTATGTCACGGTGCTGGTGTTAATGCTTTATGTCACGCTGCTGATGTCAGTGCCCTCTATCACGGTGCTGTTGTCAATGCTGTATGTCACGGTGCTGGTGTTAGTGCTTTATGTCACGCTGCTGATGTCAGTGCCCTCTATCACGGTGCTGTTGTCAGATGCCTCTATAACGGTGCATGTGTCATTGCTGTATGTGACGCTGCTGGTGATCATCTCCTGCACCCTCTTCTTTGCCTACCCTGGTCCCTGACCTTCCCTCTCCTCCATTGCCTTCATGCGCTCCACAGTCCTGAATTGTCAGAACAATTTCCCATATAAAAAAAGAATGCTTGTAGTTATCGATCCCAAATTCACCTCATACATGTGTTATGTTATTGGCCATGTGGTGGGACTATGTTTGCCCAGCTAATAATTATCTTGTGGCTGCAAATTTGACCTAAAGGTTTGCGAAGTTCGCCTCCCATTGAAGTCAATGGGGCCCGCCGCGAACGTTCGGTTTCACGAACGGTCGGCCTCGTTCGCGGTCCTCGTTCGCGGTCCTCGTTCGCGAAACGTCCCGTCGGAAGTTCGTCCATCACTACTGATGATGATTTTTTTTTTGGACGTTCGTCTGAATATCTACTAGCGTACGGCCAGCTTTAGATTGTTTTATTTCTGGTGGGGACTTTCCATTATAATTCTCTAATTGTCGGTGGTGGAAATCAGCAGATAATTGCTATGGGGACGGCCGGCAGAAGTCCAGTTGGAACTTTTTACGTATCGGCAGAAGTGTTTTTTTCTTTTTTTTTTTTATCCCCCTCAATCCCATAAACAAGGTGTGAATGAATTATCTCTGAATGGATACTATAAATCCCCCAGATAAGGGCTCCATTGTAGGACTCAATGTGCTCATACAATGGACCCCCCAATCTACCCTGCAGGTATGGTAATTGGACAACAACCCCTCCCCCCCCAGTCACCTTTCATTACATACACCTAATGTATATTCATAGAATTCATTAGGACATTTCCCAGTTCTTATGCTAATCACATTGGGGGGGGGTGGAGGGGATCCTCAGGCTAGAAAATCCCTTTCGGAAGGATGTCGGGGGTCATTGTCTGGGGAGATTTTGCTGATTGAGTGGAGTTGAAAAAAACAATGCTGGGTAATTAACAAATTAATCAAGATGAGGCAATGCAGTGAATGGATTAGTCCGGGTGTGTCCATAGAGTATCCATAGAGTCCTTCTCCTTCCATGTGTATCCGGAGGGACACAGTCAGACCAGATTAGGGATTCAATGCTTGTCCCGGAGTGCCCATGTGTATTGGCCTTGTGCTTTGGCTTGACATGCAGTCAACATGGGTCACCTCTGCAATAATTAAAGTGTATGTCTGGCAAAAAAAAAAAACACATTGAGAACATCTCTGCAATACAAGCAAACTCTCTTGTGTGTTTTCTCCCTTAAAAATAATAAAATACAGAAAAAAATACCCGTGGATCCTCCAGAAATCCAGTAACCTCCTAATGTCTTGTGTGAGCAGACAACACTGGCTATGCTGCAGTGAAATCCCCAAGAAGTGTTGTCAGCTATGGCCACTTCTTCTCTGCCCGACTACAGAACACCCCCCCCCCCCATTCGCAATTGAAGTGAAGCAGTAGGGGAGGTGTTTTTTAGTTCAGCATGGAGGAACTCGGCAGGGCTGACAACACTTCTAGGGATTCCAGTGTACATCTTAAGCCTCGTACACACGATCAGCTTTTCCGACGGGAAATGTGTGATGACGGGCTGTTGGCGGAAAATCCGACCATTTGTATGCTCCATCGGACAATTGTTGTCAGATTTTCCACGGACAAATGTTGGATGGCAGGCTTTAAAATTTTCTGATGTTTGTTGTCGGATTTTCCGAGCATGTGTACACAAGTCCGTCAGACAAAAGTCCAGAGTACAAACATGCAAGCTCGGAAGCAAGGATGAGCCGGAGGTGGTCGGTCTTGTAAAGTAGCGTTCGTAATGGAGAATTAACATTCGTGACGCGGCAAATTATGAAATCTGGAAATGCAGCGCACAATTCTCTTCTTTAATGGGATAATAATGAAGCTTACCACAACACCATTATCAGTTTATAAGATAAAAGATACAACTATGTTGGTGTCCCTTGTCAATATTACAGTGTATTTTTTTAAATGTATCTGCCTACTCCCAAACTGTCATTTGAAGTAAAACACATAGCCAAGTATTATTCTACACAATTTTTTTTTATTGTGCATTAAAAAAAGAAAACAAATAAAATTAGACATGCTATCTGCCAATAGAACCTAACCAAAAAGTACATTCTATGCATCCAAAAATATAGAAAATATAACAAAGCAAATCATTATTATTCAACCAAAAAATAAAATAAAAACCTCAAGCATGTGTCCTGCTTATTAACATAGGGGGTCAACAATGCCAAGAGTTGGTGAAAGCAGGGGTCCATCACCCGGAGATAATTCATCCGGATTATTCTCCTGGAGCTCCCGCAGCAAAGACATATGACATAATTGGTCACGATTAATAAAGCAACCAATTTTTTCTCCTCCTCCTGTTCCTGGGCTGGACTTGGGTCAAGCAATAACTTCAAGGCCAATAATAAATAACACGTTATCTCCTCCAATTCCGCAACATTGCTGTTGACGAGCGGCCGCTCAGAAACTAACTGAAAAAAGCAAAATGAAAAGTGCGAAATAAAAAGCATGAATCAACACTCACCAAACTTCTACTAACATGAAGTTAGCAGGAGGAGGCCAAAGGATGGCGCTAAAGAGCTGAAAAACCACATAGTACGTCACTACATTCGTATTTGTTGGCCAACAGTTCCTTGCAGTTTTGTATGCAAGACAAGTTCCTGGCCAACACCCTTCGGACAAAAGTCTGAGGTTTTGTCTGCGGGAAATCCGATCGTGCGTACGAGGCTTAAGGGCTGGCAAGCTTCGGATATATTTTAACCCTTTCGCTGCCAGAGTTTTTTGGGGTTTTTTATTTTTTATTTTTTGCACACAGGACATGTTTAACCACTTGACCCCTCATGCTAGTTCTGGCATGTTATAATAGCCAGCATTTTTTACTAGAAAATGTATGAGAACCCCCAAACATTTTATATATATATATATATATATATATATATATATATATATAATTTTTTTATTATTTTTAAAGCAGAGACCCTAGAGAATAAAATGGTAGGTTCTGCAATTTTTTCTGTAACGCAGTATTTGCACATCTGTTTTTCAAAGCAAGGAAAAAATACACTTTTTTTAAATAATAATAAAAAAAAACACAATACATAACCCAATGTAAAATATAAAAGATGATATTACAGCAAGTAAATAGATACCAAACAGGTCACGCTTTAAAATTGCACATGTGTGTGCAACAGTGACAAACAAAGTAAATTTTCCTATTTATAGGCAACGCTTTAAAAGCCTTTACAGGTTACCACTTTAGATATATAGCATATATATAGCACTTTTTATTATCACAAGGAATGTAAACATCCTTGATGGCAGCACTAGGCATGGGACAGGTCCTCTTTATGTAAATATCTGACATCTAAAAAATACCAAATTCCTCCTCTGCCCTAGTATTTAAGTGATTTAAAGTGTTACTAAACCCAGGAGCCTGAATTCACGATAACTGATCTCCAAGCAGCACACAGAACATAGAAATGCTATTTTAGTAAAAATATACCGTTAAATACCTTTTCTCATCAGCAGTATATAGCAGTCTTGTGACTCCTATCAGTGTCTGGTTAAGGCTTGTAGGAGGAGTTTTCATTGTCCTCTGACTGTCCTATGAGGCTGCAGGACGCCTGACCCTCTGTCTGGACAGTGCTGATTGGCCCTGTACTGATCACATGCACCCACACACCAAACTGAACATGTGCAGAGTGACTCCAAAGGCTCTGTACTATCAGGAGATGGATTGGGGACAGTGGAAGAAGGGGGAGGATCAGAGAAGGCAGGATCAAACAGCCTTTTTAAACAATGCAGAGGATTAACCCCTTAGGTTCCACAGTGGGTATAACAAGCAGTGGTGTTGCTAGGGGGTGGCTTTTGGGGCTATAGCCCTGAATCTGGGACCCATAGCCCCGAGTCTCTGCAGGAGTCCCCAAGGGGAGGATAGGCTCTCTGGGGACCCTGATGTCAGTGGGGGGCTCTCTGGGGATATACGCACACACACACACGCATATATTACTGTATATACATGTGTATGCCCACCCAAGCGTATGACTTTCTTTTCTATGCTGCTATAGGCTCTAGCCCCAGATCTTTTGTAGACCTAGCAACACCCCTGATAACAAACACACTTTACTGCAAATACAGATTTTACTTTTGTGGGTTCAGTAACACGTTAAACTGAAAGTCATATCAGGCTTTAATTGTTTATTGGTTTGCTTTAGGTATACAGATTAATAATGGTATAGAAGTCATAACTTGCAAACTCTGCTGAGGGGCATCATTAGCTCTGGCTAAATCCGTACACAAGTGAGCACATGAATGCTCAGCCTTCTCCCTCCAGTAAACATGACAAGAGCTCACCTCCCATTCTGCTAATAATTAATGGTGTAACCCTCATTAATATTCAAGGGCACAGGGGAGAGGCTGGCACCGCACCAGGTTTAAAAAAATAAATAAAACATTTGTAACTTTTTTTTTTTTTGTAACATGCCTCACTGGAGCCGTACTGATCTTTACAGGTAAAAAAAAAGCATAGCGTCCAACCGTCCCTAATTTCGAGGGACTGTCCCTGATTTGAGTCCCTCTTTTTGGTATAGCGCTATCCCTGTGAGGGCTGCTTATCCGGACCCTACTGGTTTCCCTGACCTTGCAAATCCTCCCACACCTCTGGCACTCTGTGTTCTGACCTTCTTATTGTGACAAGGTGTCAGAAAAGGGGTCTTTCTAGCCGCATCCACCATGTTCCTGCACGCATGAGTGGCGGATTGGTGCTCCGTGCGCGCAGTGGCCTGCGTGTGTGTGCATTGGCGCACACCTGACGTGGCGCTCTGGCAGGGCTATTTAAAACGGCTTTGGCGTCCAAACGGGTTGCTGGTTTGTCGTCAGCTTCCTGTTTGTACCTGTTTGCCATATCTGATTACCCGCTGTGACCCGGACTGTTCCTGACTACGCTGCTCTTCTCCTAGATCTGACCCTCGGCCTGCCTAACGGACTTTGCCTTGTCTGCTACAAGTGTTTGACCTTCGGCTGCCTAACGGCCTTGCCTGCTACAAGTGATTGACCCTCGGCCTGCCTTATGGACTTGCTTACCTCCTCTAGTACCTGATCCTTTGTCTGCGTCCCGGTTTGCCTGCTACACCCAGCATCCGTTTCCCAGCCAGTTCCTGAACCCCTGCGAACCTTGGTTCAGCTCTGCAGCCCTCCTTCAGGAACTCCAATACCTGCTGGTGGTCCATGCCTCTGCGTGCCACCCATTCCCTGTACCACCTCCTGGGGGCGAGGTGCGTGTAGTCGCAAGGGCGAACTGCTCTCGGTATCTCGGCCTCGTTAAGTACTCACTTGACACAAGGATACTTAAATCGGAGTTTCATCCACATTTTTCATTCCTCACCATGCAGCACTAATGTGCATCCTTAAAACCAATTGACAGTTTATTTTATTTTTTCTGTTCACTTACCTGATTTATGCCTATTAGACAAGTGCAGAACAAAAATATATATTTTTTTCTATTAGTTAATTATATACATTTGTTTAGTTAAATTTGTTTAAGCCATTTAATTTAAATAAAAGAACAGAATAGAAACAGATAGAATGGAATAAAAAAATAGAATAAAATAGAATATAACAAGCTTCTGAAATTCAAATAGAAAAGTATAGAATACAAAAGAATAGAATAAAAAAAAGAATAGAATAGAATAGAAAGAATATAATCATTTCCCAAAATTAAAATAGAATCAATTCGAATTTGAATAGAATAGAAAATATATTTTACTATTTTCTATTCTATTCTTTTCTATTCAAAATTAGAATTTTCGGAATATGGCTATGTTCATTCTATTCTATGTTTTTTCTATACTATTCTGTTATTTTCTATTCTAATCTACTCTATTCAAATTCAAATTGATTCTATTTGAATTTTGGGAAATGGTTATATTCTTTCTTTTCTATTTTATTGTTTTTTTTAAGTCTATTCTTTTCTATTATATTATTATTATACAGGATTTATATAGCGCCAACAGTTTGCGCAGCGCTTTACAACATGAGGGCAGACAGTACAGTTACAATACAAACCAATACAGGAGGGATCAGAGGGCCCTGCTCGTTAGAGCTTACAATCTAGAAGGGAGGGTCAAGTGGAAACAAAAGATAATAACTGTGGGGGATGAGCTGATGGAGAAAATGAAAATACAGTTGTTAGGTGTGGGTGGGGTAGGCTTCTCTGAAGAGGAGGGTTTTCAGGGATCGTCTAAAAGCTAATAAAGTTGGAGATAAGTGGACAGATTGGGGTAGGGAATTCCATAGGATTGGAGAGGCTCTGGAAAAGTCCAGGAAACGAGCATGGGAGGAGGTGACGAGGAAGGTAGCGAGCAGAAGGTCTTGAGAGGAACGAAGAGAATGAGTAGGTTGGTATTTAAAGACTAGGCTAGGTATGTAGCTGGGGGCGAAATTGTGGATGGCTTTGTAAGTAGTTGTTAGTATTTTGAATTTAATTTGTTGGGTGAGCAGAAGCCAATGGAGGGATTGACAGAGGGGTAGCAGACACAGAGCGATTGGTAAGGTAGATGAGTCTGGCAGAAGCATTCATGATGGATTGAAGAGGTGATAGACTATGTAGAAGTAAGCCAATGAGAAGGGATTTGCAGTAGTCAAGGCGAGAGATGACCAGCGAGTGAATTAAGAGCTTTGTTGTGTCATTGGTTAGAAAGGGACGTATTTTGGAGATGTTCCGGAGGTTGAGGTGGCAAGATTTGGACAGTGATTGCACGTGGTGCTTAAATGGGAGTTCAGAGTCCAGGGCTACACCTAGAACCTTGGCATGTGGGGATCGGCTTATAGTTGTGCCATCAATTTTGACAGAGAGATCAGGGGAAGGGAAAGGGGCACATGGGGGAGGAAAAATTATTAATGATCGGTTTTGGATAGATATAGTTTTTTTTTCTATTTTATTCTTTTGTATTCTAGTCTGTTCTTATGTATTTGAATTCAAATTTATTCTATTTGAAATTTGATATTCTATTTTATTCTATTCTTTTTTTTCTGTTCTATTATTTTCTATTCTATTTTTTTTTATTCTATTCCTTTATTTTCTATTCTATTTTATTCTCTTTGGGAATTGGAAAACAAATTGAAAACTTTTAGAATTCAAAAACTGTTCAAAATGGATTCTGAAACTATATGAATCAATTCAAATTTCGTCTGAAATATTTTTTTTTCGTTATTTCGGATTTGTTTAACCACTTGCTTACTGGCCACTTAAACTTCCCCTCCTGCCAAGACCAATTTTCAGCTTTCAGTGCTGACGCACTTTGAATGACAATTGCATGGTCACACAACACTGTACCCAAATGAATAGAGCTTTCTTTTGGTGGTATTTGATCACCTCTGCGGTTTTTATTTTTTGTTAAAATAATTGAAAAATACAGAATTTAAAAAAGAAAAAACATTTTTTTAAAATTATTTTGTCATAAAATTTTACAAACAGGTAATTTTTCTCCTTCATTGATGTACGCTGATGAGGCAGCAGTGATGGGCACCGATAGATGGCAGTGGTGGGCACTGATTGCTTACACTGATAGGTGGCACTGATTGGCACCACTGGTGAGCATTGATAGGTGGCATTTGTGGGCATTGATAGGTGGCACTGGCAGGGGGTACTGATTGGCACAGATTAAGTGCCTGTGTTCCTTCCTCTTCAGGACTGATGTCCATATAACATAAGCCGGTGATCTTTTTTTTTTTCTCCTCATGCTATCAGTGTGAGGAGAAAAAAAAAAACGATTACCGAGCTTTTGTTTACATCATGTGATCAGCTGTCATTGGCCAACAGCTGATCACATGGTAAGGGGCCGGGACGGATACATCCAAAAACGGAAAATTCATCCAAATTACAATTCGGAACTAAACAAATTGCACGTGTCTAATGCCTACATCTAATTTTACTTCCTCCTTTAGTGGCCGCGGCGCTGTATGCCATTTCTGGCTTTGCATTGGCTCCTGGAAGATGCGTGTCCTCAATCCAAGGAGGCAATGGGCATCACTGGCTAGTAGCAGAAACCTGACCTACAAGCTATTGTACTCACTTACACTGCGCATGCGCGAGATCGGCAGGTGCATGCTGGGTAGCCAGCATGCACAAAATCCAGGAAGAAGGACACCGTGGCTTCAGATGCCCACACTGTAGATGGCCGTGTTGTGCAGGAACTTCGCAAAGTAAGAAAACGATGCTACACAAATAGAAAACTGGGCATAGTTTAGAGCATACCTTTGTTACATTGCACAAGACATGAGTATTCTAGGGGTATGTTTATCTTAAAAGTCATATTTTGTCCGGAACACCACTTTAAGAACACACACAGTCAAATAAATCAGTTGAATGTTATTTACTAAGAGATGTATAGCATTTACTACAGCAAATAACCCTGAAAGTAAAGTGACCACGTGTCCCGAATTGCCCGGGACAGTCCCGCATTTTGCAGGTCTGTCCTGGGTCTCGGGCACCTTTATTCCGGGACAATATAATGTCCCAGAATTAAACTGGCACAGCGAGCAGTCCAGAATGCAGGGAACAGGGGTGGACTGAGCCGTCGATGCCCCGGCCGTAGCACTGGCTCTGCCTCCACTGGCCACTCGCCATGGCCACAACTCTCTGCCCAGTATTCAAAGCCAAGTAGGATTCAACTTCCTCCTCCTCCACGCCTAGTGCTCTCCACCACGGTCCACCCACCTCTTCTACCTTCTCTGGGCCTCCATCATGCTCTAATGTAGGGGTGTCCAAACTTTTTTCAAAGAGGGCCAGATTTGATGAAGTGAACATGCGCGAGGGCCGACCATTTTGCCCGACATTCTTTGAACCATTAAAATTCGGTCTAAGTGTGTTCGTTCGAACACTAATACACGGCCCAACAAGAATTCTCTTGCCTTTGTGACTGTGTGTGTTGAAGAGATGAGCTTGGGCGTGTTATTTGGATATACCATATTTATTGGCGAATAGCATGCACCTTCACTCTAAGAGGGAAGTTTCAGGAAAAAAACTTAAAATTTTAAATAAAAAACTGTGAAGCAAAATAAGGGTCAGTGCCCATCTGCGTGCCCACCATTGCTGGGAATGCAGCCCCCACCATTGCCAGGATTTCACTCACCATTGCCAGGAATGCAGCCACCATTAGCCAGGATTTAACTCACCATTAGCCAGGATTTAACTCACCATTAGCCAGGATTGCAGCCACCATTAGCCAGGATTGCAGCCACCATTAGCCAGGAATGCAGCCACCATTAGCCAGGAATGCAGCCACCATTAGCCAGGATTTCACTCACTATTAGCCAGGATTTCACTCACCATTAGCCAGGATTTCACTCACCATTAGCCAGGATTTCACTCACTATTAGCCAGGATTTCACTCACTATTAGCCAGGATTTCACTCACTATTAGCCAGGATTTCACTCACTATTGCCAGGATTTCACTCACTATTGCCAGGAATGCAGCCACCATTAGACAGGAATGCAGCCACCATTAGCCAGGATTTCACTCACTATTAGCCAGGAATGCAGCCACCATTAGCCAGGAATGTACTCACCATTGCCATCAGTGCAGCCTTGGAGGGGACATGAAGGGGGCAGGACGTGCGCCAAAGAACAGGAGAATCTCCTGTTTAGACAGCGGCCTCTTTAAGAGAAAGTCCCGCCTCCTTTGATGGATAGAACAGTCGTCCAATGGCGGAGACGGGACT
Source organism: Lithobates pipiens (assembly GCF_037356315.1). Lineage (NCBI taxonomy): Eukaryota > Metazoa > Chordata > Amphibia > Anura > Ranidae > Lithobates > Lithobates pipiens. The sequence continues at coordinate 10,371,879 of NW_027507791.1, forward strand.
TCCTATTACAGAGGCTGCCGTGTAAACAGGAAATACTCCTGTGTGCATGGCGCTCGTACCTCCTCCCATCTCCGAGGCAGCCAGACTGAGACTATATATCTTGTGTGGCCCCGGCGCTGGGAGATCGTCAGGGGGCCACAAAAGATATATATGTTTAGATAACCAGGCGGGCCGTTCAAAACCGGACCGTGGGCCGTGATTGGCCTGCGGGCCGGACTTTGGACATGCCTGCTCTAATGGAAGGAAGGAACTAATGTGTAAGGTAAGGCTGAGCACAGGCCAGATTGATACAGTATGTGCAGATAGTGTCATCATGAGGGAGCCAGGCACAGTCACTGCAGGAGGGGTTCATGCTGGGACTTGTAGTCCTTCACTTTTGGGGATGTGACCCCCCCCCAAAAGTGAAGGACTACAGGTCCTAGCATGAACCCCTCAGAGCTGATGATTTGTCACCCCCACCCCCCAACTCAAGTAATGAAGGACCAAAGGTCCCAGCATGAACCCATGAGATCAACAGAAAATGTTCGATGGGAGCTTTTTGTCGGAAATTCCGACCGTGTGTAGGCTCCACCATTTTCCATCGGAATTTCCGTCACACAAAATTTGAGATCTGGATCTCAAATTTTCCGAAAAGCAAAATCCGTTGTCGTAAATTCCGAGTGTGTGTACACAATTCCGACACACAAACTTCCACACATGCTCGGAATCAAGCAGAAGAGCCAGACTGGCTATTGAACGTCATTTTTCTCGGCTCGTAGTACGTGTTGTACGTCATCGCATTCTTGGCGTTCGCAATTTCCGACCAACTTTGTGTGACCGTGTGTATGCAAGACAAGTTTGAGCCAACATCCGTCGGAAAAAATCCCATGGATTTTTGTTTTGTGTTGGAATGTCCAATCAATGTCCGATTGTGTGTGTACGGGGCATAAGAGTGTATACCCCTTATCTTGAGTGGAGGACACACTATCCCTGATGCTCTACATGCCTGCTGAGGCCTTTGTACCCCACTTCTGAGCAACAATTTTTCGTGGTAGACTCCATATATGTTTACCATAGGATTGTTTCACCTTTGGGACTTTCTCACCTGTGTTTCTACTCATTATATACATGTTCTGTTTTATATTCATATTTGAGATTGATTTTTATCACAGTTTTTATTATTTACACACAATACTTGATATATCGTTCAATGTTTATTGTTTTATATTTTTAGCGCTACGGTATATTTTTTCACTGATCTTTCGCATTTTATTTTTGTCACATTCTTATGTAGCAGCTGTTCATTTTTCTTCACTAATTGAGTTAGCTCAGTAATATCCCCTATCCACATCTGCAGAGTGTAGCTTGAGGGACATTGCCTCCTCCAGGCTGCCACTAATGATTCTTTTACACCTGATCACAAATGTAAATAGAAGCTGGTTATCAGCACTCCTTTCCTCATGCTGACAGCATGAGGAGAGGAGAAGTGAGCAAAAAAATGGCTAATCTAAAAAGGGACATCTACACTAATAATCAGTGTCCTGATTATCAGTGCAGTCCCATCAGTGCCCATCAGTGTCACCTCATCAGTGCCCACCAGTGCTGCCAATCAGTGCCTCCTCATCAGTGTCATCTATCAGTGCCACCTATTAGTACCCATCACTACCACCTATCAGTGCAGCCTCATCAGTGCCGCCTCACCAGCGCACATCAATGAAGGAGAAAAATAACCTCTCTGCAAAATGTTATAACAAACTATGAAAAAGGTTTTTTTTTTTTTTTTTACTTTTTGGTCTTTATTCGTTTATTTATCAAAAAATAAAAAACCCAGTGGTGATTAAATGCCACCAAAGATTTGTGTGAAAAAAATTATAAAAATGTCATATAGGCACAGTGTAGCATGACCGTGCAATTGTCATTCAATGTGGGACAGCGCTGAAAGCTGAAATTTTGGCCTGTGCAGGAAAAGTGCCAAGTAGGCAAGTTAAAGCGGAGTTTCACCCACTTTTAGAATTTTTTCTCGAAATGATTACTATAACCATATAGATAAAGCATTGTAAATGTATTTCTTTATTTATTTTGTCGCCTTATCCAGATACTGCTGTTTTCCATCTAGTTTCCGACTTCTGCCATCCGTGGATTTGTACGTCATATCCGGCGGCACACTGTCTCCTGGGAGTTGTGTCATAATCAGGGCTTTTTTTCTTAGAGAATAGGTGCAGGAACTCCCCCTTTCTGAGTCACTTCTTTTCTCCACCCCTAGCCACCTATGAGCACCATTCCTTGGTTTCACCCCCTACCCATCTCCCAGTACTGCCTTTTTTAGAGAATACAGAACCAAGTATCATTTTGTAATTTGGTAATGACAAGAAAAGTACTAAAATAGATCCCCTGCAGCCAGTGACAATAGAGCCCACCCCCAGCAATAGATTCCCCCATCGTCAATAGACCAACCGCAACAAAATTCCCCCTGATCAACAATAGGCTCTTGGCATCAACAACAGATCTCTCACAGCCAGCATCAATAGACTTTATGGCAGCCAACAACAATAGACCCCTCCCTTAACAGTAGATCTCTCCCAGAACCAACTGACCCCAGGAATATAAGACCCCCCCAGCAACAGTAGAGCCACCACCAGAAACAGTAGCCCTCCTCAGCAACAATAGACCCAGAGTGCTGGAGGTGCCGTAACTGCGTTTCCGCTGAAAAAAAGTAATGGTCAAAATTCCCAGGAGTTAGCGTGGATGGCAGCAGCTTGCGATATTCTGTAACCGGAAGTGACGCAATGACGACCCAGCCCATTGTGATGGCAACGTCAGAAGTCGATGGCGCTGCAAGCCAAACACTCTGCGCATGTGCGAAAAAGGGCGGTGCGCGCTGGCTGCTCAACAGCACCGTATCCCGGAAGATAGTGCTTGTGGGCTTCACGTGCCCACAAGCAAAATGAAAAATGCAAGGAGACAGTAATAAAAAGTATCTTTTGATTGTAGATCGGCAATCGAACGGCGATAGATCATAAAAACATGATATATATATATATGAGTTCTAATCCAAAGATATTAATCTTAAAAAAAAAAAATTGTCTACAGTTGGAACTCCGCTTTAAAATACATTTACGGTAAACATTTAATAATGTATTCATGTTGACAGAGCTGCATTTATTTCGTTTAGCTTTAATTTCCGAAAGAATAAAAATGAGGGATGAAACTCTGTTTGCATACATTTTTTTTATTATAACACCAAATATATATATTTTTTATACAAAAGAATACTTTCACTGAAAGCACATTCTTTATACCTATAAGGTCAAATATAAGACACACCTAGACAGATGCCAAAATGATTCCCATTCATCAAAATTGGAGGAAGCAAAAATGTCTGTGCTGCCTACAGTAACCAATCTGAATGCAGCTGGTGCTAGAGTAAGAAATGACATCAGGGTTCAGTTTGATTGCATATTATGACAAAGACCCCTTTATACCACTTTAGTTTTCATAAATCAACCTAGGGTGACTTTTTTTCCCCATCTATCCATTAGGGTGAAGTGGCTCTGATGTAGATGATGGATATATAAGGCATGGTAGGTCAGCTTTAGGTCAGCTCAGCCGCAGGGAGACACCAGCCTTATTGGTGACTGCCTTCCCGGGTTTTTGGGGGTTCAGGTTCTAGAGTTCATTTCCCCTCTAAAGTGGTTGTAAACCCTTACATATACCAAATTAAGTGACTGGCATGAGGTGATACACAGAGATGAAACAAATCCTCCTACATAAGTTGTACCTGTTTATCTAAGGCCGTCTTTCCCCTACATCCATTCAAAGTTCAGAATTTACACAGGATCTCTCAGCTCTGAAAAGCAGGGGGTGGAGAGCTGAAGTTACATCAGTGAGGAGATCTCTGAGAGCTGATTGTAGTGAAGAGACACACCCCCACCACACAGCAAACAGGAACAGAGGTGAGGCTGTCAATCAGCTGGAGGTCCCTCCCCTGTCACCTTTTATCTCTTGGTATCAGGAAAACTTGTCAGAAGTCATTCATGCTGATAACAGAAGAAGGAAGCAGTGGACAGAAATGACACTTAGTGCTTTGGATTGAGACAAGTACACACTATAGAGGGATGTGCTTTGTTCATATTTCATGTCTGAGGTTTACAACCACATTAAGGACCATGTCACACTAGTGATCCTATCACTAGTTAGAATTCACCAGCGCAACGATCATCAGGAACACAGGAAGGACACATACCTGTTTTGTATGCCTTGCTGCAAAACCTGAATCGGCAATGAGAGAGCATCACCTCGCTTGTCAAGCCATTGAGGGAGAGACACCTTCAAGGGAGCCTTTTCACTCCCTGGTGTATCCTCCAAAGCAATCCTTCTGCTTGTGAATTCTCATCAGAAACAGGATTCTGTAGCATGGAACTAATGTAGTGGTTGTCCCAGATGCAGATCCTGACATTTCCAAAAGGGCCACACATAAAATTCAGTGAATGTTCAATCTCAGGGCGCGTACACACGCGGGGACTGTTCGCTCAACTTTGTCCGTCAAACAGTTTCAGCAAACAGTCCGCTCAAAATTAGCATGGACGGACTTGCCCACACACGACGAACGAACAGTTTGCTGAAACCGTGCGCGATGACGTGAACGGCACGTACGACGGGACGGAAAATACAACGTCCTATACACTGCATTACAACTTTCGGCATGTAAATCCTTTCTGAGCATGCGCGGAACTTAGTTTGACGAACAAGCCTACACACGAGGGGACTGTTCGCTGAAACCAAGTTTCAGCGGACAGTTTTTCGGAAATTCCGAAAAACCTTGTTCAGCAAACTGTTCGCTGAAACTGTCCGCTGAAAGCCCACACACGGGCGGACTGTCCGCCGAAACACTGTTCAGCGGACAAAGTTGGGCGAACAGTCCCCGCGTGTGTACGCAGCCTCAGAGGCAGCAGATACACAACAGGAGATTGTCAAAGACTATGGGCATGATACAAGAGATAATACAGGGGATAATCGCTGCAGATCTACTACAGGAGGGGACCAGAGTGTATCAACAGAATACAAGAGATGGTCAAAGGATGCCAACATGTGTCAGAAGATGGTCAGGGACTATGGACATAGTACAGAAGATGATCAGACACTGCGCACGTGCTACAGGAGATGGTGAAAGACTACAGATATGAAACAGAAGATGGTCAGAGACTATGGACATGATAGAAGAAAAGATCAGAAACTGTGGACATACCACAAGAAATTGTCAGAGGCTGGGGACATACTACAGGAGATGGTCTGGGACTATGGATATACCACAGGAGATGGTTAAAGACTACAGATTTGATACAAGAAATGGTCAGAGATTGCGGACATGATACAGATGACAGTCAGACTATGGGTATAATACAAGAGATGGTCAGAGAATTTGAAGATTGTCAGAGACTATAGACATGATACACAAGATGGTCAGAGAATATGGACATGACACAGGAGATGGTCAGAGAGAAACTACAGACATACTACAGGAGATGATCAGAGGATTTAGACCTGCTGCAGAAGATGGTCAGACTATGGGCAGCTACAGGAGATGATTAGAGACTATGGATATAATACAAGAAATGGTCAGAGACTGTGAACATACTACAGGAGATGATCAGGGACTATGAATATTGTGCACCAGATACAAGTGTTCTGTCACAGATATTCTACAGGAGATAGTTAGAGACTACAGATTTGATACAAGAGATCGTCAGAGACAGGAGATATACTACAAGAGATGGTCAAAGACTACGTACATGATGTAAGAGATGGACAGAGACTGCAGAGCTGCAAAAAGAGATGGTCAGAGACTGCGGACATGATACAAGAGATTATCAGAGACTGCAGACAAACGCAACAAGAGATGGTCAGAGACTACGAACATGATAGAATGGATGGTCAGAGACTGCGGACATGATAGAATGGATGGTCAGAGACTGCGGACATGATACAATGGATGGTCAGAGACTGCGGACATGATACAATGGATGGTCATAGACTGCGGGCATGATACAATGGATGGTCAGAGACTGCGGACATGATACAATGGATGGTCAGAGACTGCGGATATGATACAGCAGATGGTCAGAGACTGCGGACATGATACAAGAGATGGTAAGACTGCGAACATGTTATTGGAGATCCTGGTGACCTTGGTTTAGAAGACATAGACAGGTAGCACATTACAAGAGACTACTAGCAATCATTGCTTTCGCAGGGCAATTGGGAAACACACTTTAGTGTCTGCAGGGGTCCCAAGAAGCCACATGTGGCCCCTGAGTTGCAGGTTGGGCTATGGACTTCTATGGACTCTAGCCATGAGATGAGTAACCTGCATCCCATATAACTTGCATAGCATACTTTTGTGCAGTTCATAATGTTTTTTGATGCTGATTGGACGCCTTTACGTATTTAGCGCTGCGTTGGGCAACAAGCAATTCTTCAGCCTTTTTGTATATTTTGTACATCGTGGCTTCCGTTGTTACTTGACTGCTTGACGTAGACCAATGAGTTCTCATCTGGGATAAGCTGGGCTCCGCTGCTTGTAAAGGACACAAGATAGCGACCTGTGGAAACACAGCAGAGGGGATACATTTTAGAAGCTACAAATGACAGGTTCACTTTACATAATTGAAACCGGACAGCTTGGTCCAGGACTGGCAATGGTATTTTCAAATGGACAGAGAATGTCCCCGAGGGCCAAAATATTCCCACAAAAACAACAAGTTTCGCCGTCTCTGAGATGGCTATCGGCGCTTTACAGAGTGCATATCGACTTCCACAAGCTTGAATGACCCCTTGGATGGGGACAAGAGGCATATGTAACGGATTTAAAGTACTCCTCAAAAAAAATTAAAAAAAATAAAAGTGTATGCAACGAGTTCCAAGGTATTGTCAACACCACAAGCCCTGTGACGCAGTAGACGCTGGCGTTTCAATAAAATTATTTTTATACAACAAAAATGTCCCTCTTCTGGGCCGCACGTATCTGTAAGAGACATCGCGTGCTGCGGCTATGAGAAGGATAACAAGCGGATATTAGGAGCCGAGATATGTCAGCAAGGCTGGCCATGACTCAGTACCAAGTTACAGCTATCAGGAACAGGGATCGTGTAAAAATGATGATGCCAACCAAGCATGTACGCAACACAGGAAATTGCCCTGAAACCTGAAATGAAAAAGGAAACTGTAGCATATTTTCATTACAGATTCCCAGTTACATAGTAGGCGAGGTTGAAAAAAGACACAAATCCATCAAGTCCAACCTATGTGTGTGATTATATGTCAGTATTACATTGTATATCCCTGTATGTTGCAGTCGTTCATGTGCTTATTTAATCCTTTCTTAAAACTATCGAGGCCCCCCGCTGAGACCACCGCCTGTGGAAGGGAATTCCACATCCTTGCCGCTCTTACAGTAAATAACCCTCTACGTAGTTTAAGGTTAAACCACTTTTCTTATTATTTTAATGAGTGGCCACGAGTCTTGCTAAACTCCCTTCCACAAAAAGTTTTCTCCCTAATGTGGGGTCACCAGTATGGTATTTATAAATGGAAATCATATCCCCTCTCAAGCGTATCTTCTTCAGAGAGAATAAGTTCAGTGCTCTCAACCTTTCCTCATATCGCTCCATTTCCAGTACATGTTTCCCGAGTACTGGTGCCCAGAACTGGACAGTATACTCCAGGTGCGGCCAGACCAGAGTCTTGTAGAGCGGGAGAATTGCTTTATCTCTGGAATTAATCCTTTTTTAATGTATGCTAATATTCTGTTTGCTTTGTTATCAGCAGCTTGGCATTGCATGCCATTGCTGAGCCTATCATCTACTAGGACCCCCAGGCCCTTTTCCATCCTAGATTCCTCCAGAGGTTCTTCTCCCAGTGTATAGATTGCATTCATATTTTTGCCACCCAAATGCATTATTTTACATTTTTCTACATTAAACCTCATTTGCCATGTAGTTGCCCACCCCATTCATTTGTTCAGATCTTCTTGCAAAGTTTCCACATCCTGCAGAGAAGTTATTGCCCTACGTATCATCCACAAATACAGAGATTGAACTGTTTACCCCATCCTCCAGGTCATTTATGAACAAATTAAATAGGATTGGTCCCAGCACAGAACCATGGGGGACCCCACTACCCACCCCCAACTATTCCGAGTACTCCTCATTTATCACCACCCTCTGAACTTGCCCTTGTAGCCAGTTTTCAATCCATGTACTCACCTTATGGTCCATGACAATTGACCTTATTTTGTACAGTAAAAATTTATAAAATTCCTTTATCTAGATGGCAACTCACATCCTCATAGAAGTTTAATAGATTTGTTTGGCATGAACGATTCTTCAAGAATCCATGCTGATTACTGTTAATGATACCGTTCCCATTACTAAAATCTTGTATATAGTCCCTTATCACCCCCTCCAAGAGTTTACATACTATTGATGTTAGGCTGGCTGGTCTGTAATTCCCAGGGATGTATTTTGGGCCCTTTTTTAAATATTGGTGCTACATTGGCTTGCCACACATGTTCCAATCACCCGTTCTCAACTCCATCTACCCACAGCTGACACACACAAAAAAAAACACATCGGGCATACGCAACTACCTTCTATTTGCTAGGATGCAAACAATTGGACTGAAGTGTGGTGCAGACTCCATGGTAACCATGGGCAACTGGTCTAAAGAGGGCTGAGAATGGGCACAGGTTGGAACACCCATTCTACTGCAGATATTAGGAGCGCGGTAGGGGGCGCAGTTCTTGCCCTGGGCGCTGAATAAACCTGTCCTGGTACGGCGCTGGTGTATTTGGGAGGACGAGTGTCATCCCTGATAAATGACAGCTGACAAAAGTTCAATTAGCCTTAAATTGGTAGCAAACTCTGTTCTACCACTGGTACCTACAGGCAAGCCTATAGTAAGGTTTACCTGTGGGTACTGTGAAGATACCCCAAACTTCCACAGTTAAGAATAAATTCGGAGTGCATGCAGCCGGTGACATTACCGCCACATGCACTCTGAAGATCCAGTATACAGTGCCGGACCCTCAGAGCCTGTGCTGGAAACAGTGACGTCATCGCGCCCCTGGCCACTCATGGAGCCGGACGCAAACCTGGAAGGAAGACCCGGGGGGTTGGAGGAAATGTCAGCCCTCTCAGTGGTGACAGTGTGGCCCTAGAGGGCTTTGTTCTAAGGTAAATCTCTCATAATTCATACTAGCACATTATCACATTGTGTTGCAGGGGATTTTTTTTTATCCCCATCCACTGAGGTTTACTACAGCTTTAAGCTTGCCACATATGTGATTGGACACAGCCGTCATGTGATCAGGAGCGCCAATCACAGAGCCCTCCTGCCAATTGGAGATGTGCCATGTCCAGGTGACACAAGCTCATCGGGATTGCGCGGCTTCGCGGGCATATGATCCCCCTCCTTCTGAGGAACTTTCCTGAACGTCCACTTAGAAGGAGGAAGCGCCCACCCGACCGTATATGTGCAGTGTGGGAGGTGGTTAGAGTGTATTTTGCCACGCACTTTACATAGTTAGTTTGGGCCAAACTGGTTAGATTTTTGCACCCCCCCCCCCCCCACCCTGCTGCCCAGGGTCTGTTTAAAAAGCATACAAACTATAAAATTGAATCTATAAAATACAAGTGACCCAAAACCGTTTTCCATTTTCCCGGATGTTATAGGATACTAACCCGTCCATGTCTTTTGTTGGCCGATCATGAAGTTCCAGCAGCGGGGGTGACTGCTGCAAAATTCTGCCGCCTCGGTGGAGCTGTGCATAGACAGCAGGCATCCCTGGTGGTTATAAGACGGCCAGCACCGGAAATCGTTGGTCGTCTCATTGATACGAAATCCTTTCTGCACAGAGTATTCTGGAATAGCAAACCACTGAGCTTAGATCACTCAATAAATGTCATAATCAAATCAATGGAATTTCTGGCTATAGAAAGCAAATGTGGAACATTCAACAAAGCTAAACTTGCGTTTAGGGCCTATTGCACTCAGGGATGTATGCCCAGAATGCGGGAATTTTGTTTCCCGGGCATACACCCCTGAACACATGCGGCCCTACTCAAAAGTTTGGTACAGCATTTATCTGCTAAAATGCTGATCAAATGAATGATTACATATAAAAAGTACAACTAAAGTCTCCTATATGACAGTCTAAAACAAATTTCGAATCCAGTTACCATGTGATATAAAAGAATCGTAAAGTTAACCAAAAACTTCCTTTATCTTCCCTGACTGAGCCAAATCCTCCTCCATTTGTGTCTCACACACTTCCCCTCCCAGACACTGCAGATCACAGTGGGCGGGTTTTAGCAGCAGAGGCAGTGCTGTCCATCCAAAAATTAGTGGGCGGGGCTATGTGTGGCCAGGTGCTGATTGACAAGCCATCAGCCCTGACAATACTGATAGCCACACCCCTCACAGAACCTCTCATCACACTACAGACCCAGCCTACATGAGAGGGGCAACTCTGCTCTGAATCCAGAGCAGTGCAGTATCATTGCTACCCCATCACAGGAAGCTGCATTAGGTGGAATTTCCTGGCAGGATCAACAGGTATTTTGGGGAATTTTGCAGAGGTAGGTGTGTGTGTGTGGGGGGGGGGGGGGGGCTATGACAAAAATCTGAGTGCAGATAGACATACAGTACAATTAAATGCTGCTGCACAGTTTTATGGGAGGCCATAGTTTTTCTATTAACCACTTAAGGACCAGGCCTTTTTTTCGGACTTGGTGTTTCCATGTTTAAAACAGTTTTTTTTGCTAGAAAATTACTTAGAACCCCCAAACATTTTATATTGTTTTTTTTCTAACACCCTAGAGAATAAAATGGCGGTCATTGAAATACTTTTTTTCACACCGTATTTGCGCAGCGGTCTTAGAAGCGCACTTTTTTTGGAAAAAATTCACTTTTTTGAATAAAAAAATAAGACAACAGTAAAATTAGCCCAATTTTTTTTATACTGTGAAAGATAATGGTATGCCGAGTAAATTGATACCCAACATGTCATGCTTCAAAATTGCGCCCGCTCGTGAAATGGCGTCAAACTTTTAGCCTCAAAAATCTCCATAAGCGACATTTAAAAAATTCTACAGGTTGCATTTTTTGCGTTACAGAGGAGGTCTAGGGCTAGAATTATTGCTCTCGCTCTACCAATCGCGGCGATACCTCACATATGTGGTTTGACCACCGTTTTCATATGCGGGCGCTACTCACGTATGCGCTCGCTTCTGTGCGCAAGCTCGTCGTAACGGGGTGTTTTTAAAATTTTTTTTTTTTCTTATTTATTTTAATTTATTTTATTTATTTTTACACTTTTTTAAAAAGTAAAATAAAATGGATCACTTTTATTCCTAAACATCCCTTGTAATAGAAAAAAGCATGACAGGTCCTCTTAAATATGAGATCTGGGGTCAAAAGGTCCTCAGATCTCATATTTGGGCTAAAATGCAAAAAAAAAAAAAAAAAAAAAAAGAAAATCTGACATTTAAAAAAAAAAATACCTTTAAGAGGTATGGGCGGAAGTGACGTTTTGACGTCGCTTGCGCCTTCCTATGGTATAGAGACGAGTGGGGGCCATCTTAGCCCCACTTGTCTCTATGCCCAGCAGACGGAAGGACCCGATCGCCTCCGCCGCTACCGACGGCTCCGGTAAGCGGCGGAAGGTGCGGGAGGGCGGCGGGAGGGGGGGTGGCACCTCTCCCGCCGCCGATAGCGGTGATCTTGCGGCGAATCCGCCGCGGAGACCACCGTTATCGTACAGCCGACCGCCGCCTGAAGAGATGGATATCTCGGTTGTGGCAGCAGCTGCTGCCGTTACCGAGATATCCCTCTTCAAAAAATGGACGTACATCGTCGTGCGGCGGTCGGCAAGTGGTTAAGGAAGCACTGAATTATTAATGCTGAACTCTAAATACACATCAGGGAGCTTTTTTTAATCTGTCCAATCACAGCTGATCACGGATGTAAACAGAAACCGGTTATCGGCACTCCTTTCCTCATGCTGACCGCATGAGGAGAGGAGAGAAGAGCCGATAACCGGCTTCCCCAAAAGGGACATCTACACTGATAATTAGGGCACCAGTGCTACAAATCTGTGCCCACCAGTGCTGCCAATAAGTGCGGAGTGATCCCCCGCTGAGCAAGCAGATCCCACAGATTGGAGGTGCCTGTGTAAGAGGGGCCATAATCAGGGCACTGATTATCAGTGCAGTCCCAACAGAAGTGCAGCAGACTGATAAGCTCATCCCTCTTTCACCCTGCTCTCTCCTCCTGTCAGCATGTTCCTTGCGCTGCAGCACAACTGAATGACTCCATGGGGTTGACTTACTAAAGAAAATCCACTTTGCACTACAAGCGCACTTGGAAGTTCAGTCACTTTAGATCTGAGCGGGAAGATCTGAAATGAGGGGTAGCTCTGCTGATTTTATCATCCAATCATGTACAAGCAAAAATGCTGTTTTTTATTTTCCTTGCATGTCCCCCTCCGATCTACAGCGACTGCACTTGTAGTGCAAAGTGGATTTGCCTATAGTAAATAAACCTCATTGCGTTGCTTTTCTCTCTCCCAGTCTGATGTTGTACAGGGACTGCAGTGAGCTGATACCAGGTCAAAAACTGGTACTAAAAATGCTTGTATAAAAAAAAATACATTGAATAATGTAGCAATGGTTTGTGTATTTTATATCAGCCTGGAGTTCTGGCTTGCAAATTTTACCGACCCCTGGATATCCCATTGAGGAATGTGAAATCCAGATGGTGAACAAAGAGAAGGAGAGGAGACTGGAATTGGGCAAGTGCTTGGGCCAGTCTAGCCAAAGCTTCAGAAATGGCAGCAAATATATTCAGCAGCAAGGAATTGGAGGACTGTGAATTTGTGTTAGCAAATTCAGTTTTGTTTCATGAGTTTCTATATCAATTTTGTAACATTTTTGGAGCAATTTTGTAACAAATTTTGTCGCAATTTTGTAACAATTTCATAGCACTTTTGTATCAATTTCGTATCAATTTTGTAACTTTGTTTATCAATTTTGCATCCGTATCGTAGCAATTTTGTAACAATTTCGTAGCACTTTTGTATCAATTTTGAATCAATTTCGTATCAATTTTTTTAATCAATTTTGTATCAATTTCGTAGCAATTTTGTAACAATTTCAAAATTGATACAAAAGGGCTACGAAATTGTTACAAAATTGCTACGAAATTGATACAAAATTTATAAAAAAAGATACAAAATTGATACAAAATTGATTCAAAATTGATACAAAAGTGCTACGAAACAATTTTGTATAAATTTTGTAACAATTTTTTTAATCAATTTTGTAGCAATTTTGTAACAATTTCGTAGCACTTTTGTAGCAATTTTGTAACAATTTTGTGCCACAAGATGAATTTTGTGAAGTCTCTGATGTCATCTTTTCAAAGTGACTTTATTACTTCAAAAAAGGTGGAGATGGACACTAATGGGACTGACCTTTCAGATCTTGGGTCCAGCTCTGGTTCATTCCTGACTTGTAATAGCTCTGGACATCTTCAAAGGCCTTCAGGGTTTCATGAATCCCAAAGCGTAAATCACCTGCAATCAGAGCAGACGTTTTATGGAGGGTCTGTCAGCGGGAAAACAGGCACTTATATGGTCTGGAAACAACTGTTTTTGTCTGCTCAAAGTACCTGTTGCATTCATGATGTCCTGGAGGAGAGGTCGAAGGGCAGGAGGTGAGGCGTGGGGCAAGAGGTAAGTAAAGAAAAATCTGGAAAGACAAAAAAAAAGTCTACATAAAATCCTGGAACTTTAAATTCAAAAGGAAAGTACAGAATATTTTCAGTAAATATGGCCGGCCACACGCTAGTAGATTTTCAAATGTCCTCAGTACATTCGATGACGAATGTCATTCAAAAGTACTTCTGCTCGCTTTTGACAATCAACTTTGGAATGAATTTAATTTCTCAAAACAAAAACCACATACACTGTTAGACATTTGTTCAATAGAGAAAACATTTCCATCCTGCTCCTTGGAATTTTCTTATAATCGAGAGAAAAAAAAAAAGAAAATTTAGAGCAAAATCAGAAGTTTTAGGACTAAACTCAACAGTAAGTCTCAGTTCACATCTATGCAGTTTGCTTTTGATCCATTTTTGCAGTGCGTTTTTGCTGTGCATTTTGCGTTTTTGCAGTGATGTTGCAGCGATATGCGTTTTGCATTTTTTATGGGTTTTTTTGCCAATTTATTGTTGGGCAGATTAAAGAGGAACTGTAGTCTGCTCACATAATTTGTTATAAAAAACATCTTTGCCATTTTAAAGCCTCCCTCCAACCACTTTCCATGTTATTTTATATATACTGTGATTCTGTACTTGCCAAATATGCTGCAGAAATCTCCCTCCACTGAGTCTGACTGCAACCATTTTTACTGTGGGCAGCTGAAGCTGCTGCCTGTTCACTTCCTGGATTTACACAGACACACACCTCCAGCTCTGCAGCTCTCATTGGCCCTCTTATGACTCATCCCCCCTCCCTTCCTGGCTAACTCTCACAAGAGTGAGAGAGAGAGCTGTCGATGATGTCATAAGCCTAGGGTAATGACCACTCAAGAAACAGGAAGTGGGCCTTTAAAAAGGTATTTACTGGCAGAAAAAAAAATGTTTTACTATCCAAAGTTAAAACAACAAGGGCAGGAGATTTAACAGATGGAAAGTGAAAAAAATTACCGAAGTTTCGCTTTGACAAAAAAAAAGCAAATCGTGGCAAAAACGCTCTACATGCTTTTCTGCAGATTCTCCATAGAAGTCTATTAAACCAAAAAAGCAAAAAAAAAAACCACAGTTTTGCCTTTTAAAAAATTCCTGACCTTTCCCAAAAATGCAGCAGCTGAAAAAAGCACAGATGTGAACGTGTCCTATAGGAAACCATGTAAAATGAACTTTAGTGCAACTATACTGTAGTTTTCAGAAAAAAGCACCAAAAAAAGCATAAGCGTTTACCAGGCCTTATAGTTATCTGTGGGAGTGATTTACTAAAACTGCAGAGTGCAAAATCAGGTGCCGCTCTGCATAGAAACCAATCGCCTTCCAGTTTTTTTTTTTTTTGTCAAAGCTTCATTGGACAAGCTGAAATTAGAAGCCGATTGGCTGCCATGCACAGCTGAACCAGATTTTGCACTCTCCAGTTTTAGTAAATCAACCCCAATGTGTCCCTGTTTGAGAGATTGACTTCACTTCCAGTCCTGGTGACACTCTTGTATCTTGACACACAAGGTGTCACTGAAACAGGAAATGAAGGTGAATCTCTCATTTCCTGTTTCAGTGACACCCACGGTTACGATTGTTGGCCAACCCGAGCATCTGATTTTTGTCAAAAGGGCGTGTGCCAGGATCTTGTCTTGCATACTAACGGTACACAATTGTCATGCCACAAACACAAACGTAGCGACATAATATGAGGAATTTCAGCTCTTGAGCGTCACTCTTTGGGCCCCTTCTGCTAATTGTCCAGTGGTGAGATGATTGGAGCTTTGTGACATGGTGCATTATCCTGCTGGAAGGAGCCATCAGAAGATGGGGACACTGTAGTCATAAAGCGGATGGGCATGGTCAGCTACAATACTCAGGTAGGCCGTGGGGTTTAAGCGATGTTCAATTGGTACTAAGGGGCCCAAAGTGTGCCAAGAAAATACCCACACCATTTCATCACCACCACCACCAGCCTGAACCGGTGATACAAAGCAGAATGGATCCATGCTTTCGTGTTGTTTACACCAAATTCTGACCCGACCATCTGAATGTTGCATCTGAAAGCGAAACTCATCAGACCAGGCAACATTTTTCCAATCTTCTATTGTCCATTTTTGGCGAGTCTGTGCCAATTGTAGCCTCAGTTTCCTGTTCTTAGCTGACAGGAGTGGCCCCCAGTGTGTTCTTCTGCTGCTGTAGTCCATCTGCTTCAAGGTTAGATGTGTTGTGTGTTCAGAGATGGTATTCTGCATACCATGGTTGTAATGAGTGGTTATTTGAGTTACTGTTGTCTTTCTGTCATTCGGAACCCAGTCTGCCCATTCTCCTCTGACATCAACAAGGCATTTTCCTCCACACAACTGCCACTCACTGGATATTTTCTATTTTTTCTACCAGTCTCTGTAAACCCGAGAGATGGTTGTGTGTGAAGATCCCAGTACTTCAGCAACTTTTGAAATACTCAGACCAGCCCATCTGGCACCAACAACCATGCCACGTTCAAAGTCACCTAAATCCCCTTTCCACCCCATTCTGATGCTCGGTTTGAAATTCAGCAAGTCGTCTTCACCATGTCTAGATACCTAAATGCATTGAGTTGCTGTCATGTGATTGGCTGATTAGCAACTTGTGTTAGCAAGCAATTGAACAGGTGTACCTAATAAAGTGGCCGGTGAGTGTATATGGAAAAGAGAAAAAATATTAGAGAGTGACAAGTTTTGGGGGGGTGGAATAAAGGTCTTGAGCGCCATGGCATATGAAGGCGAATAGAGACTTGCAGGTAATAGAGGGTATTCCTTTTTAAATAAAACCATAAAAAAATGTAAGTTAAGTATGTCACAGATAGAAACCAGAGGGAATGTGGATTTCAGAAGTCACCATTGGGGTCTATTACCTGTAAGCATTGTAGAGATTTCTCTTCTCATTGGCGCCGATGCAGGTCCCTCCCGTAGAGCATGTGACAGCAAAACTCCTAGCAGGAAAGGCAAGGGTGCAATCGGCATCCTGCCTACACGATCTCTCTTCATTCGTGGCGTCATCCAAATCCGTCAGCTTCAGACTTCCTTCCACCATGATGAACTGCCGCGGCTGGAAATCCAGGAGGACAACTGAACCCAGGGGGGAGTTTGCCAGGTAATGTAATAATTGGACCAGTTCTAGGCAGACCTGAGGACAAATACAGACATACAGAATGAATTGCTAATGTCCAATAACGTTGGCGTACACAAGAACACACAAAGAGCTAATCACTACACCATTTCTCATTACTGCCGCTGAATGAGTGCCCTAGGATTTATTTTGTGCCACAGTGCTTCAAATCTGCAGTACAATTGAAAGAACATATAAGAGATATGAAGGTGCAAATCATACAAAACAACATATAAAAAGGAAAATATATACAAATTATATTAAACAAACTACATCAATAAAAACAATACATGTAGTATACTCATGGCCATGGATGTATGCAAAGCATCCTATAAATGACAATGGTTTACTGTAGTCATGTTCTGGTTTGCTACATGTTTCGCCATATGGCTTCTTCAGGACAGAAGGAAGAAGCCATACGGTGAAACATGTAGAAAAACCAGAATGTGACTACAGTAAACCATTGTCATTTATAGGACGCTTTGCATACCTCCATGGCCATGAGTATACTGCATGTATTTTTATTGATGTAGTTCATTTAATAAAATTTGTATATATAGTTACATAGTAGGCGAGGTTGAAAAAAGACACAAGTCTAACCTATGTGTGTGATTATATGTCAGTATTACATTGTATATCCCTGTATGTTTCGGTCATTCAGGTGCTTATCTAATAGTTTTTTGAATGCTATCAATGCTCCCCTCTGAGACCACCGCCTGTGGAAGAGAATTACACATCCTTGTCACTCTTACCGTAAAGAACCCTCCACGTAGTTGAAGGTTAAACCTCTTTTCTTCTAATTTTAATGAGTGACCACGAGTCTTGTTAAACTCCTTCTAGCTTTGTTGCCCTTCTTTGTACTTGCTCCATTTCCAGTACATCCTTCCTGAGGACTGGTGCCCAGAACTGGACAACATACTCCAGGTGCGGCCGGACCAGAGTCTTGTAGAGCGGGAGAATTATCGTTTTCTCTCTGGAGTTGATCCCCTTTTTAATGCATGCCAATATTCTGTTTGCTTTGTTAGAAGCCGCTGGGCATTGCATGCCATTGCTGAGCCCATCATCTACTTGGACCCCCAGGTCGTTTTCCATCCTTTATATTTTCCTTTTATATGTTGTTTTGTATGATTTGCACCTTTAAAGTCCCATATCTCTTATATGTTCTTTTTTCATTTAAACAGGATGTTGGTGTCATATTTTGTGTAAATTTTGACACCGATATCTGACCACTAGGGATGAGCTCAGGCGTGTTCGCATGGAACACGTGCAGAGCCCGCCAGGAAGTGAGCGCAGCGCTGCACTAATCACAGGCAGTGAGACATTGCTCGATCTCTGCAGCCGCACATCGGGGCAATGTCTCACTGCCTGTGATTAGTGCAGCACTGCGCTCACTTCCTGGCGGGCTCTGTACGTGTTCCATGGGAACACACCTGAGCTCATCCCTACTGACCACATAATCTGCAGTGACAGATGATTGCCAGCCTGCAGGTAAAATCTCTACAATTTTTCACACCTGGATCTATATATCTTAGAGTAAAAATTTTTTAAGTCATGGCTATCTACCCTTTAACAGACTTTTGTACGACCTTTACTAAGGGTTCTATTTGCTGTGCCGTCATGAATAATTCCTGTAATGTGTCTAATGGAAGTATTTCTTATAATCATCAGCTCCATCTACTGGCCACAATGCAGTATTTTTCTGAAATACCACAAGCAGTCAAATACCACCATAGTACCACTAGATGGAGCTGACAGTTATAGGAAATACACATTTAGACACATTCAGGCTGGGTTCACACCGCAGCATGGAGTGGCTCACAGCAGGGGGTCTGGTGCGTCCCCCATTCCAGCCCGAATTGTTGGCTGAATTCGGACCTGAAAAGGACCAGAAGACGCACAGGACTCATGTGCAATTCGCACCGGAGCCGCTCCAGAAATGTGTGAAACCGGCTCCATAGAGGGCCAGTCACAATCTCCTGCCATGCGAATTGGAAGCAGGGAAAAGCCACATCCTATTCACAAGGAGGCTAAGGGGATTATATGTGATGGCTGACAGCAAATATACTATGTTACCAAAATATTGGGACGCCTGCCTTTACACCCACATGAACTTTAATGGCATCCCAGTCTTAGTCTGTAGGGTTGAATATTGAGTTGGCCCACCCTTTGCAGCTATAACAGCTTCAACTATTCTGGGAAGGCTGTCCACAAGGTTTAGGAGTGTGTCTATGGGAATGTTTGACCATTCTTCCAGAAGCACATTTGCGAGGTCAGGTACTGATGTTGGATGAGAATGCCTGGCTTGCAGTCTCCACTCTAATTCATCCCAACAGTGTTCTATCAGGTTGAGGTCAGGACTCTGTGCAGGCCAGTCAAGTTCCTTCACCCCAGACTCACTCATCCATGTTTTTATGGACCTTGCTTCATGAAAGTTTGTGCAGTTCCTGGTCCAAATCATTTGGTGGAGGGGAGATTATGGTGTGCGGCTGTCTTTCAGGGGTTGGGCTTGGCCCCTTAGTTCCAGTGAAGGGAACTCTTAAAGTGTCAGCATACTAAGTCATTTAGGACAATTTCATGCTCCCAACTTTGTGGGAACAGTTTGGGGATGGCCCCTTCCTGTTCCAACATGACTGCGCACCAGTGCACAAAGCAAGGTCCATAAAGACATGGATGAGTGAGTCTGGGGTGGAGGAACTTGATTGGCCTGCATAGAGTCCTGACCTCAACCCGATGACGCTTCAGTGGGGCTTCGATGATGGTTCTGTGGTGCTTCTGTGGTGCTTTGATGATGCTTTGGTAGTGCTTTTGATGGTGCTTTAATTGTGCTTCAATGATGCTTTGGTGGTGCTTCTGCGATGCTTCGGTGGTGCTTCGATGATGCTTCGGTGGTGCTTTTTTGAAGCATCATAGAAGTGCCACGAAGAATCGCATGAAGCACCACCAAAGCATCATAATGGTGCCACCAAAGCATCATTGAATGCGGTGGTGCTTTAATGATGCTTTGGTGGGGCTTTGATGATGCTTCGTGGTGCTTTGATGGTGCTTCGGTGGTGCTTCAGTAGTGCTTCGATGATGTTTCGGTGGTCCTTTGATGATGCTTCGGTAGTCCTTTGATGATGCTTCGGTGGTCCTTTGATGATGCTTCGGTGGTCCTTTGATGATGCTTCGGTGGTGCTTTTTTGAAGCATCATAGAAGCGCCACCAAAGCATTATAGATGTGCCACCAAAGCATAATTGAAAGCACCACTGAAGCATCATCGAAGCATCAAAGAAAGAACCACAGAACCATCATCGAAGTCCCACCGAACCATGATAGAAGCTTTACAAAAGCAAAAACACATCTAAAAAGCATGTTGAAGCGGTAGGCGCTTCAGTGTGTGTTGAAGTGGAAGCGAGTGTAAATGAGCCCAAGCCTCGCAGCAGCACGTATATTTTACTGCAACACATAGATGTGAAAAAAAAAAAAAGAACGTTTTGGAGCAGTTGGGCCCTGAGATGAGGGATGGATCCACTGACATGGCAAGTCTTTGGCAGATTTTTGACTTTTCTCAGTGTCATTTATGTAAACACAGACCCCTCCCCCCATCCATCCATCCATCCATCCATCCCTGAGTGATTGACCAGAGAATCCCCCCCCCATTGTGTTCTGGCCTCTCACACTCTGTTTGCACAGCTCTCTGCACTAATCCCTTCTGCCCATTGAAAACTCAACTCATTAACCACATCACAGTGGGAGGCCAAAGCCCAACCTTCAAAAGCCACAGGTTGCATCCCGCTCCCAGCTGTGAATGGGTTAATCCCGACCCTCGTGGGGGGGGGGGGGGGGTGTATCCATGAGATCCACTGAAACAATTACCATTGTTTGCTTGCCCTTACTTTAAATCTCTCCTCCCAGGGGGCCTGCAGGAGCTGAATCATCTCAAGGGGAGACCCCAGATCCAGCATGGCGGTGACCCTCAGGTCCGCAGGTTCGCTATTCATGTAGCACTGTCCATGGAGCTGTGGAGAGAAAAGAGAAATTGTCATGATAAAGCATGGCTGGCACATGGGGGTCCTACTCATCATCATTAAAGAAAAAAATAATAATAATCACATTAAGAGGGTCCCATTGTTATTCAGTGCAGGAAAATTCTTTACAGGACGCCAACATAGGACTGGTTGGGCTCCACTCGGCACAAGACCCAATGGATAGGCAATCCGCGTTCTGTCCTAGAAGTACGAGCCGCATTGGTGCGCACTAAAGAAAAGTAGAACGTGTTGCGTCTTTGCGCGCTATAAGGTACTGCTTCACACACAAAGGCTTCATGTGCACTTAGCATCGCAAATGCCACTTTTAAGGGCGTTTAACTTTTTTTATTTATTTTTTCTGCCTCCCTGGTTCACACTTAATCCAACTTTAACCACTTAAGGACCAAGCCTCTTTTTGAGGTTTGTTGTTTACAAGTTCGTTTTTTTTCCTAGAAAATTACTTAGAACACTCAAACATTACGTTTTTTTCCCTAACACCCTAGAGAATAAAATGGCGCCCGTTGCAATATTTTCTGTCACACCGTATTTGCGCATCGGTCTTGCAAGTGCACTTTTTTTGGAAAAAAATACACTTTTTTGAATAAAAAAATAAGACAACAGTAAAGTTAGCCCATTTTTTTTATATTGTGAAAGATAATGTTACGTCAAGTAAAATGATACCCAACATGTCACGCTTCAAAATTGTGCCCGCTCGTGGAATAGCGATAAACTTTTACCCTTAAAAATCTCCATAGGCGTTGTTTAAAAAAAAAAAATCTACAGGTTGCATGTTTTGAGTTACAGAGGAGGTCTAGTGCTAGAATTATTGCTCTCACTCTACCAATCGCGGCGATACCTCACATGTGTGGTTTGAACACCGTTTTCATATGCGGGCGCTACTCACATATGCGATTGCTTCTGCATGCGAGCTCGGCGGGACGGGGCGCGTTTAAAAAAAAAAAAAATCTTGTTTATTTTACCTTTTTATTTTTAATTTTTACACGCTTTTAAAAAAACAAAAAATTGCGTCACTTTTATTCCTTTTACAAGGAATGTAGACATCTCTTGTAATAGAAAAAAGCATGACAGTACCTCTTAAATATGAGATCTGGGGTCAAAAAGACCTCACATCTCATATTTACTCTAAAATGCAATAAAAAAAATAAAAAATAAAGTGTCATTTAATTTATTTATTATTTTTTTTAAATGGCCCTTTAAAAGCTATGGGCAGAAGTGATATTTGGAAGTCACTTCCGCCCTGCATTGTTCTTCCCGTCACTCATCTCCATGCCCAGCCAGGGTGAAGATCCCATCGGCTTACCGGAGCCGTCGGCAGCTACGGAGGGCATAGGAGCGAGGAGGGGGGTGGGGCCCTCTCCCACAGCCGTTAAAATTGATCTTGCGGCGAATCTGCCGCAGAGACCACTCTTATCGGAAAGCGGACTGCCGGCCAAAGAAGAGGATACTGGGGTTATGGCAGCTAGCTGCTGCCATAACAAAAGAGGTATATCGGCGTGCGGCGAGTGGCGTGCGGCGAGTGGCGTGTGGCGGTCCATAAGTGGTTAAAATCATGCGACTTCATTTTAAATCACACTATTGTACAAAGCTGCAAGTCAGTGTGATTTCAGTTGCGACTTGGCCGACGTTTATTTGGCTTCATGCACAGATATTGTAAGCTCTAAAGAGCAGGGCCCTCTGATTCCTACTGTATTAAAGTGTATTGTATTTGTACCGTCTACCCTCAAGTTGTAAAGCGCTGCGTAAACTGTTAGCGCTAAATAAATCCTGTATAGTAATAAAAATAATAATAATAGTAATGTCTAGACAAGTTGCACCTGAAATTGCCCAAAAATAGTGCAAGAACTACTTTTTTTTTTAAACGGTGCAGCTCCGCAAAGTCAGCTTTGCACCAGGGGCGGACTGACAACTCATGGGGCCCCTGGGCAATAGGAGATTTTTGTGCCCCCGGGCAATCAGACATTATGGGGCCACACAGTAGACGCACACACACAGTATACAATCAAACAGTATACACAGACATGTTTCTATTGGCTGGGAAGGTACTGGAGAGGTGGGGCAACTATAATCTCTGGATTTTTAGACCGAAAGGATGTCGGTAAGGGACATTTCAGAGACTGATGTAAAAAAACAAAAAACACATTTTTACATACTGTCCCTGGTTTTACTGAGGCTGGCAACCCTGATGGGGCCCCCTAGTGGCATGGGGCCCTCGGGCAGTGCCTGAGTGGCCCAATGGTCAGTCCGCCCCTGCGTTGCACAAGAGGGTGCAACTTGTCATGTGATTTGGACCTGTCAAATCGCACCGGTGTGAACCGGGGCTAAACACCCCTCTATGTTAGCCTATATGTCCATGAAAACATAGGCTTTTAAAAGCGTTTAGCGGCAGGAAAAAAAAAAACAGTGCGCTTAAGAGCTAGACGTATTCAGTGCATGAGCGTTCATTCCGATGGCCAAAATAAATTAAGGAAGAACTGCAGTCTGCTCACATAATTAGTAATAAAAACATCTTTGCCATTCTGAAGCTTCCCTCCAACCACTTTGCGTATTATTTTATATATACTGTGATTCTGTACTTGCCAAATATGCTGCAGAAATCTCCCTACACTGAGTATGGCTGCAGCCATTTTATCTGTGGGCAGCTGAAGCTTCTGCTTGTTTACTTCCTGGATTTAAACAGACACACCTCCAGCTCTGCAGCTCTCATTGGCCCTCTTGTGATTCATCCTCCCTTCCTTCCTGGCAATCTCTGAGAGAGAGAGAGCGAGAGAGAGCAAGAGCGAGAGCGAGAGCGAGAGAGAGAGAGAGAGAGAGAGAGAGAGAGATCATAAGCCTAGGCCAGTGATGGCGAACCTTGGCACCCCAGATGTTTTGGATCTACATTTCCCATGATGCTCATGCACTCTGCAGTGTAACTGAGCATCATGGGAAATGTAGTTCCAAAACATATGGGGTGCCAAGGTTCACCATCACTGGTCTAGGCTAATGACCAGACAAACGCAGGAAGTGGCCTGTATAAGGGATTTACTGGCAGAAAAAAAAATGTTTTGCTATCCAAAGTTAAAACAAAAGCAGAAGATTTATTAGATGAAAAGATGAAAAAATTACTGAAGTTCCACTTTAATATTCTAGCCAATGGAATAAATGAACACGTATGCGCCAGACGTGCCTAAATGCGTTGGCAAAACACAGCTTTAGGCGAGTTTTTTAGGGCCTAGTTTACACCTATGCGTTTTTTGTTTTTTTTGCCAGTTTGCTTTCGATCATTTCTGCAGTGCTTTCTGCCATGCGGTTTGCATTTCCTTTTATGGTTTTTTTTTTCCAATTTGTTGGGCAGATTAAAAAAAAAGGCAAAAAATGCAAATTGCGGAAAAAAATGCACTACATGCTTCTCTGTAGCTTCTCCATTGAAATCAATTGAACCAAAAAAAAAAAAAAACAAACACAGTTTTGCGTTTCAAAAAAGTCCCTGACTCTTTCCAAAAACGCAGCGGCTGAGAAAAAAAGCATATATGTGAACGCGCAAGTAAAAGCCTGATATAGAGCCGTCAGATTTTTTCCTTCTTGCTGTCTATATCCTGTTGGGGAGATTTCCACTCACTTCCTGTCTCTGACTCACAACAGGAAGTAACAGGTAATCTCTCCACTGTATGGGGTGAACCTTGCCCCCCCCCAGATGTTTTGGAACTACATTTCCCATGATGCCCCACTACACTGCAGAGTGCATGAGCATCATGGGAAATGTAGTTCCAAAACATCTGGGGTGTCGAGGTTCACCGTCACTGAACCAATTTCATAGTGTCACCTCCTGTTGTGGTGACAACATCCTGTCCATCCATTCTGGGTCAATTCTGAGTACCTCCCAACTCTGAAATGGGAACGGGGAACGGGGGACGCCTATCAGCAAAAGTATGTAGGCATAGGCCACACCTCTGCCTCTGCCACACCTCTGCCACGCCCCCTAAAAGAAGAATTATACAAAAAACACAAAAAAATTTGTTAAATTCTTTTTTTTTATTATCACTACTATTCCTTTATATTGGCTTTTGACATTTACAAATGCAGCAATTTAGAATTTAGATGAAAGGTTTAGCACTGGGAAACACTTTTTGAAAGATAAAAAGTGCATTTTTTATACAATTATATAAAGCAGACCAAAATGAGGGACAAATGAGGACTTTATTCCAAATCAGGGACAGTTGGGAGCTATATCAATAGGACAAATCGAGAGTGCGAATCTCAGTAGACGTGTGTTTTCGTTCCAAATAGAATTTTTTGGGAATTAATGAATCCGACACAACGAATCAAAATCTTGGATAAAATTTTAATCGTTTTTAAATCAAATTTGAATCATTTTCGATTTGAATTCCCGAAGAGAATTAAATAGAATAGAATATAAAGGAATAGAATAGTAAAGAATATAATAGAAAATAAAAAGGATAGAATATAATAGAGCAAAACAGAACAGAATACAAAATAAAACAAAAAATAAATAGAAAAAAAAAGGATAGAAAATAAAAGAATAGAGTAAAACAGAACAAGTAGAATTAAAATAAAAGAACAAAATAAAATAGAAAAAGGAAAAGAATAAAATATAGAAGGAATATAACTATGTTTTAAAATTCGAATTGTGAATAGAATAAATTAGAATTCGAATAGAATAGATGTATCCAAACTTCTGAATTACAAAAGTATAATTGAATTACTATAGTATAACTGAATTACTATAGTATATGAATTCAATCGAATCCGACTTAACAAATAAAAATTTTGGGTGAAATTCGTTTTCGAATCGAATTCCCGATGATAATTAAATAGAATACAAAATAAATTAATAGAATAGCAAAGAATATAATAGAACATAAAAAGGATAGAATATAATAGAGTAAAACAGAACAGAATACTAAATAAAAAATAAAAAATGAAAGAGAAAAAAAAAAAGGATAGAATAGAAAATAAAAGAATAGAAGAAAACAGAACAAATAGAATAAAAAATAAAAGAACAGAATAAAATGAAATAGAAAAATAAAGGAAAAGAATAGAATAATATAGAAGAAATGTAACTATCTTTTAAAATTCTAATTGTGAATAGAATAAATTAGAATTCGAAAAGAATAGATGTATCCAAACTTTTGAATTACAAAAGTATAATTGAATTACTATAGTATAACTGAATTACTATAGTATATGAATTCAATCGACTCCGACTTAACAAATCAAAATTTCGGATGAAATTCGTTTTCAAATCGAATTCCCAACGATAATTAAATAGAATACAAATTAAATGAATAGAGTAAAACAGAACAGAATAAAAAATAAAACAAAAAAAAAATTGAAAAATATGAAAGAGAAAAAAAAAGGATAGAATAGAAAATAAAAGAATAGAAGAAAACAGAACAAATAGAATAAAAAATAAAAGAACAGAATAAAATAAAATAGAATAGAAAAGAAAGGAATAGAATTGCAAATAATACAATAGAACATAATATATTCTATCCTCTTTTTTTCTATTATGTTCTATTGTATTATTTGCAATTCTATTCCTTTCTTTTCTATTCTATTTTATTTTATTCTGTTCTTTTATTTTTTTATTCTATTTGTTCTCTTTTACTCTATTCTTTTATTTTCTATTCTATCCCTTTTTTTTCAATTTTTTTTGTATTCTGTTCTGTTTTACGCTATTATATTCTATCCTCTTATTTTCTAATAGCGTAAAACAGAACAGAATACAAAAAAAATTGAAAAAAAAGGGATAGAATAGAAAATAAAAGAATAGAGTAAAAGAGAACAAATAGAATAAAAAAATAAAAGAACAGAATAAAATAAAATAGAATAGAAAATAAAGGAATAGAATAATATAGAAGGAATATAACTATATTCTGAAATTTGAATAGAATAG
Source organism: Lithobates pipiens (assembly GCF_037356315.1). Taxonomy (NCBI): domain Eukaryota; kingdom Metazoa; phylum Chordata; class Amphibia; order Anura; family Ranidae; genus Lithobates; species Lithobates pipiens. The sequence goes on from NW_027507791.1 coordinate 10,398,715, forward strand.
AAAAGAATAGAAATGAAAAGAATACAATAAAAAAATGGAAAAGAATAGAAGAGAGTAGAATAGAAAGAATATAACAATATAACTGTTTTCCAAAATTCGAATAGGATACATTTGAATAAAAGAATAGAATATAATAGAAAAGAAAAGACCAGGATAGAATTTTTTTTTATAGAAAAAAACAATAGAATAGAATGGAATACAATAGAATGGAATACAAAGAATAATCCTCCAAAATTCGAATTAGAATAAATTAGATTTCGAATGGAATTCCATTTGAATGCAATTCGAATCGATTTGAATTTGAACAAACAAAACAAATTCGGCAAAGGAATTTAACTAAACTAATTTATGAAAATAACGAAACGAAACATAACAAATGTTTTTGTTTTGCATGTGTCTAAATCTCAGGCAGCAATCAAAAAAAACCTTCTGAATTTCATCAAATATTTACACATAAAAAGACTCCACCATACATCTGAATTGGCTGACAGATGCTGAATGCCTGGAATTTGATCAATCAGAGGTGTTGGGCCTCCCCTGCGGTTTTGTCGCACGTCTGACACATGTGGAAGGCCCGGCCTCTGCGTTTACCTAAGGAAGTGACCTGACGGAGGTCAGGCATAGACAAGGGCCCCAACCCCCCACTTCGGGGGACAGTGATCACGTCATTGTTGCTACAAATGTCCCTGCAAATGGGGCAACCTGAGGTCATCTGACACCTTCCCGTCCAATTAAAAGTGCTTTTCTCATGCATGGAGGACACTGAGGAAAGTGACGGTATTATTGCAGGGATGGCCAGCTACAAAGTTCCTAATGATCTTCTTGTTGTGTTTACCCCTTTTATGGACTGTGGCACTTTGATGATGTCTTCTGAGAACAATGGAGCCCCCAGAAAACAAACTAACGCACTGAGACCGTTCAGCTGGCACATACACTATATTGTCAAAAGTTTTAGGACACCTGCCTTTACAGAACACATGAACTTTAATGGCATCCCAATCTTAGTCCGTAGGGTTCAATATTGAGTTGGCCCACCCTTTGCAGCTATAACAGCTTCAACTCTTCTGGGAAAGTTATCCACAAGGTCTAGGAGTGTGTCTATGGGAATGTTTGACCATTCTTCCAGAAGGGCATTTGCGAGGTCAGGCACTGATGTTGGACGAGAAGGCCTGGCCTGATCGAATTCATCCCAAAGGTGTTCTATTGAGGTCAGCAAAGTCCTTAAAGACATGGATGAGTTTGGGGTGAAGGAACTTGACTGTCCTGACTTTAACCCAATAGAACACGTTTGGGATGAATTAGATCGGAGACTGCGAGCCAGACCTTCTCATCCAACATCAGTGCCTGACCTCACAAATGCGCTTCTGGAAGAAGGGTCAAACATTCCCATAGACACACTCCTAAACCTTGTAGACAGCCTTCCCAGAAGAGCTGAAGCTGTTATAGCTGCAAAGGGTGGGCCAACTCAATATTGAACCTTACGGACAAAGACTGGGATGCCATTAAAGTTCATGTGCGTGTAACGCCAGGCGTCCCAATACTTTAGACAATATAGTGTATATTAAAGGCAATGTTCTTATGGTGTTGGCTTTAAAGTGTATAGAGAACAAAGATAAGGCAGGGAAAAGAGGCAGAGGGTGAGAGAGAAAAGAGAGAGAATAGAAAGGAGAGAAACAAGAGAAGAGGGAGAGAAAAGAAAAGTGAAGAAAAGAGAAGAGAGAGTAAAAAAAAGAGAGAATAGAGACAGAGATAGGACAGAAGAGAGGGAGGAATAGAGAAGAAGGGCAGGGAAAGAGAGAGGGAGAGAGAGAGAAGAGAGCAGAGAAAGCGAACAGAAAGAGAAGAGACAAGAGTAGACAGAGAAAGGAGAGGGAGAGAAAAAAAAAGTGAAAGAGAGAGAAGAGAGTAAAAAAGAGAGACAGAGAGAGGAAAGAAGGGGAGGGGGGGGGGTTGGGGAATAGAGAAGAAGGGCAGGAAAGAGAGAGAGAGAGAGAGAGAGAGAGAGAGAGAGAGAGAGAGAGAGAGAGAGAGAGAGAATGAGAGAAGAGAGCAGAGAAAGGGAATAGAAAGGAAAAAGACAAGAGAAGAGACACTTTGACCCACTGAAGCAAAAAGAGCATGCGGTTGTGGTGCGGTGGTGTGGCATTGACCGGGTTAAAAAAAAGCGGTGAGGAGGGTACATATCAGCTGTCAAACACCTCTGAAAAGCGATCTGCAGGCAATTTGCGCCTCCTACTGTCTGTGTCCAGGAGCCATAAATGATCGGAGGTCTGAGACAGGGTCTATTTGTGATGCATTGTTGTTTGCGCTTTATAACTAACTATCTTGTTGTCAATTAAAAAAATGAATAAAAAAATGTTTTGAAACAAAAGAATACAAATTTTTTATTTATTTTTTTGCAATGAACCTTTAAGCCCCATACACACCATTCGATTTTCTGCCGATTTTCAACTTCAGATTTACCAAAACCGTATAATATCAGGTCAAATCTTAACACAATCAAATTTTTTCCCAACAACAAGCTCACATCGAACATTTCCCGACGGAAATTCCGATCGTGTGTACGCGGCATAATGCCCTGTACACACAGTCGGACATTCCGAAGACAAAATCCATCAGATTTTTTCTGACGGATTTTGGCCCAAACTTGTCTTGCAAACACACAGTCACACAAAGTTGTCGGAAAATCCGATCGTTCAGAACGCGGTGATGTAGAACAGGTACGACGGGACTATAAAGAGGGCAGAAGCCAATAGCTTTCATCTCGTAACTTATTCTGAGCATGCGTGGCACTTTGTCCGTTGGAATTGTCTACACACGATCGGAATTTAAACGATTGGATTTTGTTGTCGGAAAATTTTAGCTCCGGATCTCAAACTTTGTGTGTCGGAAATTCAGACGGAAAAAGTCAGATGGAGCCCACACACGATCGGATTTTCCAACAACAAGATCCGATCGCACATTTTCCGTCGGAAAGTCCGACCGTGTGTACAGGGCATAAGACTTTCAGTTTGTATGCAATCAGGCAGGCCCTTGCACTACATGGTTTTGGTAAATCTGAAGACAAAAATCTGAAGAAAATCTAATAGTGTGTATGGGGATCTTACGTACCTTAAGCTCGCTGATATAAATAGCAAAAAGAAATAAAAAAATGAGGTTGTTCTATAACCCCCCCCCCCCCCCCCCAATATATTTATCAGGACGCCGTACCTGGGTGACGCCGGGGTGGCGCAGAATCTGCATCAGCGCAATCTCCTTCTGCAGTTTGTACGTAGCCAGCCGGTGACAGCCGGCGCGGTCGCCGTACACCTTCACGCAATTCTTCACGTCGTTCCCGTCGTCGTGGACCGTCTTGATTGCGATATCTTTCCCATTCAGTAAAGTCCCCCTCAGGACCAGTTTGGTAAAGCCGGACCCGATATAATCGATCCCTGACAAATCGGAGAGGTCTTGGCACGTTAGCGCCCCGTGCAGCGGCGGCTCCGCTCCCAGAATCCTCAGCGGCTCATCCTCTGGACCTGTCCTTTGGGGACCCAGTAAAATTTGATGGAAGAACATCAAGTCGCTGTGCCTTTGCGCAATTTCCTTCCGCAGGTCGGGGCTGTGTGGGGAGCCCAGCAGTGACATGTATTTGTCATTATAGGAACCTTTTCCTTGGGGTGAAAGTTTTACAAAAATGCCAATAAATACGAGAGCGGCTCCAAGGAAAATGATGTGTCCTTTCATTGTGCTGCTGTGACCAGCTTCTCACCTCTGTCCCCTTACTGTAAATGAGTTAATTAGGAGAGGAATGCCTGTCCCTGTTTGTCTAATGGGGAGGGTTGATGGGCTCAGGGACACCCACTGAGTAGGGAGGAGGAGGCAGCAAGCCTTACCTGGGCTCAGGCTGCTCCCTATTGATATAGTTGGCTCTCTGCTGCCACCCAGTGGACAATGCAATGACAAGGACTCATAATACCACCAGGGGCTTATTTCTAAGTGAATGTCAAATAGGATAACTTTGTCACATTATTATTATTTTAAAGGATTTATATAGCGCCAACAGTTTGCGCAGTGCTTTACAATATAAAAAAAAGGAGACAATACAGTTATAATCCAATAAAATACAAGAGGATTAAGAGGGCCCTGCTCAGAAGAGCTTACAATCTAATAACATTAGTCCTCATTCACATTGAACGTGACTTTAAAATCGCGCTACTTCATCTGAAATCACAAAAGACGCATTTCAGTGCGACTTCAGGTGCCATTTGAAAGACATTTGTGCGGCTTCATGCACAGATGCCTATTGAAGTCGCAACACGAAATCACCAAAAGTAAATCGCTGGAGCTACTTTTTGGCAAATCGGTGCGGCGCCGCAAAGTCAGAGTCGTGCCCATTGCCGGCAATAGGCTACAACTTGTCATGTGATTTGACTTGTCAAAACGCATGAGAAGTCGCTTCAATGTGAACGGGGGGGGGGGGGGGGGGGTTATACTGTGTGTATCTATTGCAATTGAAGCTAATTTGCATATTGCCTACTAAAGCGGGAGTCCGTCGGGAGTTCCGCCGTTTTTTTTTTTAAAAGCCAGCAGCTACAAATACTGCAGCTGCTGACTTTTAAAATAAGGACACTTACCCGCCCAGCGCGCACGCGATGTCGGCACCCGAAGCCGATCTCTCGATCGTCTCTCGGGTGCTGCCGCCGCCATCTTGGGTATGGGAATCAGGAAGTGGAGCCTTTCGGCTTCATTTCCCGGTTCCCTACTGCGCATGCGCGAGTCGCGCTGTGCTATAAGGATGGTTCCGCTGTCTCTGGGATCCGTGTGTTTCCCAGCAGGCAGCGGGGGACTTTCGTAAAGGGGTGTCGATTCTGCAGAATCTACTCCCCATTCCGCAGATAGCTATGCCAGAAGTGGGTGCAGATACCTGTACTGTACAGGTACCTGCACTCCCTCCCCCCTGAAAGGTGCCAATTGTGGCGCCGGAGGGGGGGGGATTCCAATGAGCGGAAGGTCCACTTTAGGGTGGACCTCCGCTTTAACTACTTCCAATCTGAGGCCAGTTCTGGCACTTCTTTCCTACGTGTAAAAATCATCATTTTCTTTCTAGAAAATTACTCAGAACCCCCAAACATTTCTTTTTTTGTAGCAGAGACCCTAGGGAATAAAATGGTGGTTGCTGCGTGGTATTTGCGCAGCGATTTTTCAAGCGCGTTTCATAAATTTTAAGAAAAAAAAAAAGAAAGTGAAGTTTTTTTTTGTATAATATGAAGATGATGTTATGCCGAGTAAATAGATTGATTATAGCAAAAAGTACAAAATATGGTGTTTTTTTTTTCAAAATTGTCACTCTTCTTTTGTTTATAGCACAAAAAATAAAACCTGCAGAGGTGATCAAATACCACCAAAAGAAAGCTCTATTTGTGGGGGTAAAAAAAAAAGAAAAAAAAAAAGGAAGTCAATTTTGTTTGGGTGCAACATCGCACAACCGCGCAATTGTCAGTTAAAGCGGCGCAGTGCCGAAACGCAAATGGCCTGGCCATTCAGCAGCCAAATCTTCCGGGGCTGAAGTGGTTACAATTGCCTAACACTTGTGGAATGGCACCAAACCTTGGTACTTAAAAATCTCCATAGGCGAGGCTTTAAAAATGGTTTACAGGTTACATGTTTAGAGTTACAGAGGAGGTCTAGGGCAAGAATTGTTGCTTTTGCTGTAACGTACATGGCAATACCTCTTGTGTGATTTGAACGGCGTTTATATATGTGGGCGTGACTTACATATGCGTTTGCTTCTGCGAGAACGCGGGGACGGGGCGCTTTTATATATTTTTTATTCTTTAGTTTACACTTTGTTTAAAACATTTTTGATCACTTTTATTCCTATTACAAGGAATGTAAACATCCCTTGTAATAGGAATAGGGCGTGACAGGTCCTCTTTATGGAGAGATGTAGACCCCACACATCTCTCCTTCAGCCGCGACCTCGTCTTTGTTTACTTCCGCCGGCCCGAACGTGACGTAATAACGATCGTCTGGTCACAAGACATCTCTATGGTAAACTTCCGGTGGTGACCGATTCGTTCTCCTGCATACCGATTGCAGGGGCAAGCCCAGGGAAGCACCGGAGGGTCGGCGGGTGGGGTTGGATCCTTTGACAGGCTCTGGCCACAGCTATCAGGAGCTTCTTTTGTTCAGCCGTCAGCGGTAAATATAAACCTATTTGAATTGTTTGTAGAAGCACTAAATATTGTTTTTGAAACAATCTCATTGTTACAATACATTTCCTTTTAGAGTTCTCCCCTCAGTATTCCCCCAGAAGAAGACCCCTACTTCCAAGGTCGAAACGCGTTGGGGTTGGGGAGCATAGTATGATTGGATAAATGTTTATATCATTCTATGTCTTTTTGTATGCACTCATGGCTGTATTTTTATGTACATGTCCTAGCTAGATGTCCAGAGCTCGTGTTTTAATACATCAACGTCCTTTTTGTATTTTCACTCAATAAAATATTTATATTTTTCTAAGGAAGAGAGAATAATTTTCATTAATGTTTTGCTGGCAATAAAACCCCACGGGGAAATCTTTCCATTTCATGTATATCCAGGGTGTGCAGAACTTTTAACCTCATCAATACCATTGCCGTTCCTTTTCTTTCTGTAGTTTAACCACTTGACCTCCGGAAGATTTATCCCCCCCTTCATGGCCGGGCTATGTTTTTGCGATGCAGCACTGCGTTACTTTAACTGACATTTGCGTGGTTTTGCAAGGCTTATATTGCAGCCATCACCAACAATCACGCCAAGTCTTATTTTCGGGGAAACAAGGTAGGCTTTCAGGGTACCTGTATGAATGATTAAGACATCCCCATATTGAACATTTTATACACAGACCCCTTGGTGTTGTGCTTTTGAAATTCATTTATTTTTCTTTTGAACTAAAATAGTTAATTAAAAAAAAAAAAGCAAAAAAAGTATTTAACATAAAATGACAGCTTATATCTTTTAATGATTTAATAATCATTTTATTATTATTATTATTATTATTATACAGGATTTATATAGTGCTAAAAGTTTGCACAGTGCTTTACAATATAAAAGGAGACAATACAGCAATAATACAATTCAATACAAGAGGGTTCGGAGGGCCCTGCTCCTGAGAGCTTACAATCTAATAGATGAGACTTTATCATGTTCTTTGTTCTCTATGTAGAGCGCCATCTGCTGATAAATCCTTGGCATCACAGTTTAAAAGAAATATCTTTTTTTTTTATAAGTCTTTGGATTAATTTTTGGAAATATAAATCTTCAGCCCAGAGATGTAACTAGAACCTTCAGGACCCCAGTGCAAGAAACCATGAAGGTTTCTTGCACTGATCCCGGGGGGCCCTTAACTCCCGTTGTGTGGCCCCTTATTAACCCCATTTCACACTGCTGCAACTTATTATTATTATTATTCAGGATTTATATAGCGCCAACAGTTTGCGCAGCGCTTTACAATATGAGGGCAGACAGTACACTTACAATACAAATCAATACAGGAGGGATCAGAGGGCCCTGCTCGTTAGAGCTTACAATCTAGAAGGGAGGGTCAAGTTGAAACAAAAGGTAACTTATCATGTGACCTGTGAAAGTCACATGACAAGTCAAAACACATTAATTTCAATGGGTGCCGTCTTAAAGCAGTAGTCAACTGCAGTTGATTGGGGGGGGGGGGGTCCCCTGCAAAGCAATGTCATAAAGTGCTAGTATGCATCACATACTAGCACATTACGAGAGGCTTACCTTAGAACGAAGCCTTCCAGAGCTGCAATGTCACAGCAGAGAGGGCTGACATCTTCCCCCTGGTCGTCCTTCTGGGTTCAAGTCCTCCATCTACATGAGTGGCAGGCGTACCTCCCAACTGTCCTTGATTTCGAGGAACTGTCCCTGATTAGGAACAATGTCCCTCTGTCCCTCATTCCTCCTCATTTGTCCCTCATTTTGGTCTGATCTATATAGATGCATATAAAATAAACCTTTTATCTTTCAAAAAGTGTTTCCCAGTGTTAAACCTTTCATCTGATTTCTAAATTGCTGCATTTATACATTTTAAAAGCGAATATAAAGGAATAATAGTTGTATAAAAAAAAGCACTTGTGGATTTATTTAACCTTTTTTTGGGTTAATTCTCCTTTAAGAGGGTGTGGTAGGGGGCGTGTCCTATGCCTACATACATTTGCTAGTAGGTGTCCCTCATTCCCATCTGGAAATGTTGGGAGGTATGGTGAGGGGTGTGAGATGATGTCACTACTGCGCATGTGAAGCCGCCGTTTCCAGCACTGTATGCTGGACCGTCAGAGCACGTGTGCTGGTTACGTCACCGGCTGTATGTCCTAAACTATGGGTGCTCAACCTGCGGTCTCCAGCTGTTGCAGAGCTACAAATCACATGAGGCATTGCAAGGCTGATAGTTACAAGCATGATGGGACTTGTAGTTCCACAACAGCTGGAGGGCCACAGGTTGAGCGCCTTTGTCCTAAACTATGCAAGTTTAGGAGATATTTGCAGTACCTACAGGTAAGCCTTACTAAAGGCTTGCCTGTAGGTACAAGTGGTAGAACAGAATTTACTACCACTTTAATCTATGCGACGCGTAGTGACAAAAAACAAAAGTCCTCTGCACTATTCTGCGACTTTAGTGCGATTTGAGTGCCATAGACTGCGAAATTAACCACTTAAGGACTTAGGCCTATTTTTCAGACTTGGTGTTTACAAGTTTAAATCTTTTTTTTTTTTTTGCTAGAAAATTACTTAGAGCCCCTAAACATTATATATGTTTTTTTCAGACATCATAGAGAATACTAGGGCGGTCATTGCAATACTTTATTTCCCACCGTATTTGCTCATCGGTCTTACAAGCGCAATTTTTTGGGGAAAAATTACACTTTTTCGAATAAAAAAAATAATACAACAGTAAAATTAGCCCATTTTATTTTTATATTGTGAAAGATGATGTTACGCCAAGTAAATTGATACCCAACATGTCACGCTTCAAAATTGCGCCTGCTTGTGGAATGGCGACAAACTTTTACCCTTCAAAATCTTCATAGGAGACGTTTAAAAATTTCTACCGGTTACCAGTTTTGAGTTACAGAGGAGGTCTCGTGCTATAGATATTGCTCTCACTGTATCAATCACGGTGATACCTCACGTGTGGTTTGAATGCCGTTGTCATATGCAAGCGTGACTTACGTATGCGTACGCTTCTGCATGCAAGCTCGGCAGGACGGGGCTAGTTTAAAAAGAAAAAATTTTTTTCTTATTTAAAATTTTACACTGTTCTTTAAAAAAAAAAAAATGGTGTCACTTTTATTCCTATTACAAGGAATGTAAACATCCCTTGTAATAGAAAAAAAGCTAAAATTTTCTATTTGCATTTTTTAATTTTACTTTTTATTTTGACACTGTCCTTTTAAAAAAAATATATATATACTTGGGGTCACTTTTATTCCTATTACAAGGAATATAAACATCCCTTGTAAGAGAAAAAACATGACAGGACCTCTTAAAACGTTATAAATTATTATATAGAAGGTGGGTAGGGGGTGGAACCAAGGTAAGGGGGGGGGGGAGTCAGAAGGGGGGGGTATTCCTGTACCTATTCTCTGAGACAAAAAGCCCTGGTTGGCTATATGCTAATATTATAATATATATATATATATATATATATATATATATATATATATATATATATATATATATTACACACACTAAAAAATTAAAAGTCAGCGGCTACAAATACTGTAGCCGCTGACTTTTAATATTAAGACACCTGTCCGGGAATCCCGTGAGGTCGGTACCCCAGCTGATTTTTCTTTCGGCTCTCGGGTGCTGCCACCGCCATTCCTAGCAGCTTCACAGCCAGTTCCCTACTGCGCATGTGCAAAGCACGCTGCTCTTTGTGAATGGCCCAGCAGGGGGAAGGAGACGGGCTTACTGCGGGAGCATTGTAGCTGAGCCCCCTGGACATCCAGCTACCTATACTTTTCCATAGAAAGATATGGTCATTTTTGGTCTGGAAAGGCTTATTTACAGTAAAAGCAGCAAAAAAAAAAAAAAGTGTCAAAAAATAAGGCAGAAAGTTCTGAAAAATTATGCCAAAAAAATGTACAAAGATTTTAATGTAGTTTGTAGTTCCCCGAGTTATAGGAATTCAACGCCGATTCCATACAGAAGCTAGCTGTTCTCAGTAAATCGCCGCAATGATCAGGGATAAAGTGTTCTCTGGAAGAATCCAGATGGATTATGCTGCATTCTTCTCAGTGCTTCTCCCGGAGTTTAAGACGACATATCACACCGTCCATGGGGCGGAGCGTTCCTGCATCCAAAATGGTAAGCCTCTGACCCGCCACCAGCTCAAAGTCAACTCTCTGCAGCAATTTGGCCATTATGACTCTGGCCTCCACCTGTGTATTGGCAGAAAAAGCAAAAGGTTTATTAAAGCGGAACTCCGGCCTTTCCCTCAGTCTTGCACAAGTGTACCGTCTCCTCTCCTGGACCCAATTGGCTTCCTCTGATTTCATTGCACACTGTGAGCTTCTCACAATGTGCATTAGAAGCTGCAGCAAGTCCCCGTCTTATCTTGGCTGTAGGCTTTTCCTCCCCAGTCTGACTATCCATGGTGCAACACTTTAAATTCATTGGATTTTAATTATTTAATGGAGGCTCAGCATGCACAGGGGCTTATTAGGACAGGTAGTTTGAAGCGCACTTACTCACAGTGTGCATTAGAAGCTGCAGCAAGTCAGACAGAGCCTGCCTCTTTTCCTGGCTGGGGGACATCCAGCATCATCTAGCCCAGGAGTCTCCAAACTTCCTAAACAAAGGGCAAGTTTACTGTCCTTTAGACTTTAAAAGGGCCGGACTGGGGCAGAGTGAGTAGTAAATGTCCTGGTGTCAATGGGAGTAAATAGTGTCCCATCCCTGGTGTCAATGGGAGTAAATAGTGTCCCATCACTGGTGTCAGTGGGAGGAATAGGGCCCCGTCACTGGTATCAGTGGGAGGAATAGTGCCCCGTCACTGGTGTCAGTGGGAGGAATAGCACCCCATCATTGGTGTCAGTGGGAGGAATAGCGCCGCATCATTGGTGTCAGTGGGAGGAATAGCGCCCCATCATTGGTGTCAGTGGGAGGGATAGCGCCCCATCATTGGTGTCAGTGGGAGGGATAGCGCCCCATCATTGGTGTCAGTGGGAGGGATAGCGCCCCATCATTGGTGTCAGTGGGAGGGATAGCGCCCCATCATTGGTGTCAGTGGGAGGGATAGCGCCCCATCATTGGTGTCAGTGGGAGGGATAGCGCCCCATCATTGGTGTCAGTGGGAGGGATAGCGCCCCATCATTGGTGTCAGTGGGAGGGATAGTGCCCCATTATTGGTGTCAGTGGGGAGGAATAGTGTCCCGACAGTGCTTTCAGGATAGGAAACACACCGAGATATAAAATGATCCACATACCTGTGCAAAGACCTGCCCAATACAATTTCGGGGGCCAAGAGAAAACGGGAAATACGTAAAATGCGGTCTGTAATAAAAATAAAAAAAATAAAAGAAACGTGGATCAATACCAATGTTGTGTCATTCTGCTACTTCACTTACCATTACCAGGAAACCGAACAATTTATAATGTAAAAAAAAAATATTTTTTGGAGCTGGAGGTCCACCATCTTTATTAAAGAACAGCAGGCTGAATTTCCACTAAAACAGGCCACACATTACATCCAATTATATAATCCCTGTAAAGCCCTATTTACTAAACATACATGGAAACGCATGTTTCTCGCACAGCGCTGCCGCTTGTAGACGTGTGTGGGTGCCATTATTGTTAATGATACCCTCATGCATCTAGCAAACGCACGTTTTCAGCCACCCAAACGCATGTTGCCGCAGTATCATGTGGTTTGTTGCAGTGCAGTTAAAAAAAAAAAAAATTATGCCTGTTGTACTTTTTGTGCATTGCCGCGCATTTGGCCACCCACTGACATAAAGAGGCTGTCAAAAATGCCTTTTCTGAAATGATAACTAAACTGCGGCAGCCGGCAGGAAAGTCCTTTGTACTTCCCTTTCCCCCAGAACAGGGGTGTACCTACAGGGGTGGCAGGGGTAGCAATTGAGACATGGTTCCATTCTGCAGGGGTCCCCCATATGCCTGCATAGGAGTATTGGTGGGGGCGGATGCATATAGGAGGAACTGCTCCCCTCCATTTTCCTCCTGCAGCTGCTGAATGCCTGCGAAAGGGAGAGGAGGAGAAGTGGGCATTCAGCGGCTGCAAGAGGAAAATTAAGGGGATCGGTTTCTCTATATGTAGTCACCCCCACCACTCCTAGTCAGCTTCTTTCCCTGAAAAAAAATAATAATAATAATAATATTGTTAAAAAAAATAAAAAAGGTAAAAAAAATAAACATAATAATGAAATAAATCAACAAAAATAAAAGAAAAACTGATACCAGTGGCTGAATTATTAGGGTTTCTTGCACTGGGGCCTTATAGGTTCTAGTTACACCACTGTCCCAGTGCAATACTTTACTTTGGATGCAAGCAAAACTCACTTGGGAGAGCCACGGCTAAATCTGTCTGGGTTAAAAGTGAGTGGATCTGAAAAAAACTGCTCCATCCTTCCAGTAATGTAGGTGTTCAGCTGTAAGAAAAGGGAAACAAAAAGAAGTATACTTCTCAGCTCCATCTAGTGGCCATGTTGTGGTATTTTCCCCATTCACACAATTTTTTTTCAATGAACAACATTCATTCTGCAGAGAATCACCAAATGAGAGAAAGCAAAACTGGTTCCATTAACCATTGATGAGTCTTCTGGCTCCTCTCACCCCCTTTTGCCTATAGTTCTTAAGCTGAATTTTGTCACGTGTCCAAAAGATAGACCGCAGAAGTAAACAATATTAAAAATGACTAAATTTGTTTACATTGAAGCTTGGAGCTGTCCCCTCTAGACTGCTGCCATAGGCATTGGACAACAAGTTAGATCTGGCACCTACTGTCTTGCCCAAGGCAACCCCTATTCTCCCACATTGCTATGATTACTTAACCTCCCTGGCGGTACGATTATTTCGGATTTTAGGTGCTAAAAGCGGTACCATTATTTTGCATGAAAATTTGGCGTTTTATATTGTAGTCCTGTAATTCTTAGGAATAACTCTCTTAAATCTGTCCAAACCAGAGTCTAGCAGACATCCCGGGTATGATAAAGTTTGAAAAATTAAATCATAAATTATAATATAATAAATAATTATAAATAATTGTACCAAATAATAATATAACAATAATAAAAATTATTCAATAATGTAATCAAATCAAAAACACTGAAATTTGCTCAGTTGCAGAATTGTCACTGTCATTACTTTTCAGTATTTGATGAAGGATCTCCCCACAAATCGCTATCGCTCAATTCTGCGAGTGATTCTAATTTATTATCGCTGTTTTCTAGCTGGTCTAAAATCATTTTTGATGTAAAGGGACAGTTTTGGTTGCTATGGGCAATCTCCAGTTTCCAGGCATAAAGAACAGTTTTTATTATATAAAACTGCATGCAGGACACTGGGCAGACCACTAGGGACAACGGGGATGTGAAATATTTACATACAGCAATGTAATCTGTAGGATTACATTATACTGTATGTTTACTGTTTGTTTCACTTTTTGAATTTGGCGCCGATCTCCGTGCCCGTGCGTCGCAACGCTCGCAGGGCACGGAGATCGGCGATGTAATGCATCGAGCGAGACACGGCTCGCTCGTACAGCGGGGAGACAACGCTGGATCCGAGGGAGGAGGTGAGTAAACCTCCTCCTGGATCCAGCGAGGCAGTCCCGAGTCTGACTCTGGGATACCGCTTTTGGTATGAAAAATCCACCCCGAGTCAGACTCGGGAATACCGTCAGGGGGGTTAAAGCAGTGGTCTCCAAACTGTGGCCCAGGGGCTGGATGTGGCCCTTTGTTTTCCTTTATCCAGCCTTTGGGGCATAATTCTCCGCACTGTAAGCAACAGTGGTGCATAGTTTCTGCCACTCTTTTCCTCCCACTGACACCAACCATGGGGCACTATTGCGCCCACTGACACCGATGATTGGGCACCATTTCCCTCCACTGAAATCATGACATTTTCTACTCCCACTAAAGTTTGAAGGGCAGTAAGCCAGCCCTTTGCTTAGAAAGTTTGGAGACCCCTGACTTAGAGCAATACATGCATTCTAGTTACCAGTACTTTGATCAATGGAGCCTAATGCTGTAATGGTGTTACTTCTCCATTATTATGGTTCAAATATTAGAGTTTTTTTTTCTAAAAAGGAAAATGTTGTTAGCTTCCAGATCTTCCTTTTATGCAGGACCCAAAAAGGACCAGTCCTCATGGGAAAGGGCAAGGTTAAAGGATGGTAGGGAAAGCTCATTGTGTAAACTGAATTTCTTACCAGAACAGACGTATTTTTCGGAATCCTCACTCCCTTGATCACCACTTCCTCTGACGTCTGTCGGGATGTTCCTGCTATGCTGGGGTACAACCTCAGAGTCTCTTTCAGCACCTGTAAAAAAAGCAGTGGCTTGTATATGTAAGAGTGACTTTGAACACATACTCTTAAAGAAAGACAGATGGAAGACAGCAGCTACACCAGAAGATAATTTTAAAAGTATTAAATCTGAACAGTAGGATGGATACCTGTTCTCCTGAAAGTCAGCAGATACAGTTCTGCAGTGGGTATTGGCAGTAAAGGTAGTCCACCAAAAATTGGGTAACTTGTAGACCATCACAGATGGTGTTCTTTGCCACCAGTAACTGTGTCCCACACCTTGTTCCATGAAACTCTCTGAATCTTCTCCATGTGGGCAACCATCTCAACCCATAGCCAGCTTGACTTGGTCCTACTACCCAAGCATTTAGTACTGATCAGTGGTCCATGGCCAGAAAATGTAAGAGCTACTTAATTCACCTGGTTACACCTGCATAAATGAGCCCACAAGTGATCCTAAAAACCGTAGGGACCCATTATTGGAATGTCCAGCCAAGGAAATTACTTTTCTTAAAAAGTTTTACTAAAAAGAAACTGATATTATAAAGGTCCAAATAATGGCATAAGGGTCCTCTTGAAGACTTCACATGGTCCTGCAAAGAGGTATTTAGCCACTGATGGTCTGGTTGTGAGTATTTATCATAGGCTACTGTAACAGAACTCTTGCATCAGGCCCAAACACGTGGCTACTTGACACAACCTACTGGAGCTCTCCATGGTTCTGCTCTACCCATACACCAACACACCAGAAGCTCAATTCCCACATTATATACTGTCAATAAGAGAGGAGATCCAGCCCAGACTTGCTAACATCATGTAGGAGACCACCCCAAAGGGGACATAAACCTCTTGTTACAACTGTAACCAGCCAACTCTGGTGTTTTCAGGGCAGTGCCGATTGTTCTCCTGAGAGCTGCCAGATAAATTTGAAGAGGAGATTATAAAATTTCACAGCATTTTTTACCCTTCAACCACAGGTTAAAAGGAAAGAAAAGTTCTTGATCCTCCTATCAACACAGTCTGTGATGATGGGGAAAAAAATAAAAAAAAAAAAATAAAAAAATCGCTTCCTCAGCACTATTGTGTTCTGCCAGTTTCGAGCCTTTCCCACCAGCAGATCACCACCAGTAGAACACAATGATCACATGAAAAAAAAAAACCCCTAGCAGGCTGGTTGTACTGAAGTTGATTGCTAGATCAACTTCAATACAATTTAGCCTGCCTATAGATGGATCAAAATTTGTCAGATTCATACTGATCCAGCTGAAATTTGATCCATCTATGGCAGCTTAAATGAAGTCTAACTAAAGATCTATATAGAGGAATCAGGACCTAGTCCTTCCTCTTGCTGGTGATCCCTCTAGTAATATAAAGATCTATATAGGGGAATCAGGACCTCCTTCCTTCTGTTGGTGATCCCTCTAGTGTAGGGTTGCCACCTTTTCTTCACGCCAAACCCGAACACTTTAGCGGCCTGGGACACCTTTGGGTGCCCCAAGGACAATAGTACTGTGGTGTGCATAGCATGCTTTAAAGAACAGTGGGTGTGGCCAAATTGCTCTCGCTGACATCATTGCCCTGCCCCCTCCAGTGATGCCAAACCTGCCCCCAGACAGTCGCCCACAGCCAATTTGTATGTGACTGTCTTGGTTACTTGGGGAGCCACAGCCTGATTTGAATAATGTGTCCGGGTTTCAGTCCTCCTGAAACCCGGACACATGCTTCAAAACCCGGACTGTCCGGGTGAATCCTGGACAGGTGGCAACCCTACTCTAGTGATATATAGATCTATACAGGGCAGGCATGTCCAAAGTCCGGCCCGTGGGCCAACCGCAGCCTGCATTTCGGTTTCTGACGGCCCACCACCTGGTAATTTTGAAATGTATATCTTCTGTGGCCCCCAACAAATCCCAAAGTGCCATACATACAGGAGTATTTCCTGTTTACATGGTGGCCTATGTAAAAGGAAGTCCCGTCTCCTGCGCTGCCATTGGACAACTGTTCTGTCCATCATAGGAGGTGGGACTTTCTATTAGAGGCTGCCGAGAAAACAGGAGTTTTGCCTGTGTGTCTGTTGGCACTTATCTTGACCCCTCCCTGTCCTCTCCAAGGCTGCAGATGGGCATGAATCAGGCTGTACTGATGGCAATAGGGAGAGTCTGCATTCATGCAGGACAACTGGGGGTCCTGCATTCAGGACAACAGGGCTGCTGCATTTGCATTCAAGGCAATGGGGGGGGGGGGGGGTCACTGCATTCATGGAATTGGTGAGGCTGCATTGATGGGAACTGATTAGGATGCATTGATGGGCACTGACCCTTATTTTGCTTCACATATCTTCATTTAAAACAATTTTATGAGCTGATAAATACGGTATATCCAAATAACACGCCCAAGCGCAACTCTTCACCACACATAGCCACAAAGGCAGGAGAATTCTTGTTGGGCAGTGTATTAGTGCTCGGAAAACAAACCGAATTTTAATGGTTCAAAGAATGTCAGGCAAAATGGTCGGCCCTCATGCATGTTCACTTCTGGCCCTCTGAAAAAGTTTGGACACCCCTGATATAGAGGAATTGGGACCTCTTTCCTCCTGCTGGTGACCCCTCTAGTGATATAAAGATCGATATACAGTAGAGGAATCAGAACTTCCTTTCTTCTGCTGATGACCCCTCTAGTGATATACAAATCTGTATTAGAGGAATCAGGACCTCCTTCCTCCTGCTGGTGACCCCTCTAGTGATGCATCCTAGAATTCTATTTGCTTTTCCCACTGCCTGATCACACCGTTTGCTCATTTTGCAATCATCTAAATCTCTGAAATAAGTACCACCAAATCTTTTTCCTCTTTAGTGATAACTAACACTGCACCCCCAATATTGTACTCTGTCAAGGGATTTTTCCCTAGGTGCATTATTTTACATTTAGAAAGATCAAACTGCATTTTCCATTGCTTTGATCAATCTTCCAGCAATGCCAAATTAGGTTCCATATTGCAGACACCTCCAGCAACCCCATTGCACACCTGTGTGTCATCAGCAAAAAGACCTACCTAGACCACCAACCCTTTAGTTATATCACTTACATATAGATTAAATAAAACAGGATCTAGCACAGAATCTTGTGGTACACCACTAGTGACTGGTGAACTCCATTTACAGCCACATTCTGGTATCTTTCCTTTAGCCCACTGCATATCCACTGAACCACCCAAGGGTTAAGTCCTAGCTTCTACAACTTTTGTATCATCATGTGGAACTGTATGGCATGCTTTGCTGAAATGAAGATATGTCCACAGCACCACCTTGGTCCTGTGATCATATCTTGATTTCAGAAAAGTATGTGATACAGTTCCACTTAATGATCTATTAATTGTTGCATGGTCTATTGCAGGGGTCTCCAAACCCCGGCCCGCGGGCCACATCCGGCCCACTTGTGTTTTTTGTCCGGCCCGCAGCTGGCAGATCTGGCAGACAAAGCCACTCCCGCCACTTCTGCCCATGCTGCGACGCTGTGCATTAGGATTGGCTGCTGGGACTGCCAATGTGCTAGCAGCCAGTGACGTCATTGGCATGGCACCTCCCAGCTACCCGCGCCTGCTGTTTGCATTAAAGATCCTTCTGCGTGTCTGGCAGCGGGCGGGAGTCTGAAGATGCAGGAGAGCTGAAGTTGGCTCTAGTACTGAGTCAAGTGCTGAAGATGCACGTGTACAGTACACAGCTAATGGGGACACGGCTGATGAGGGACAAAGAGGTGTGCAAAGGCTCTGATGGGGACACACACACGTGCGGAAAGGCTATGATGAGATTCATTTATTTATAATGAACCAATTTTTTCGGCCCGCGAATATTTGTAAAATCTACAATGTGGCCCTCGGGCTAAAAAGTTTGGAGACCCCGAGTCTATTGCATCCATTGAAATGGTGGTCCTGTTCCCCTCAATATAGAAAACCTCAAGAGAAATGCTCTCACATCAACCTCAGGACAATGGGAGCTGGAACCATACTGGTTGCTATGAGCAATGCCCTAAGGCAGTGTCAACCTGTGATTCCAACTTCTATCAATGACACCATTTGCTGCACTGGTTCCTCATGGATGACATAAACTGGGGTGTGCTTGAGGGTCTGTTGGGGGATCTATTTTTGCTAGTTGGGACCTATTTTTGTGAGAGGGTCCATTGTTGCTGGGGAGGTCTGTTGGTGGAAAAAGATTGATTCTCAGGGATCTTATGCTGCTGGGGGGGGGGCGTTCATTTCTGCTTGGATATATCTACTGTTGGAGGGAGAGGTCTATTATTGTTGGCTGCTTGAGGTTGTATTGATGCTGGCTGCTAGGAGATCTGTTGTTGCTGGGGTAGATTTGTTGTGTGTATGGGGGATTTATTGTTGGGGGTCTATTGTTGCTGAAGGGATCTATTATTGCTGGAGGGGGTAGTAATGTTGCTGGGGTGATGTCTATTGTTGCTGGGGGATCTATAATTGTATGAGGGGATTCAATTTTGCGGGGGGCTTTATTGTTACTAGGGTGGAGTCTGTTGTTGCTGAAAGAGGTCTATGGGTCTATTGTTGCTGGCTACAGGGGGTCTATTTTACTGCTTTGCTTGTTTCTATACAAATTATTTAGCACCACAATATACTTGGTATCATTTTGTGTATTCTTCCAAAGGGAAGCTACTGGGTGGTGGGTAGGGATTGGAACCAAGGGAAGATCCTCTGAGGTGGGTAGGGGGTGGAACCAAAAGGAAGATCCTCAAAGGTGGGTAGGGGGTGGAACCGAAGGAAGATCCTGGAAGATGGGTACGGGTGGAACCAAGGTAAGATCCTTGGAGGTGGGTAGGGAGTGGAACCAAGGGAATATCCTTGGCGGTGGGTAGGGGATGGAGACAAGGGGTGAGTCAGAAGGGGGGCGTTCCTGTACCTATTCTCTGAGACAAAAAGCCCTGGTTGGAGATTTTATTTTATATATATATATATATATATATATATATATATATATATATATATATATATATATATATATATATACATACACACACACACACACACATACACACATACATACATATATATACACATGCACACACACACACACACACACACACACACACACACACACACACACACACACAAATCCATTAAATGCTTCTCTGTATCTTGACATCAGACTGCTGGTATCATCTTAAAATCTCCACATTGTTGTACTATGTTATCTTACCTGCGATAGGTATTGAAGTTTACCAAGGTCCTCGTACTCAATGTCTTTCTTAGAACCGATGACTTCATCCACCTCCGCCTGGGCCCTGTGGATCAGTAAAAAGAGATTCACTGGTTGTACTTAATATTAAAATCTCTAAGGCCCTGGTGCCCAATCTGTGGTCCTTTAGTGCTTGCCATACAGCCCCTGGACCGTTGCTTTTTTAATCATCTCTAGCAGTCTCGGGTAACACGTTCAAGTTGTCTACAGACAAGTATTTCTCCAACTACACCTGTAGTATGTCCGCAATTTCTTACTATCTCCTCTAATAAGTATGCGGTCTCCGACAGTCTTACATAACATTACATTTCCTGGAGGACAGAAGTCGAGAATGAGGCCCTCCATACCTCGCAAATTGACAACCACTGCTCTAAAATGTAATATTAGGGGGGCGTGACCGGAAGTCGACCCGGATGGCAGCCTAAGTCTCCTGCTCTCCCACCAGCCTCAGCTACACCGCACCAACGGGGAGAATCCAGCCCCATCCGATGGGGAAATCTAGGGCTACACGGTCCTCCAGCTCCAGGGGACCTCCCGCAGCGTCGTTGGGCACTGCCACGGACCTCCGATCCTTCTTCTCCACGACGGAGCTCCCGACCGACGGACCTCCCAAAATGGCGCCGGCGGCCGCAGCCGCGCCGGCGCGGGCTCCTTCTCCGGCCCGCAGGGCCCATCCGCACATCCAGCACGGACCGAGGGAATCGAGGACCACCGCGGATGACATCCCCGGGCCCGGAGGCCTCCGGTGCGGTGAGTCGAACCCCGGTCCCGCCCGCCTCCGAGGCCGCCCAGCTAGGCCTGCGGCCTACCACGCCGCCGCCAGGGCACAAGACCAGGCCCTCCCTGGGACCCTCTCTATCCCCATGCTGCACGGCACCGCAGTCCCCCCACCGCACGCCCGCGGCTTTAGACGCCGGCGAGGAGTTCCTGTGCGGGACTGGACAGATCAGGGAGGGGGGTGGACTAGGCCTGGGGCCCTCTGGCAGTAGGTTCCCCCCCACCTCCGGACACTCAGTGCTCATTGGCTTTGCCCAGGCTGCTCCGGACGCCCCCGGACTCCAGTGCTGGGTCCGAGGGGTCCCCCCTCTCTTTTGCAGCTGAGGACTTTCCTGCCCTCCCCCCCCCTGAGGAGCCCCTGTTCTGGGCGTACCGGGGGCCCGGGGGAATGGACGGACCCCTGCTGAACCCTGACTCGGGGTCGCCCCCACCTAAGTCTCAGAGGCTGGGCACCCCGGGGCACCCCTCCCCCCCACGCGGTTGCGGGGAACGACCAGGGATGAGGGCATATCCTGGGGGACCCGCAGCCCTTCCACCCCAGGATACCAGGGGACGACACCAGCCACCTCCCTTGGCCCGTGCTTCAGAGGGGCCGGGGGTCTGGGATTCTCTCCCTGAGCATGCCCCCCCCTCACGTACTGCGGGCCCCGTGGACCCTAGGCCACTGTCGCCACGTCATCACACAGACCGGGACGACCCGGGAGACATGACCACAACACCACTGTACCCTCAGTGGCAATTATACTTACAAGCGATCCCTACCAAAGAGGATTTTAAACAATTGATTGAAGATGTCAAATCCACGTGTCGGGCGGAAATACAAACACTCCATTCGGGCCTTAAGCACCTTGCGGACAGGGTGGAGATGGCTGAAGAGGAGATACAAGAAACCAAAATTGCGGTCCACAAAACCCAAACGCAAGGGGCTGAACACCATCTGCTCCTGAGAGATATGCAGCGCCATGTGGAGGACTTAGACAACAGGGGGCGCCGGCACAACATCAGAGTGCGCGGGGTTCCGGAGTCGGAGGGCCCAGAGGACGCTCAGATTATCTTGCAGGAACTATTCAACACTCTCCTCGGAGAACCCCCCACTAAATTTATTGAGATGGATAGAGCTCATAGGGCCCTACGCCCCAAAAATGCTACTTCTGGCCCCAGGGACTTTATTTGCAGAGTCAACTCGTTCCACCTCAAGGAGGATATCCTGCGACAAGCCCGTTTAGCCCGTGAGGTGTCTTTCCGGAACCACCCAGTGCAACTCTTTCCGGACCTCTCCTGGATTACGCTGCAAAAACGTAGACTTCTCCAACCCTTGCTCCGTACCCTGCAAGACGCCCAGATCCAGTACCGCTGGGGTTTCCCATTTAGCCTCACTGCCAAACATCAGGGTAAATCGGCCTCTCTGAGGTACCCTGAAGATCTGCCGACTTTTTGTGAGGATCTGGGCATCCGCCCACCCCGGCTTCCCGATTGGGACCTCATCGCTACTCAACCCACCCCTCCGACGCTGTGGCATAAAGTTCCCCCACGCCAACGACCCAGAAACCGGGAAACGCAAAACAAACCTAAGAGACAAGGCCCTGGCTGAGGATCCCGGCCCTTCATCCCCCTTTTTTTCTTTTCCAAGTGACTCTTAACTTTTCTCATCACTGCCTGGTTGGCCCTCCGCGACCTGTTGCTGGTGGAGATGAAGATTTGCAGCGTCCCTGACCGCTTAGCGGCACAGTGCTCAGACGTTGTTTTGCCCTGGTTCTAGTTGCACTCATTACCCTTTCCCCCTTTGGTGCCTTTTCAACAATCTACCGCACTTAGGCTGCTGGTTGGGAGATTCGGGAGAGTGGGTTCCCCCTTGCTCTCACGACCCTCCCTCTAACCCTTTTTTTTTGGGTTGTTTTTCCTTTTTCGTTACTTTATTCATCTTATTTATACTTTAGTGATTTTGCTCCTGTTCAAGTTTTTACACATATTACGCTCCTCTATTCCTCCTTAGGACCTGAATGAGGAGACCTGGACTCCTATGCGGCCGCCAGGCCCAGGCCACGTGCGCTGGGTCTGGTGGCCCCCTGGGAATCCGTGTAGTCCCGGATGACTTTTTTACCCGGGGCCGTATATTGCCCTATGTTTGGTCCGGTTATGGGCCCATGTTTTCATTGCAATGCCTTTTTTGTTGTACTAATGTTTTTCTCCCTTCTCTCACTTTCTACCTCCCCCTCTCTTCTCTCCTCTGTCCTCCTTCCGCTGCCTGCAGGGATCGGACACGTAGTGGCGGGGCCCTACGACCGGACAGCGTCTGCTCCTGGCTCCTGGCGGTCCATCTTGGACGTGGTGGTCGGGTAAGATTTATTAAACACAGACCGCTCCCCTACCCCCCCCCCCCCACCCCCCCCGGACTTGACTGATGGCTAAGATTCTATCTATGAATGTTCACGGCTTAAATTCAAACAGGAAACGGCATCTGGCACTAAGGGAGTTTAAACAGTCGGGAGCGGATATTATCCTGGTTCAGGAAACGCACTTTGACAGGGGGGGATCTTTTGCCTTCGCCTCCAGGAGCTTTCCGCTTGTGTATCTATCCTCGGGGTCCCACAAGAGAGCGGGGGTGGCTGTCCTGATCCGACAAGGAGCACCCTTTACCTATGTTGATCACTACAGCGATCCCCGGGGGGGCTTCCTGATACTTAAGGGTACGTGGCAGTCACGGCCGATCACCCTGTGTACGCTATACGCCCCTAATGTCCATCAGCATAGCTTCCTCTCCAGGGTTTTTGCACGGCTATTTAAGGAAGACCACGGTTATTTGGTGGTGGGAGGAGACTTTAATCTGGCTCACTCGGCCACGGCTGATCGTCAGACAGCGCCCACCCGCGTGCCCTCGCCTAGAGCCCTCCGGGATTCGAGGCTTTTTCGGCAACTCACTCGCCGCTATGCACTGTTTGACGCTTGGCGAGCTCTCCGGCCCGGGGATCGGCAGTACACATACTACTCAGCCCCTCACCACATGCACTCTCGGATTGACTATTTTTTCACTAATAATGCTACATTGAGAGCGACGCGTGCCGCATCTATCCTGCCGATCTCCTGGTCGGACCATGCCCCGATCTTACTCACCCTAGATTTAGGCCCCCCGATAACTCGGCCATATAATTGGAAGCTGAACACTTTCCTTCTTCAGCACCTTCCCTCCCAATCGGAATTAGCCTTGACCCTGCGTCACTATTTTGCTGAGAATTTGACCCCAGACGTCCCCCTCTCCACTGTGTGGGAAGCCCACAAGGCGGTGATGCGGGGTAGATGCATTGCGCTTTCCTCGGCCTTGAAGCGAGACGTCGCGGCCACCAAGCTTAACACCGAGAAGGAACTTAGACAGTTAGAGCAGAAACTGCAGGCCTCACCGACGGTACCACTCCTTAGGAAAATTGTTAATTTGCGAATGGCGCTGGCGGACCTGGCGCTTCGCCGTGTTGAGAAAGCCCTTCTGAGGATCAAACAGACATACTATGACAGGGGCAATAAAGCACACTCCCTTCTAGCGCGGAAGCTCAAAGACAAAACCCTTCTCTCTGCCCCACACCAGATAAAAACTAGATCTAATGCGGTTGTCTCCCACCCCAAAGACATAGTTGATACGTTTGCGGGCTTTTACGCGGAGCTCTATAATAGTCCTGACATCCCTAGCAACCCTGTGTCGCTGGAGGTCTCACAGCGTATACAGCAGTACTTGTCCGACAGCGCCATTCCCAAAATTAGAGATTCGGACCTGCTCATTTTGAACATGCCCGTCACGGAAGACGAAGTGGGAGAGACCATTAAATCCCTCCCCGCACATAAGTCCCCAGGCCCAGACGGGCTGCCCTACGAATATTACAAAGCATTTTCCCCCCTCTTAACTCCGCATATGAGCAGACTCTTTAATGCTTTTCTACAGAAAACACCCGTCCCCTCAGATATGCAACGTTCCTTCCTTACCTTAATCCCCAAGCCAGATAAGGACCCCATCCACTGTGCGAATTATAGACCCATTGCGCTGCTGAACGCGGACCTAAAAATTTTTACTAAATTGCTATCTCTGCGCCTTAACAAGGTCCTACCCTCTTTGATCCATAAGGACCAGGTGGGCTTTGTCCCCCTCCGACAAGCGGGGAATAACACCCGGAAGGTGATAGACCTGGTCGAGGTGGCGAACAGGGAGGGAGTGCCGTCCCTGCTCCTGAGCTTGGATGCAGAAAAAGCATTTGATAGACTGGGTTGGCCCTTCCTCTTCGCCACCCTGACCCACATAGGGATGGAGGGACCTTTTCTGCGAGCCATACAACATCTTTACTCCGACCCGTCTTCTCAAGTGAAGACTCCCTTTGCCACCTCTTCCCCCTTTTCCATCTCCAACGGCACGCGTCAGGGATGCCCGCTGTCACCCCTACTATTTGCCCTCTGTATTGAACCCCTGGCGGCGTCTATCAGGCGGAACCAGGCTATAAGAGGGGTTCCGGTGCGAGGCCAGGAGTTTAAGATCTCGCTATTTGCGGACGACGTAATTCTCACTCTTACCCAACCCAGGATATCCCTGCCCAACCTGCATATGGAGTTGGATCGTTGCAGTGCGCTATCGGGTTACAAACTTAATGCGTCGAAATCCGAAGCCCTTCCGATTAACATTCCACCGTTGGAGGTGGAACACCTACGATCCAACTTTCCCTACCATTGGAGGTCCACCTCCCTTCGATACCTGGGGGTAAACATCACCCCAACCTATACCTCCCTTTATCAGGCAAACTACCCATCCCTCTATGGAGATATTAGGCGTCTCTTGCTACAGTGGCGGAAACACCAAATATCTCTGCTTGGTAGAATAGCCTCTGTGAAGATGGCTATCCTCCCGAAACTCCTCTATCTTTTTCAGACCCTCCCCATTCCAGTCCCCTCCTCTCACCTGAAAAAATTGCAAAGGGACCTACTTCGATTTGTATGGAATCATAAAAGGCACAGGATACCTCGTTCGGTCATGACCGCCTCCAAATCGGATGGGGGGTTAGCGTTCCCGGACCTAGTCAGATATTATCAGGCTGCCCAACTCCGCGCGGTCGCTTCTTGGACTACCCAGAGGCCTCACAATCGCTGGTCGGAAATTGAATCCCGGTGGTTGGCCCCTACACACCCTAATAGTATGCTCTGGAGTGCGGCGGCAGTGATTCCTCAGTCCCAATTGTTGGGCCCTATGTCCCACCTGCAGAACCTATGGCGTAGGTCTTCCAAGGCATTTGCCCTGACCTCAGCTAAATCGCTCCTGACCTCTTTTATATCCAACCCTCGAGTGCCAGATAGCCTATCTCGCCAGATGCAACACTCCTGGTCCTCCCGGAACCTTTTCCAGCTGAGATCTCTGGTGGATCCCAGATCTAGGAGACTACTGACTTACACTGAACTCCAATCCCGGTTTGACCTCCCCCGGCAGAGCTTCTATAGTTACTTACAAATCCGTCACTTTGCCCAGACCATCTCCTCAGACCTCCGTTTCTCCCCGCCTACCATGTTTGAAATAGTAGTCTCATCAGGTACGGCACAGAAGGGGATGATATCGGATATTTATAAAATAATTAACGCCTTTCCTATGGGTCTTAACGGCAAACATGCATATATGCTTAAATGGGAGGAGGCTCTGGGTGAAGTGTTCACGGAGGAGCAATGGCGGGTGATTTGGTCACAGGCATCCAAGAGCTCCATGTGTACGCTCTACCGGGAGAATGCATACAAAATATTGTTCTTCTGGTACATGACCCCAGATGTCCTGCACGCTATTTACCCTTCTACAACAGACCGGTGCTGGCGCTGTGTGGGGCATAAGGGCACCCTCTTGCATATATACTGGCAATGCCCTCGTATAGTCCCTTTCTGGACGGAAGTCCGTACGCTCTTGGCCAGTATCCTGGACCAACCCCTGGACTTACACCCAAAGCACTTTCTACTGGGAGTCCCTTTCCCCAAATTGTCCAAATCCCTACAGAAATTATCCCGCCATATCTTGACTGCAGCGAGGTGTCTGGTTGCTCTCCACTGGAAAAAAACACACCCCCCTACCCCGGACGCATTATACGCCCGCATTAGAGATGTGGAGCTTATGGAGAGGATGACCGCCAGGATACAGGACCGGCCGGAAGCGCATGACGTAGTCTGGAACCCCTGGAATCTTAAGGACGATCGACCCTGACAGGCAAGCGGAAGTTTTCGGATGACTACCCACCCCTACCCCCTCCCTTTCCTCTCTACCTTTCTTTCTATCCTTAGGTATCCCTTTCCTCTCTCTTTTTTTCTATCTTTTCTCTTTTTCCCTTCTTCCTTTCTCTTATGCCTATCATTCTTCCAGACCCCCCCCCCCCTGAGGGGGGGTGTTTGTTTGGGGTAAAGTGTATTATAAGTATCTTACATTATTCGTTGCCACACGTATCCTCGGATTGCAACTCTGGATCGGTGGTTAAGTCTTTAGGATAGGTCTATTACTGGTTGGACTGTATCCCTGTTTTACATGTGTTGCAGAACATGCTGTCTGTGAATAGCTCTACCTGGCCTGGCTTGTACCTGCTCCAGGTGGCTGTACTACGTAGGCCAATATGCTTTTATGGTATGTTCTCCCCTGTAATTTTTCTGATCCCTTTCTTTCGCTCCCCCAATGCTGAACTGAAGTGTTTGACGTGTAATGTTTCACTTTAAACTAATAAAAAGTTATTTGACAAAAAAAAAAAAATGTAATATTAGATCTAGTACCTACTCACCCATATAACTTGCATTATATTCAGAGCTGCTGATAGAAATCACAGGGTCCCCCTCCTCCGAAAATATCAAATTATAAAAAATTCAAAACGCCAGCAATGCTATGCTTCGCAGTCTGAGCAGAAATGATACCCCCCCATTGAACAAAACTTGTTTAAGTGGATAGCAGCACAGAGGCAATATCTGCACCCCCACAGTGAGCGATTGATACCGATCACTGTGTTCATTCAGGTTGGCAAGCCCCCCCCCCCCCTTCACTATCCTGAAAAACCCATCTGTGCGCCCTCAGCAGCTGCCGGTGGGAGAGGAGGGAAAAAAAATAGGGTTTTTAAAACAACTTACCTATAAAATCCTTTTCTTTGCTTTACATCAGGGGACACAGAGCCGTAGTACTTACTATGTGGGTTATATCGGCATATTAGGTGCTGGACACTGGCAAGGGATGTGGTGTTCTGCCCAAGACAGAACGTGATTCACTTCTCTCTGGGCTGCAGGACTCCTCGTGCCCCCCTGGTGATTGATGTAAGCCAAAGCCCTGGCGTTGTCGGACTGAATCCTGACAGGGCAGCCCTTCAGTCTGACCATCCAGGCTCTTAAAGCCAGACGGATTGCCTGAATTTACAAAATATTGATAGGCAAGGTCCTTTCCAACCTGGACCACTTTCCCTGGACACAATCCTCTTCCAGGACCGCTCCCCAGCCTGAAAGACTGGCATCTGTGGTTACTACCTTCCAGGTGGAAGGTAGAAATATTCTTCTCTTTTGAAGGTTGCTGGATATCAGCCACCAATTCAGGCTCTGACGGACTTCGGGAGCAAGCTGAATTGGAAAATCCAAGGCCTGAACCCTCTTGTTCCAGGCTGACAGAATTGCGCTTTGTAGCAATCTTGAATGAAACTGTGCGTAAGGGACGGCCTCGAAGAAGGCCACAATCTTCCCCAACAATCATGCACAACCTAATGGAAGGCTTTTTCTTTGCCTCGATGAGATGAATTAGTTCTACAATGGAACTGATTCTCTTTGGAGGTAGAAATATCTTTCCCTGCCTGGTATCTATGATTAGTCCCAGGTACTGTACTCTCCTTGATGGCCACAAGGTGGATTTTTCTAGGTTGAGAACCCAGCCTAGAGATTTCAGGTAGTTTACCATTGTCACCGGACCCTGGTCTAACCCAGAAACCTTATGATATACTAAGACTAGATCATCCAAATAGGCTAGGACCACTATGCCCTGAGCCCTTAATCTGGCTAAAGCAGGAGCCAGAATCTTTGAGAATACTCAAGGGGCTCTGGCTAGACCAAATGGCAGGGCCACAAACTGAAAGTGACGGTTTTCTACTTCGAAGCGTAGAAACCTCTGGTGAGCAGGAAATATTGGCACATGAAGATAGGCATCCTTGACATCGCTTGAAGCCAAAAATTCTCCTCCTTGGAGGATGGCTACTACCGACCGAATTGACTCCATGCGGAAGGATCGGATGCTCAAGTGCTGATTTAGATCTCCGAGATATAAAATAGGTCTTACTTCCCAGTTTGGTTTCAGGACCGTGAAGAGGTTTGAATTACATACCTGTGCCCTTTTCCTCTAAGGGAACCTCTGATATGACTGCCTTGGCTAGCAGATGGTCCAGTACTAGAAGGAGAGCCTTCTTTTCTGGGTCCCTGACCTCATAAACTGGGGAGATGGCAAAACTCTTAACTCTAGTTTGTAACCTAGAGAAACCGCAGAAGCCACCCACTTGTCCTGACATTGCTCCTGCCAGATCTTTGAAAATTGCAGGAGCATTGCCCCCACCCCAGCGAGCGGGGGCGCCCCTTCATAAGGAGGCTTTAGTACTCTGCTTGGTGGGCTTCTTTCCCCAAGATCTTTTCTGACCTTGGTGCTGTCCCTGGGGTTTCCACTTTGAACCTGACAGTCGAAGGAGCTGATGTCCCCGATACAGGAGAAGAGGCCTGCTTAATTGAGAAATGTCTAAAATTTCTTCTTTACTGGCAACAGAGAGCTTTTGCCATTGGAAATCTTTTGTAAGTATAGCCGTTCACCATGAAAAAGGTCACCATGAAAAGGCAAACTGGCTTGGAGCTTCTTACACGGTGCTTCTGCTGACCAACTCTTAAGCCAAAAGAACTCTGTGAGAATGCACTAGTCCCAACATCAGACGTGAAATCTAAATGGACGCATCTCTCATAGCATCTGCTGTGAAACCCAATGCATCTGCTAAATCAGCGTACTGCTGAACCTGTTCAACAGGTAAAAAATTAAGCATCTCCTCAAATTGTTCCTTAATGGCCTGGGATACACCCATTGCGGCCAGAACCGGCTGCACTGCTGAACCTGCTAAAGCCATCTGGTTCTTAGAAAGGTGCTTCAGCTTCTTATCCGCTGAGTCCTTCAACATGAGTGCATTATCAACCGGACATGTGAGGTTCTTATTTACAGAGATAATTTCAGCATCAACCACTGGAATCCCCCATTTCTTATAGAAATCCTCTTCCATGGGATAGAGTTTGGCAAATCTCTTAGGAGGATAAAACGGTTTATCTGGATGCTCCCACTCTGCGTACATAAGCTTTCTTAGCCACGCATGGACAGGAAAGGCATCCCCAGCCGGAGGATGTTTTAATGATCCCAACTTAGAAATGGGATCATCAGAAGCCTGCGCTGCAGGTAGCAAAAAAGTTGAATGAACCAACTTAGTGAGAGTGTGCACAAGCAAGCTCTCTGCGGTGATACTCCTTCCATGTTAGGATCCTCAGAAGAGGATGAGCCAGTATCTTCCATATCTCTAGGAAGATCTGCCTGGTCCCCGGCATCCTGAACCTCCAGAGGAGGATCTTGAGCACTTGATGGGGGGGATCTACTGCGTTTAACCCCGCTCTGAAGAGATAAAATCGCATCAAGCTTTTTCTCGAAGCCAGCGATGGTAGAGGACAGCACTTCACGTGTAACATACTCAGGGGCTAAAGCGTCTTGAGCGAATGCAATAACAGCTTCCCCCGACGGCTCAATCTGACCGGCCGCAACACTCTCAGAGGAGGAAGACATTCTTTTGGATAGGGTTTTAGTTTGTTGTGACCCCTTAGAACCCTTAGAGCAGTTCCTGGCCCCCTTGCCACTCATAGCTTACAGTACAAAGCAGAGGCACTACCAGCAAAAGAATGTTACACTTGCTAGGCTATAGTACAGTACAAAGCTGCTATTAGTCCTAGCTATACAGTACAATATTTTCAACAAAAGGGAGATGCCTGTGTCACCAAACCTGACCAGCAACCACTCTGCTCTGCTCTGCTCTGTCCC
Source organism: Lithobates pipiens (assembly GCF_037356315.1). Lineage (NCBI taxonomy): Eukaryota > Metazoa > Chordata > Amphibia > Anura > Ranidae > Lithobates > Lithobates pipiens. Next base: position 10,429,337 of record NW_027507791.1, read on the forward strand.
TCCACCGCCCGGCTGCAGCTTTTCTTGTATAGCTTAAATTACTTCCTCTATGTGTGGCCAGTGTCTGATGCTGTTTAGCCACGCCCCCCACACGAAAACATCCCCCCCTCCTATTTCAACAGGGAAGTGTGTGAGCGCTGGCATCATGGCGGGCGGGGGTAAAGCCTCCACCTGACGAGTGGCTGCGACTTGCCCAAAAATAATTTTTTTTTTTTTAAGAAAAAAGGAGACAGCTGGCTGGCGTTCAAGGGATCAAAAATCGCCAATCTGGGGGCCCAGGAAGTGATCAGAATCCTCTTCATACCCGAGGGCCTGAACGGAGAGGAGAGTGGAGCTTCTGCTGTCTCCAGCGTCAGAATGGCGAGTGCTCAATACAGCCTCCAGTGGTGACGCATAGACATGACAACACAATACATGGAAGGAGAGATTCCTGAGAAAATCTCCCTTACCTTTCCTTGCAGCAGGGTTTATCAGAGATAAAAACCCAATCTTCGCCCTTCACAGTAGGCACCGAGACCTTGAAAGAAAACCTTAAGGAACAGGGGTACACTCAGGTAATCCCACAATCCTGGACCTGCAAGAAGACCCTGCCAGTAAACTTTTATTGGCCTTACTACCAAAAAGTACTGGATCCCAGGGCCCAGCTTTAAAAGCATTTGCAAGCAAAAGCTCATGTCTTTGGATGACGAGGCCCGGGTACCATTCATTTAGTCCATTACGGAGACATCAGAACAGATCCGGTCAGGATGGCTGGCTCTCATGAAGGATTACTGCCCATTTAGCTCAATACACACATCCTTACTCGTGCCCAACACCTTAGACACTGGCAAAAAAACGGAATCCCCCCAGTAGTGGGAGGGGTTATATGGGGGAAGTTCACGCCTTAAGGGGAGTGCCAGTGTCCAGCACCTGATACATTGATATAACCCACGTAGTAAAGTAAGTACTACGGCTCTGTGTCCCCTGATGTAAGAAAAGAAAATGGCAGTACTGTGGGGGAAAGGGGCACACAGGGGTCCCAGACAGCAGGGGGAAGGGTGTGCAGATACTAGAACCGATCCACCTGAGGTGCAGCGAGAGGAAGAAAAGAAGAAGTAGAAGCTGGCAGCACTGCACAAGAGTCACAAGTGTCAGCATTGCAATAAGGCTGTACAGCTGGTCTTCCTGCTCAGCAGGTGCCTGGGCCCCCCTTTTCAATTGATAAGGACTGGTCCCAATACAGGAGGGCTGGCTGTACTGCCTTATCAGTGGCCCGATACTAAACTGTATCTAAAGTCATAAAAAAAATATTTTTGGATAGAGAGTGCAATTTCAATGATACTTGGTCCAGATGCAAATTTATTTCAATATAAGAATAAAGTGTTACTAAACCCACAACAGTAAAATCAGTCTGTATATCCAGTAGAGCATGCTTGTTATATTCATTGTGGAACCTATGGGGTTGATCCTGTCTTCTCCGACGACCCCTCCCCTCTACTGTCCCCAATTCATCTCCTGACAGTACAGACCTTGGGGGCACTCTGCATATGCTCAGTTTGGTGTGTATTGTTAGAGACTTCTGGTCAAACTTATTTGGTGGAGGGTGGATTATGGTGTGGGGTTGTTTTTCAGGGGTTGGGCTGGGCCCCTTAGTTCCAGTGAAGGGAACTCTTAAGACGTCAGCATACCAAAACACTTTGGACAATTTCATGCTCCCAACTTTGTGGGAACAGTTTGGGGACGGCCCCTTCCTGTTCCAACATGACTGCACAAAGCGAGGTCCATAAAGACATGGATGAGCGAGTCTGGGGTGGAGGAACTTGACCAGCATCCAGAGTCCTGACCTGAACCCAATAGAACACCTTTGGGAGGAATTAGAGCGGAGACTGCGAGCCAGGCCTTCTCGTCCAACATCAGTGCCTGACCTCACAAATGCGCTTCTGGAAAAATGGTCAAACATTCCCATAGACACACTCCTAAACCTTGTGGACGGCCTTCCCAGAAGAGTTGAAGCCGTTATAGCTGCAAAGGGTGGGCCAACGCAATATTGAACCCTACGGACTAAGACTGGGATTCCATTAAAGTTCATGTGCGTGCAGACAGGTGTCTCAATACTTTTGACAATATAGTGTACATTGGGCCCACTCACACCTAGCATAGCCTGAATGCGCGTTGAGCTTTGCACTTTACCATGTGTTTTTGTTGCGTTCGTCACACATTATGTAACATGCAAAAATGCACATCTGTGGGTCGCATTTGGGTTACGAATGAATGACACCACCATTGTGACAGGTGTTTTCCACGTGTGCCTGCATGCATTGCCGGTATGTACAGATGTGAACGGGGCCTTAGGGTTCCATGGCTAGGCATCCAGTTTTTTCATTTTTTTTTTCTGCTGTCTGTATAACCATTGGGGAGAAATCCACCATCTTTGTTTGTACTGCAGATTATTATTACTGCAATAGATAGGAAGGGATAGGAAGTCTCAAGTTGTATACTTGTCCTCAAGATGGGAATAGAGGGCATATCTTCCAAATGGGACACCTTTTCTCTTGACAACTTAGTAAGGGGCTCCCTAATGCGATGTCAGCACTGCATTTCTCTTAGTACAGGTTTCTATTAAAGTGTTACTAAACCCACAACAGTAAAATCAGTCTCTATTTGCAGTAAAGCATGCTTGTTTTACTCACTGTGGAACCCAAGGAGTTAATCCTCCATATTGTGTATAAAGGCTGCTTGATCCTGTCATTTCTGATGCTCCTCTTCTTTAACTGACTCCAGCCCATCTCCTGATAGAACAGAGCATTTGGAGTCAGGCTGCACATGCTCAGATTGGTGCGTATTGCTAGTTTTTTTTTTTTTTTTTTGGGAGGATGCATATGATCAGCACAGGGCCAATCAGCACTGTCCAGACAGAGGGTCAGGGGAGAATGAAAACTCCTAAAATCCTTAAGCAGAGACTGATCAAGTCACAAGACTGCTATATACTGCTGATGATAAAAGGTATTTAGCAGTATTCTGTTTATATTTACTAAAATAATTGCATTTCCATGTTCTGTGTCAGTGGCGGTGCGTCCATAAAGGGCGCAGGAGCACCGCCCCCCCCCCCCTCCTGTCACTCCCACTCTGACATAGATTCATGCATTGCATGAATCTATGGTCGCCGCTGCTGCCCCCTATTCATGTGCCTGGCCTCTTGTCGGGCATATGAATTACAGTGGCAGGGTTTCTTTGGAAGTGCCCGATTAGAGCCATAGGCTCTAATGGGCTCTAATAGGCTTCCAAAAGGGTAAACAGCGGGCACACTGCTGTGTGCGCGCTGATTACTCATTGGTGTGTTAGGGAAGTGATGTATTCGGTTCCCTAACACTGACCCTGCCTCTCAGCCAATCAGGTTGCCCAGGTCTGGTTACCTGTCACCTGATTGGCTGAAACAACAGGCGCCGCTATTGGACGCCTGACAGGAGGAGAGGACGGGAGAAGAAGTGCAAGAGATGAAGGACCCCGCTCGTCGCCATCACCCGCTGCCCCACAAGACAGGGTAAGTGCCAGGCAGAAGGGGGGCACACTGGCAGCATTGGGCACACTGGCAGCATTTGGCACAGTGGCTGCAATTGATAGTTTTTTTTTTTTCAAATTTTGTTCAGTTTGTTTGCTCCCCCCAAAATTTTTTTAGCACCAGCCGCCACTGATCTGTGTACTGTGGGAGACCAGATATAATGAATGCAGGCTCCTGGGTTTAGTAACACTTTAAGCAAAAGATTTTCTCATAGACAAAAAAAAAAAAAAGACTTCAGTTCTCTACATTGAAATGACATCTACTCACTTTTTCAGGATCTCTGGATTCTGTGCCAGTGATTGGACAGCAAATGCCAACTGATTAGCAGTTGTCTCCATCCCTATAAAATACAAAATTGTTTTTAAATTAGTTTTATTTACTAGTACAGTGGAACATTGGATTACGAGCATAATTTGTTCTAGAAGAATGCTTGTACTCCAAAGCACTCGTATATCAAAGCAAGTTTCCCCATAGAAGTCAATGGAAACTCAGATAATTTGTTCCACAGTGACTTCTATGGTATGCAGCACCACAATAAATAAATAATACATAATATATAATAAATAATAGCTCATATTGCGAAGCGCTCGTTAACCGCAATCCAAGGTATTTCTGTATATATTATATATATATATTTTTTTAATAAAAACTAAAGGGGTGAAAAATAGGGGTTTGTCTTCCACAGTATATAGACATTTGCTTTTTCTTCCAAAAAACATGAGAAACGTACATTCGTCTGAACAGACATTGTCAATGGGACATGCTTCATAGTTTCACAGTAGGTAAGGTTAAATAAAGACAATAGACAAAAGACAATAGTCCATCCAGTTCAACCTGTGTAGGTGAATGTCGATAATCATTTCCCATATCCCCGTATGTTGTGTTCACCAAGATGTACGTACAAGAGTCTTTTAAAAATATCAATACTCCCCGCTGACACCACCAATTGTAGAAGAGAGTTCCACACAAACAATATTCTAGGATTGACTATTTCTTAATTCCCCACTCTCAATTACAAGTGGTAGGGGATGTCTCGATTGGCCTTACTACATGGTCAGATCATGCTCCGGTTGCGATAACCGACCATTTTGCTTCAAGGATGAGAACCTGGAGATTAAATGAAAGCTTATTACAAGAGGAAGAGATTTTAAAAAGGAGGTCAACAGAGAATTAGACTTGTATTTTCAATTTAATGACACCCCCAATAGCAGCATGGACATGGTCTGGGAAGCGCATAAGGCAGTAATCAGGGGGGGGTTCTTATCAAACATGGGTCTTGTATTAAAAAACAGCATACCACTCTTTTAACCTCCCTGTTAAAGGATTTAAATATAGCAGAGGCACGACACAAACACGCCTAAACCCCTTGGAGACTGAATTATTAATTATACGTAAAAAATTTCTGTTCTAATGCTATTTAAAGCAAAGGCACAAATGTAGATCTGTTGGAGAATGAATCTTTTAATAAATGTGGAAAATTTTTGCCCAAATCTCTTAGAGAACAAGCTTTGGGAAGTTATATCCCTCATATAATTTCATCAAATGGACAAAAACGCTCACTACTGGTACTAAATACAACATTCCCCCCAGATACACTTACGGTATTTATTGCAGTAATACCTAAGGAGGGAAAAGATCCTACCGCATGTAGCGGTTATAGGCCGATTTCACTGCTAAATACGGACCTTAAAATATTCACAAAAATTATGGCCACCAGAATTCAAGAGTATATTCTGACCTTGATCCATTTGGATTCGGATTTGTGCCTACCCGTGAAGCCAGAGACAACACAATTAAAGTGTTAAATCTTCTACACATGGTAAATAAGGAACATACACCGTGTATATTTTTAGGAACGGATGTGGAAAAAGCCTTTGATAGGGTCGATTGGCAGTTCATGAAGGCAGTCTTGAGGTATGTGGGGATTGAAGACACTATGTTTAACCGCATATGTACATTATATTCTGAACCCTCGGCTCGAGTAAGAGCCAATGGAGTGCTATCGGAACCTTTTATGATAAAAAAAATGGTACAAGACAAGGCTTCCCCCTATCGCCACTCCTATTTGCTCTGTCATTAGAGCCTCATTAGAGGAAATTAAGGAAATGGAAGAATTAATCCTTACTATACTCTGTATGGTCCAGTTAAACCCGGATATAGGTGGAGTGAAGATAGGGGACACCCAACAGAAGGTATCTGCATATGCGGATGATATGTTGTTTTCATTGACAAACCCTATGATTTCTTTACCGATCCTCCTTCGTGAATTTCAGAGATATGGCATGCTATCAAAACTGAAAATCAATTTTAATAAGTCGGAGACGAAGGGGGTAGGTATAAGTCATTCTCAGCTTACGAACTTTGAGACCAATTTTAAATTTAAATGGACAACTATAGCCTTGAGGTACTTAGGGACATCTATTCCCACCTGATATACAGAAATATCAACAGGCGATTCACTTAACTAGGTTGATTGATTGGAACCGTCATCAAAATAACTAAACTATGGCCAAGATTGGAACAAACTCAAAAGTAAAAATGTACTTACTAGAGCACCTTGGTGTAATCTATCAAAGCTAGAGGACATAAAGAACCATCCAATAATTGGATTGACGGTGCAAATATGTGCATTGCTATTTACCAAGTACCCTCTTATATCAACATACTCCTCTTTGTTTCCGATATTAGGGAACCCTGTATTCCTACCAGGAACTTAGGATCTAGTTTTTAAGTCATTGAGGCAGAAGGGTTGCTTTCAGGCGTCGCACATTCTGATCAATAATAAATGGCCGACGATATTAGAACTAATGGATACAACAGGTCCTTTTAAACTGGACCATTGGAGAGCTATCCAATTGGCTTCTTTTTTCCGCTCATTACCCCCACCAGACAGTTTCAGTCAGAGCCTTATCAGGTACAAGACATATTGTACAGAGGAGGGCCCCTTCTCCCATGCCCTGTCAACTACATATCAGTTACTGACTAAACCAGCTGAGGACTATCAGCTCCCATGCCTTTGTGCATGGGAGACAGCTATAGGATATAAGTTTACAGCACGTCAATGGCAAAACATTCTTAAGTTTACACAGGGATCTTCTATATGCATGAAGACACAGGAGACAAATTATAAAGTGGTCACTAGATGGTATCAAACTCCAGTAAACCTGCAAAAAAATATATCCCTCTTTATCTGATCGATGCTGGAGATGTCAAGAAGACATGGGAACAATCCTCCATGTCTTCTGGCTATGTCCAAAATTAGAAGATTATTGGAAGACGATCCATCAAATAACTCAAAAATTGGTGGAGAGCAGAATTCCTAACGACCCGGCTTTTTTCCTGCTTCATGCATCAAATATCCCTAATAAAATCTATAAAAAAATAAAATAAAAAAAAATAAAAAAATAAAAAAGAAATCAGTGCTTCGACATCTTCTCGATGCAGCAAAGGCATACATTCCCCTAAGTTGGAAATCTAAAAAAGCGCCCTCTATAGGTATGTGGTTTAAAAAGGTAGAGGAAATTAAGGAAATGGAAGAATTAATCCTTACTATACGTTATCAAAAAGAATGTTATTACAGGACCTGGACCTCTTGGAATTTGTATATCTTTTCTGAAGAGGGAAGAGCCCTGCTCGAAAGGGATATGGTAGATTAAATGAATGTAAAACTAAGGGGTCTCTCGGAAGAAAGTTGGAGGATATACAAGATTTTGTTTGGAAGGAGCAATAACTAGGGTGGAGCGCGTTCACCAACTCCATCTCACTTATAGGAAGGGAAAGATTATTATTTACATTTTTTTTTGTTGCTTTGTTTCTGTTTTTCTTTATTCAGTTTGAGAAAATTTGAGACATAGGAATATTGTTGGCAACGGGTTATAATATGACGGAATAGATACTGTATAGAGTATAGAGAAATAATGTGGGAAGCTATGTTGTTCGTTAAGAGGGGTAGAAATGGCTACTATGTAATATAGACATGATTTTTCGAAGGCTATGATCAAGATGAATGATGTTAATTTGAAGTATCTGAATTGTTGTTAGAAGGTGCGTGTGTCTTCTTTTTTTTTTACCTTCTTTTTTCTTTTTTCCCTGTGTTTCTTGAAATAAATAAAAGAAGAGAGCTCCACATCCTTATCGCCCTGACAGTGAAGAATCCCCTGCACAGCTCAGGCCCCTTTCACACTGGGGCAGGGGCGGCGGTAAAGCGCCGCTATTTTTAGCGGCGCTTTACCGTCATATTTGCAGAGGTATTTGCCCACTAGCAGGGTGCTTTTAACCTTTTAACCACTTCCCGACCGCCGCACGACGATGTACGTCGACAGAATGGCACGGGCAGGCATATGGGCGTACCTGTACATCCCTGCCTTCCCGCGGGTCAGGGGCCTGATCGGGCCCCCGCCCGGTGCCTGCGGCGGTCGGTATTCGTTCGCGAGCGATCCGGGATGAGGGGGCGGCCATTCATTCATGGCCACCCCCGCGCGATCGCTCCCGACGAATAGAAATCCTTTGTGACATCACTTCCTCTCCTGTAATGTAAACACAGGAGAGGAAGTGATGTAATCTCTCCTCCGTGTCGGTATTTTTCGTTCCGACACCGAGGAGAGAGGATCGGTGAGTTGCACCAACACGACACTTCACAGTAGAACATGCCAGGCACACTCACACCCCCCCGATCACCCTCCCAATTACCCCTGCCCCCCCAGTCACAGTGACACCAATGTCATTTATTTTTTTATTTTATTTTTTTATTTTTTTTGCATTGGTGTCATTTGTGACTGTAATAACTGTTAGGGCAGTTAGGGTTAGCCCCCTTTAGTTCTAATGTACCCCCCTAACACCCCCAATAAAGGTTTAACCCCGTGATCACCCCCCGTCGCCAGTGTCACTAAGGCTGGGTTCACATTGCAGCGGTTTATGAGAACGAATGTGATTCGCACCGCACTGCAGTGCAAATCACATCCGATCTCTGTGCGATTCGAGTTCAGCCATACAGATAGTATGGCTGAATTCGCATCGCACCCGCCGCACCCGCCGCAAATTCGCACGGGACCCTTTTTTTGGCCCGCAGCAGAATCGGATCGCATGGGTGTTCACACCATGCGATCCGAGTTTGCAGATCGCACTGCGATATGCGAACTGATCTGGGGGTGTCATTAACATTTCACTGACACTCCCAGCAGTTCGCATAGGGCAGTGTGAACTGCAGCCGGGAGGCATGTGATGTGGAAATCCGCCGCGGATTCGTGGCGTTCCCGCATCGCTCCAGTGTGAACCCAGCCTAATAAGCGATCATTTTTCTGATCGCTGTATTAGTGTCACAGGTGACGCTAGTTAGGCAGGTAGGTATTTAGGTTCGCCGCAGCTTTTTATAGCGCCAGGGACCCCCATATACTACCGCATAAAGCCCCCTGATTGCCCCTAGTTAACCCTTTCACCAGTGATCACCATATAACTGTTACAGGTGACGCTGGTTGGTTAGTTATTTTTTTATAGTTTCAGGGCACCCGCCATTTATTACCTAATAAAGGTTTAACCCCCTGATCACCCGGCGGGTGTCATTTGTGACTGTAATAACTGTTAGGGCAGTTAGGGTTAGCCCCCTTTAGTTCTAAGGTACCCCCCTAACCCCCCCAATAAAGGTTTAACCCCGTGATCACCCCCCGTCGCCAGTGTCACTAAGGCTGGGTTCACATTGCAGCGGTTTATGAGAACGGATGTGATTCGCAACGCACTGCAGTGCAAATCACATCCGATCTCTGTGCGATTCGAGTTCAGCCATACAGATAGTATACAGATAGTATGGCTGAATTCGTGTCGCACCCGCTGCAAACTCGCACGGGACCCTTTTTTTGGTCCGCAGCAGAATCGGATCGCATGGGTGTTCACACCATGCGATCCGAGTTTGCAGATCGCACTGCGATATGCGAACTGATCTGGGGGTGTCATTAACATTTCACTGACACTCCCAGCAGTTCGCATAGGGCAGTGTGAACTGCCGCCGGGAGGCATGCGATGCGGGAACCCGCCGCGGATTCGTGGCGTTCCTGCATCGCTCCAGTGTGAACCCAGCCTAATAAGCGATCGTTTTTCTGATCGCTGTATTAGTGTCACAGGTGACGCTAGTTAGGCAGGTAGGTATTTAGGTTCGCCGCAGCTTTTTATAGCGCCAGGGACCCCCATATACTACCGCATAAAGCCCCCTGATTGCCCCCTAGTTAACCCTTTCACCAGTGATCACCATATAACTGTTACAGGTGACGCTGGTTGGTTAGTTATTTTTTTATAGTTTCAGGGCACCCGCCATTTATTACCTAGTCTCACTAGTGTACCCCTAAATTTAGGGGTGTCTACTTTCCAAAATGGGGTCATTTGGGGGGGGTTTGTGCCATGTTGGCATTTTATGGCCTTCAAAACTGTAACGCCCTTAGAAAGCCTGAAGGCGGTGCTTGGTTTTCGGGGCCCCGTACGCGGCTAGGCTCCCAAAAAGTCCCACATATGTGGTATCCCCGTACTCAGGAGAAGCAGCAGAATTTATTTTGGGGTGTCATTTCACATATGCCCATGGCATGCGTGAGCAATATATCATTTAGTGACAACTTTGTGAAAAAAAAAAAAAATAAGTTTGTAATTTTCCCGCAACTTGTGGCAAAATATAAAATATTCCATGGACTCAACATGCCTCTCAGCAAATAGCTTGGGGTGTCTACTTTCTAAAATGGGGTCATTTGTGGGGGTTTTGTGCCATCTTGGCATTTTATGGCCTTCAAAACTGTAATAGGTAGTGAGAAGTGAAATCAAAAATTTACGCCCTTAGAAAGCCTGAAGGCGGTGCTTGGTTTTCAGGGCCCCGTACGCGACTAGGCTCCCAAAAAGTCCCACATATGTGGTATCCCCGTACTCAGGAGAAGCAGCAGAATTTATTTTGGGGTGTCATTTCACATATGCCCATGGCATGTGTGAGCAATATATCATTTAGTGACAACTTTGTGTAAAAAAAAAAATTTTTTTTTTTTTGTCATTATTCAATCGCTTGAGGCAAAAAAATAAAATATTCAATGGGCTCAACATGCCACTTATCAATTTTCTTAGGGGGTCTACTTTCCAAAATGGGGTCATTTGGGGGGGTTTTGTACTGCCCTGCCATTTTAGCACCTCAAAAGCTGCGTAAATTCCAGAAAACGTACCTTAGTTTGTAGATGTGACAACTTTTGCGCAAACCAATAAATATACAATTATTGACTTTTTTTTTACCAAAGACATGTGGCTGAATACATTTTGGCCTAAATGTATGACTAAAATTGAGTTTATTGGATTTTTCTAATAACAAAAAGTAGAAAATATCATTTTTTTTCAAAATTTGCGGTCTTTTTACGTTTATATCGCAAAAAATAAAAATCGCAGAGGCAATCAAATACCATCAAAAGAAAGCTCTATTTGTGGGAAGAAAAGGACGCAAATTTTGTTTGGGTACAACATTGCATGACCGCGCAATTACCAGTTAAAGCAGCGCAGTGCCAAATTGTAAAAAGACCTCTGGTCATTTACCAGCAAAATGGTCCGGTCTGAAAGTGGTTAAAAAGGGTTAAAACCACCCGCAAAGCGCTGCTGCAGCAGCATTTTGCTGGCGGTATAGCCCGCGCTGCCCCACTGATTTCAATTGGCAGGAGCGGTATACACACAGCTTCTTCACCGCTCCAAAGATGCTGCTAGCAGGACTTTTTTTTACCATCCTGCCAGCGCACTGCTCCAGCGTGAAAGCCCTCGGGGCTTTCACACTGAAGAGACAGGAACGACTCTTTCAGAGCGCTTTGCAGGTGCTATTTTTAGCGCTGTATCGCCTGCAAAGCTCCCCAGTGTGAAAGGGGTCTTAAGGTTAAACCGCTTCTCCAATCTCATTGTGTGACCCTGTGTCCTCTTAGCCCTTGTACACACGGTCGGAGATTCCAACGGAATGTGTCCTATCGGAGTATCCGACAAAATGCTCCGATCGGACATACTCCGATCATGTGTAGCCTACTCCGACAGAGAAAGTGCCACGCATGCTCAGATCAAATTCCTAGACCAAAGCTATTGGCTACTAGCCTGAACATAGTCCCGTCGTAACGAAATAACGTCATCACGTTATGTACAATCGGATTTTCCGTCAACTTTGTCCGACCGTGTGTATGCAACAGTTTCGGACAAAATCCGTCGGACAAAATCCAACGGATTTGGTTGTCAGAATGTCCGACCGTGTGTACAAGGGCTTAGACCTGAAACTGAAAAGTTTCCTATTAGAAATTTGCACTGACAAAAAAATTTGTTCGTTTTCGTTTTTTGCATTTTTCGGAAATTCAAATCTTCAAATTTCCGAATTTTCGGAATTTGGAAATTCAGAAATTAGAAAATCTGAAAAAAAGAGAAAGGAAAATCAGTAAAAATCTAAATAACTACAAACTAATAACTATTAAATAATAGGTATTGGAATTTCCTTTCAAATTTGGCTGTTTGTGAACGCAGCGAATACAAAATTTATCTGAAGTTACGAATTATCCGAAATAACGAATGCCGCATCTAAACAAATGGAACAAATAAAAAGGTATTATTTATTATTATTATTCGTTACGTTCCATTTAGATACGGCATTCGTTATTTCAGATTATTCATAACTTCTGATAAATTCGTATTGGTTACCTTCACCAATAGCCAAAGAAAGGAAAGGAAATTCCAATACCTATAATTTAATATTTATTATTAGTTATTACTTTAGATTTTAGAATTTTCACATTTTCATTCTTATTTTCGAATTTCCTAATTTAAAAATTTCCGATTTCCAATTTCCAAAATTCGAAAATCGGAAATTCAAAATACTGCTGTGCATCTCCTCCACTCCTCCTAGGCGTCCAATAGGATCATCTGTCCTTTCAGCCAATCAGGTGATGGGTATCATACCTACTTCCCGATTGGCCGGGTGGAGGATATTCATTAGCTGTTGCAACACCTGGGTGGGCTCCAGACGCACTCTCTGCAACCCAAGCCCACCCTATTTTGAAGCCTATTAGAGCCTTTGGCTCTAATCAGGTGCTTAAAAGAAAAAAAAAACCTGGCCGCTGAAATTCATTCACCCGGTGCCCTGAAAGGGGCCGGAGGCATGAATAGGGGGTGGCCGCTAGACATGTGCAATTTGTTTAGTTCCGAATTTTTTTTTACAAATTTTGACAAATTCCGAAACGTACGAATTTTTCAATTTCCGAAATGTCAGAAATTCTGAAATTCAAACATTCAAATATTCAAAATTTCATAAAATTTGAAATTTCATAAAATTTGAAAATTTTAAAAATTTGGAAATCCAAAAATAAGAATGAAAATCTGAAAATTCTAAAAACCTGAAAACAATAACTAATAAGAACTATTAGACCCCTTTCACACTGGTCCTGATTGGTAGCAGTTCAGCCATTGGCTCCTGCTGTTGTCAAACAAATCCAATGATGCGGGCACCTGGGGTGGACAGGACCAAGTCCTGATTTCTGTGTCAATTGATGCAGAAGCAGGACACTGGAGCACGCCCGCACGGGTGTCCCAAAAGGAGAGCGTTTTTCCGATAGGGCACTTGAGAACAGGCGGAGCCACGAGCCCCGCTGAGGGACCCTAGAAGAGGAGAATCAGGAACACTATGTGCAAAACCATCTGCGCAGTGGAGGTAAGCATTAGACATGTGCAATTCACTAAGCTCCAAATTAATTTAACAAATTTTAACAAAATTTGTTAATAACGAAATTTACAAATTTTTCAATTTCCAAAATTACGAATTTCAAATTTCCAAATTTCAAATTTCCAAATTCAGAAGTTCGTAAATTAGGAAATTCAATATTTCATAAATTTAAAAATTTGGAAATTTGAAAATCCAAGAATAAGAATGAAAATTTACCATTTTTTTCCGGGAAAAAGCAAAAAAAATTTATAAATAAAAAAAATGACCAAATTTTTTGTCAGTGCATGTCTAGTAAGTAGGACATGTTTGTTTGAAAAACAAAAACAAAAAAAAACCCTGAACCTTTACAACCCCTTTAAGTTTGACCCACTCATGGGTTGTTTGACCTGGACTAGCCAATGTGTTATACTAATATGGTTCTCATTACAAGGGAATATCCAATTGCCTTCAGTTTTGGAATGAATGTAACATATTGAACGAAGACTATATACACTGTTGGAAAATTATTTGTTTAAGAAAAATTTTCTATTTTACGCCTTTGAATTTTCTCATCACTGTGATCTAAAACAAATATCAATTTGACTCCCTAAATGATAGAAAACCGAACGAATGTTCATAACTAGAAAATGTTGAATGCGATTTTACTATGGCCAGCTTTAGTCAGCAGTACAAGTCTATGGAAGAGTTCTTTTCAGGAATAGAGCATTGCAGGACATCAAGAATAAAAGTTCAAGGTACATTGGGAATGTGCACTAGATACACACCAGCAATGAAGAATGTTACAAAATTGTCTATCATGACCTCGATGTCACACTCATCTTCTAGAGCTGTAAAGAGAAAAAACAGGAAGATTATACCTGAGTACAATGATGCATTTCTATTTCTGGAGGTCTTACAGGCTAACCCTAATTGTTTGCATTAACAACATAGATTAGTGGTCTCCAAACTGCAGCCTTTGCTTGCTTTTATCTGACCCATGAGGCGCCATTACACCCACTGACACCAATATAGGGACACTATTCTTCCCACTGACACCAATATAGGGACACTATTCTTCCCACTGACACCAATATAGGGACACTATTCTTCCCACTGATACCAACAAGGAGGCACTATTGCTCCCAATGACAACAGCAATGGGGCAATTTCTCCCACTAACACCAATGATGGGACACTATTCCTCCCCTGACAACAACAGTGGGGCACTATTCTTTATACCTCCCACTGACACCAACAATGGAGAATTATTCCTCCCACCGACACCAACAATGGGGCACTATTCCTTATTCCTCCCACTGACACCAATGGTGGGGCACCAATCCTCCCATTGACACCAATGGTGGGGCACCATTCCGCCCATTGACACCAATGGTGGGGCACCATTCCTCCCACTGACCCCCAATGATGGGGCACTATTCCTCCCACTGAAACCAATGATACTTCGCTATTCCTTCCACTGGCACCAACAATGGAGCACTATTCCTCCCACCGACACTAACAATGAGGCACTATTCCTTATTCCCCCTACTGACCCCTAATGATGGGGAACTATTCCTTCCATTGACACCGATAGGTCCCTATTCCTTCCACTGACACCAAGGATGGGGCACCATTTCTCCCACTAACAACAGGGCACTATTCTTCCCACTGACAGCAACAAGAGGGAAATGTTCATTCTAGCAACACCAGCAATGGGGCACTTTTTCTCCCACTCACACCAAAGATGGGGTACTATTCCTCCCACTGGCAACTGTGAAGGGGCACTATTCTTTCCCCTAATATCAAAGATGGGGCCCGGATTACTCCCACTGATATTTTCTACTCCCACTGCCCACAGTCCGTCCCCCCTAAATTCTGAAAGGCAGTAAACTGGCGCTCTGTTTAGAAAGTTTGCAGACCCCTGACATTGATGTTATGAGATCACCTTTAGGATTGACATTAGTGAACTGAAGGGCTCTAAAATGATTTGATGCATCTGTCTTGTCCATCTATGGAACATGGCGGCACATTTTCCGGGAATAAGTGACAACACTTACCAGCACCTCTAAGGATCTGTGTCAGTATATCTCCAGGGACCTCTGCCCCCTCTTGTACCATCTTCTGTCGCTTCTCAATACATTCTTTTCCCGTTTTACGGAGAAGTACTACTGAGTCTCGAATCTCCCGGACAATGGACCGTTTTGATGGAAGAACCTTTGTTTTAAAAAAAGAAGCACATACACGCACATTTTACACTTTGGGGGTCATTGTATAAAAGGTTTGCTGAACGAATGCGATATACATCCACTTAGCTATATAATGCCGAATACAGCAAGTTTAGTTGAGCTATCTTGTATCACCACAATTGCCACCTAGTGGCCAAAACATATTTTTTCCCTGATTGGGGTATTTAAATACAAATACCACGTTATGGCCAGTAGATGACCATCTGATATGAGATGGTTATATCACAGAATACGGCAAGTTTGGTTTGAAATGGATGTGTGTCACATTCATTAAGGAACTTTTTATACATAGTGTTTTATGAATGGCTGGGTCACAGGAGGTCTTACCCAGGGGTCAGTGGAGCCGAACCAGGAGGTCTCAACTAGGGGTCAGAGGAGCCCTAGCCAGGAGCCAAAAGACAGGAGGTCTCACCCAGGGGCCAGAGGAGCCCCAGCCAGGAGCCAGAAGATAAGAGACAGAAGGTCTCACCAAGGGGTCAGCAGAGCCTCAGCCAGGAGGTGTCACCCAGGGGTCAGAGGAGCTCCAGCCAGGAGCCAAGAGACAGGGGGTCTCACCTAGGGACCAAAGAAGCCCCAGCCAGAAGCCAAGAGATGCAAGGTCTCACCCAGGGACCAGAGAAGCCCCAGCAAAGAACCCAGAGACAGAAGGTCTCACCCAGGGGTCAGAGGAGCACCAGCCAGGAGACAGAAGACTGGAGGCCTCACTTTCGGGTCAGAGGAGCCCCAGCCAGGAGCCAAGAGCCAGGAAATAGAAGGTTCCACCCAGGGGTCAGAGGTGACCCAGCCAGTAGCCAGACATGAAAGTGCGTTATGTTGCTTGTTAACATGCGTTAGGGCAGCCAACTTAAATCAAGAGATTGCCGATGCACCAAAACATCCCAAAAATCTGACATAGAAAATCTGATTGTAAAAGATCACCTTGTAAAACAACCCATTCTGTTTAAAATAGAAACGAGAGGCAAACATTTGTGTATAATATGTTATACACACACACACAGGGCCGCTGATAGGGCAGTACAACCAGCCCTGTTGTACCAGGCCTGGGTGAGCGGGGGGGGGGGGGGTCCACAAGCATCTTTTAACTTCTAGCAAAAAACAAAACAAAAAAAAACTAGCTAAATAACTTTATTAACCTGCACCCACTTGATTACTAATGTATATAAAGGAATATATAGTAATTTCCTGGGCCCCATCAGGTTAACAGAGGGACCCAGGAGGTAAAAGCAGAAGAGGGACTGTTTTACATTCGGGTGCAGGAATACACACACCCTGCTCTCAGTATACCTGCACAAACTAAAGTTCTGCCTGCTCACTGTATACCTTCTCTGGCGATGGATTACTGTAATTCGGCTCCTGTCCCTCAGTAAGTACTGCAGCCTGAGGGAGAGACTTATCACTGAGGCGGCTGAGATGGACAGAGCAGCAGGAGTAATCTGGACAGTGGCAGTGGTGCACAGGCAAGCAGTCACCTGCACACACACACTGACAGGTCACACAGGCTATAATGGAATGTGCAGGCCCCCCGACTCTCATTGTGTGCTCATGGTCATTATCATTATGATGATCAGAGCACAGCAAGTGCTGTATGGCTCTGTCAGTGTAACATGACTGTGTGGTGCTGACTTTCCTGATATATGGCTGTACTGTGCATTACAGACTTTAACACAGCACAGCCATAACAAAGTCAGCACCACGCAGTGATGTTACACTGACAGAGCCATAGAGCACCTACTGTGCTCTGATCATCATAATGATAATGACCTTGAGCACATAGTGAGATGCTACTTTACACATGTGATGGGTAGGGACAGTAAAAACATACAGCCAAGATGCATTTTTACCACCCCTAAACCACTCCTCTTTGATAACCTTACACCCAAGCTTTGCAATCAGTTCCGCCTGTCAGTTTTTCATGCAGACCTTATTGAAAGCCCCATGTAGGTTTACAAGTATGAATTGACTTGTGTGCATTTCGATATGCCTACCTCCTCCATGTTCATTCAGGTCAAAGAAAGAAAAAAAAAAAAAAAAAGAACATCCTTTTCTATTACCTAAATGTGACAGATCAGAGGTAGCCTGCTGTAAATGGACACAAGTCTGTGGTATATGGGGATACAAACTGGATGGGCACAGATGTCAAAACACTGACATTTCTCCCATTCAGATCCAGTTATGGATTGGTGGGGCGCTGTAAATGTTACATGTTCCAGCTCCTGCCACCAGACACCCCCCCCCCCCCAGACAGTGTGGGGGCAGGGGCGGAGCCAGAGGTCAGGTTGTGGGTGGGGATCGGGGGCGGAGCCATGAGTGGGGTTGTGGGCGGGGTCAAGGGGGCCCCGTCAGGTAGGCTGTATTGGGCCCCATGAATTCTAGCAGCAGCCCTGTATAATATATATATATATATATATATATATATATATATATGTGTATATATTTTTTTTTTTTATAATTGATCACATTCCCTCTGTTCTCAGCTGCATAAGAGCTGGGGGAGGAGAAGCAGCAGCACATTGGCGGAGAACAGCAGGCCCATATCTGGAATATGCAATATTGGGTTTACATATTCTTTCATATAACACACCATTGTGCATCACCTTGCATATTTGTGGGCTGCAATGCATGTACCTCATTTTGGTGCGCTGGAGTGCCCTTCAAAATGAATGGCACCACAGTGCAGCAACATATGTAACCATGGCAAGTCTTCTTTTTAGCTTGTTTCCATTTTTTTCCTATAAAATTGTTTCTTTTACAAGCATCCAGCTTTTAACAAAAATTTTAAAGTTTTGTCCTTCTCAGTTTGTATTTTGCCAACACTCACACGAACAAGGGGATTTCTCATCTCAACCATCCCTTTCATGGCCATGAGGATGGCTCGCGGGAACGGTGTCTGGTTGTCTCGTATGGTATTCAGTTCCATGTCAAACGCAACCTGCCAAATATACACATAGACAATATAAACATATGGACATCCATTGCGTTATGTTACACTTTCATATGGAGGGGGCGAGTGCCTGACTCCCATACCCCTAATGCCAGTCCTCTGTTCCACCACTAGGGTGGAGGTAGCTTACCTTGGCAATGACATCCAAGGTCACCTTGCTGAACATATCGTGCATTTTAACTTCTGTTTTTCCATCCGCCATCTCCGACAGCTTTTCCACCAACTCCTCCGCTTTGTCATTGAACATTCCCATTAAACCCATCAGGAACCTGCAATAAAAGGTAAACGTCTATAGTAGATCTAAACCATAACTGGAGGACACCTAGTCCCATGTAACAAATACAGTAAATGGCCTTTTTGTTTTTTTCATAAAATGCTGTTTGCGCTATTTTAACTAGCGATTGCACAGTCATGCTACACCATATGCAAATTAAATGTTTATCATTTTTTTCACACAAGAGGTTTCTTTTGGTGGTATTTGATCACCACTGGGTTTATCTTCTTTGTGATCTAAATGAAAAAAAATACATATTAAAACATTTAAAGAAAATCAAATTTCTTGATCATACATCACGGGACACAGGAGCTTCATTACATAGTGGGTTATATAGGCACCTCTGGCGATTGGACACTGGTTGACCCCAATTAAGGAGAATTCCTCCCCTATATAACCCCTCCCATATGGGAGGCACCTCAGTTTTTTCGCCAGTGTCTATGGTGGTTGGTCACGTAAAA
Organism: Lithobates pipiens; assembly: GCF_037356315.1. Taxonomy (NCBI): domain Eukaryota; kingdom Metazoa; phylum Chordata; class Amphibia; order Anura; family Ranidae; genus Lithobates; species Lithobates pipiens. Next base: position 10,448,467 of record NW_027507791.1, read on the forward strand.
CTTTAGCTCTGTGCAGGTCCCTGCGGGGGCCTAAGGGCTACAACAAACCAGATCCATACCTCGGGCCGATATTTAACTCCCAAGATGGTATGGTACCCGGGCCTCGTCAGCCGAAGAAACGAGGTTTGGCCTGTAAGTCCTCTCCATTGGAAGACTGGGCTCTGGGAAAACCAGACTTGGTGTACTGTTTAGACAGAGCGCACAAAAGTTTCTGGCAGAGTCTTTTACATGGTCCGGGTAGGAGGCTCTTCCGAGAAAGAGCCCCAGATAAACCTGAAGGTTGGCTAACACTGCCCGCAGGGATGGGTGAAGGCTGGAATTTGTCTGTTTCAGCAATTCCTGTGGCGGGGACAGGTAAGGGAAGTTAATCCTATATATATATATATATATATATATATATATATATATATATATATATATATATATATATATATATATATATATATATATATATATATATATATATATATATAAAATTATATGATGGATTTCTTCATTGTGAGTAGTTGTATGTCTTACCTGGTTTCCACCACTAGAGGGAGTAAGAGCAGCCTGATGCATACTTACATGCCTTTTCAGTACACACGCTCAGTGAAACCTGGTTCTCCAGCTGTCTCACGTCTCCACTGCAATCCCTGCCACAACAAGGTAACACAGGGGTTCCACGTAGTCTGGGGGTCCCACGCAGCTCCGGTGGAGTTCTCCTCCCCCCCCGGATCCCGCGGTCCTCGTGCATGCGCGTGGGCGCGTGCACGCACGCCGGGCGCGTTCCCGGCCTAATGGAGGAGGGGGGAGTGTGGTTGGGAGTCGTGCACGTCAGTGTGCACGGCGCTGTACTGCGCAGGCGCCAGTTTTAAAAAGCCCAGAGCGTCAGGGGGCTGTAAGTGGAGACACAGGAGCTGTGGGCAGTAAGCATCCGTGGGGAATGGATCCAGGCAAACCTTAGACACCTACTCAGCATCAGGTTGTGCAGTTTAAGCATATATATTTATTGTGAGACTTTAAGGACAACAGTGATTGCACTTGTACTAGTACCTCTACTTTGTAGCTTAGGACTATGTCTCCTCGTAAGAGGGTCTCAGGGGGAGGTAGCAAGGGCACTGGTAAATCACCGCCTAGGTCCAGGGGTTCTAAAAGTGCCTGTAAGTTACCATCCCCCCTTGCAAGACTGGAGCCAGCCTCTCAGGACGAGTCAGTGCCCCTGTCAGGTTTTGCAGCCTCTCCTAATGTCCCAGCCCCGGTTTATGTCACTGAGGACTCCCTTAGGGCTACATTGGAGGGTTTTGAAGGGAGAATAATGAATTTTATTTTTGCTTCCCTGAAAGATAGCAGGAAAAGGGGTAGATCCCCTCCCTCTGTTGAAATTCCTCTCTCAGATGATTCTTCTGAAAATGAGGAGAGATCCCTGTCTGGGGACAGGGATCATGAGCAGTCGGATGAATCAGAGGAAGAGGAAAGAGTCCCCTCCTCACAGGCGCTCAGAAAACAGGTGCAGTATTATACTAAATTGGTGCATACCACATTCAGAATGCCTGCTGCTGAAGTCGCTACGTCCTCTGTTTCTTCCCTGGGAGTCAGGAAAGCCCCACAGACTGCCTATTCCTTTCCAATTCATCCCTTAATGGATAAATTGTTGTATAAAGATTGGGGACATCCCGATAAACTGTTTGCTCCTCCTAAAAGGTTTTCTATGCATTATCCTGTGGAGGAAAGTTTCACCAAGAAGTGGGGGGTCCCATCTGTTGATGCGGCTGTTTCTTGCGTGAATAAAAACCTGACTTGTCCCTTGGATAATGCGCAGGTATTTAAAGATGCAACTGATAAGAAGCTGGAAACTTTATTAAAAGCCTCCTTTTCCATGACTGGCTCTGTGGTGCAACCTACAGTCACAGCCGTGGGGTTGTGTCAGTTCCTCAAGGAACAGGTTAAGCAGATGCTTGGCCTCCTTCCCAGTGAGGAAGTAGAAAATGATGCAGAACTGCCTCATATTCTGTGTTTCATGATTGATGCGATTTTGGATTCTGTCCAACAAGCATCACATTTGTCCCTCATGTTGGTACACATGCGAAGGGCCCTATGGCTAAAGAATTGGGCAGCTGAGCTGTCTTGCAAGAAGCATTTGATTGGGTTCCCGTTTAAAGGGGAACGTTTGTTTGGAGAAGAATTAGACAAATTCGTCCAAAAAATTTCAGGAGGTAAATCTACTCTCCTTCCAGTCAAAAGGAGCAAGCGTCCTTCATTTAGGTGTGCTCTCTCTCCCGGAGCATCAAGCACTTCCCTTTGCTGACCAGCTTTATGGAGATGCCGATTTCATTTTCCAGCAAGACTTGGCACCTGCCCACACTGCCAAAAGTACCAATACCTGGTTTAATGAGCATGGTGTCAGTGTTCTTGATTGGCCAGCAAACTCGCCTGACCTAAACCCCATAGAGAATCTGTGGGGTATTGTCAAGAGGAAGATGAGGGACGCAAAACTCAACAATGCAGACGAGCTGAAGGCCATTATCAAAGCAGTCTGGGCTTTCATAACACCTCAGCAGTGCCACAGGTTGATCACCTCCATGCCACTCCGCATTGATGCAGTAATTCATGCAAAAAGGAGCCCCGACCAAGTATTGCATACTATACTGTACATAGACATTTTTTTTCACTAAGCCAACATTTCTGTATTAAAAAAATCCCCTTTTTTTTATTGGTCTTATGTAATATAAAAATTTTCTGTGTGTGTACTAGTTCTCTAAGGTGTAAACAAGGGGTTAACACTACAAGCACCTACTATCCCTCCGCCTCTTGATGTTCGTATGCCTTTATAGCCGAATTTTCCGGTGGCTCCCGTGACTGACAAAGCACAGGCACGCGAAACATGTTAGTCACGTTCACCACGGCAACGACCGAGCTTGCATACCGCCAGGGCCGTCTTTAAGGCAGGGCAAAAGGGGCAGCTGCCCTGGGCACTGTCATTGTTGTGGGGCCCAAAGCAGCTGCCTCATACTTGCCAACTATCCCAGTTTACATTCCCTTGTCCCTTGAGGTTTTAGTCCTGTTGATTTGTACAGACGACTCACCTGCAGACCCTGTGTTTACATGTAAATAACCAGCATTCATATGTAAATAGCAGTGACATGCATATGTAAATAGCTGAGGCCAACGGCATTGATATGTAAATAAGGCCGCATTCATATGTATATCATGCCCCCTGCAGTGAGGAGATGATGTGCTGTAACCTACAGCAACCAGTGAGCAGTATTACTGTACAGTAATCTCTAGCAGCCAATCAACAAGCCGAAATCATGTGCTGCAACCTCTAGCAACTAATCAGTGAGCCTTAAGGAGTGCTGTAGCCTCTAGCAACCAGTCAGTAAGCAGTAATGATATGCTGTAACCTCTGGCAACCAATCACAATCGCTGCCTGATCTGATACAGTAAACTGATTTTAAGTCTAGCTGCTATTTATTGTATGTCTCAGAGAAGGTGGAGAGCGAAATTGCATGGGGGGAGGGGGGCCCTAAGCAAATTTTTGCCCAGGGCCCAATCAATATTAAAGACGGCCCTGCATACCGCTATCTTTTGGATTCGAGGCTGACCAAGTTTTTCGGGTATCGGGTTCCCCTTCCGCCGCACGGAGTGCTTCCTAGGACGTCAGTCTTCTGGTGTTGGCCAAAATTTATCCCCCGGGGCAGAGTGTGAGATTGTTTTTTGCCATCAGGCCAGCGGCTGCAGGTGTGAGAGGGGAGTCTCTCCATCACCATCTGTTCCTGCAGACCGAGCTATAGAGTCCAGCGGGAGTCCACCGGGACTCCGCGTTTTTTTTTTTTTTAAAAGCCAGCAGCTACAAATACTGCAGCTGCTGACTTTTAAAATAGTGACACTTACCTGTCCAGCGCGCCCGCGATGTCGGCACCCGAAGCCAATCTCTAGGTCGCCTGTCGGGTCCTGCCGCCGCCATCTTGGGTATGGGAATCAGGAAATGGAGCCTTTCGGCTTAATTTCCCGGTTCCCTACTGCACATGCGCGAATCGCGCTGCGCAATAAGGACGCTCCCCGCTGCCTCTGGGATCTGTGTGTTTCCCAGCAGGCAGCGGGGCACTTGCGGGAAGGGGCGGGCACTTGCGGAAAGGGGCGTAAGTTACGCCCCTTTCCGCAGAGAGCTATCCCAGAAGTGGGTGCAGTTACCTGGATTATCCAGGTAACTGCACCCCCCTCCCCCCTGAAAGGTGCCGATTGTGGCACCGGAGGGGGGGAGGGTTCCGATGAGCGGAAGGTCCACTTTAGGGTGGACCTCCGCTTTAACTTCCAGACCGGGATTCATCACACCTCAACATTATGGTTAACCCCTTGTCTTGAGGATCCATGGTGGCATTGTTATTACTTTTTTCACAATATTCCAACAATGAATTTGATTTTATTTGACTGAGCACCAATTGATTTTGAATCTTTTCATCTGACTATTGTGAATTTTAATCTCCTGTGCATCTTATTAAATGAACTTATATTTATTTTACTACTATCAGTTTATTATCTTCTGGTCCTATTGAGCGCTGTTTTTTGTATATATTCAAATTCTGAATTACTGAATTTTGGGCTTTCACTAGCTGCAAGCCATAATCATCAAAATTAAAAAGAAAGAAATGCTTGAAATACATCACTCTGTATAAACGCATCTATATAAAATATAGGAGATTCACTTTTTGAATTGAATTACTGAAATAAAATTACCTTTTCAATTTTCAAATTTTTTGAGATCCACCTGTATGTAATCTTACTGGAGAGGGTTTACTTACGATCGGCTGAAGGCAGGATCCATCAGTCGTCTCTGCGTGTGCCAGTGCTGGTGATCCCGATCCGTCAGTAATCCTTTCCCCAAGAATCTAATGTAGTCAGAAAGCAAAAAAGAGGCATGTTGGATGAATACATTGAGCCCGGGTTGACACTTGTGCGGTGCACCGCATGTGATTCGCACAGGAATTGCACGGCATTCGTGTGCACATCACAAGCGATGCCTGTGGAATTTCAGCCATACATTTTGTGCAGCTCAAATCGCATCGCAACAGCACCAAATGATGCAGGAGGCCGGGTTTACACTGGTGCTGTAACCGTATGCGGTTTGAACAGGAATCGCACTGCATTCCTATTCAAATCACATATAGTTACATAGTCAGGTTGAAAAAAGACCATCTAGTTCAACCAATAAAAGAGAAAAAAATAAATAAAAATAATCATACAATCCCTTATACTCAATCCTATACCCAGGGACGGTTGATCCAGAGGAAGGTGAAAAACCCCAGCAAAGCATGATCCAATTTACTACAGCAGCTGGAAGAAAAATCCTTCCTGATCCCCCTCTGCAGCAGTGCGATCTGAGCCATTAATTCTAGATGGCTCAAATCGCACTCCCTCAAAATCATGCAGGACCCCGTTTTGCCGCACCTGAATTAGATTGCATAGGTGTTCACAAATTGCACTGCGTTATGTGAACCATTTTTGGGGTGTCGCCAACTTAACATAGACACCTGCAACGGTTCACATGAATGGGGTACTCTCCGCCCAAAGTGACTCCCTTCACAGGTGCGATTTGGATGCGGTGCAGAAACTGCGAATTCCGCACCGTATCAGTGTAAACAGGGCCAGACCCCTTTCCCCCCACCCCCCGCACCTGAATCGCATCACATGGGTGTGCTCTCTGATTTTTAGTTGCGACCTTGTCTGTGCTACTTACCGTACTCCAAACAAATAGAATATATCTTGATAAAATTGGTCCTTCGGGTGCTTTGATGACATCAGGAATTCCTGAGACAATAGAACATCCAATTAATTTGGCAAGGTGTTTGCATGTATGGGTGCTCAACCTGCGGCCCTCCAGCTGTTGCAGAACTACAAGTCCCATGAGGCATTGCAAGGCTGACAGTTACAAGCATGACTCCTAAAGGCAGAGGCATGATGGGACTTGTAGCTCTGCAACAGCTGGAGGGCCACAGGTTGAGCTCCTTGTATTTGGCTTTGATGATAGTTTTACAGGCTTGTACTTACCTTTATTCCTTCAGGATCGGTAACAAGTAAAAAAACCTTGTGCAAACCATTGAGACGGACAACCGGGCCGTACTTCAACACCCTGAAACAAGAAACAATGAATTTACCGTTCCTTTAAAGCGTATCTAAACCTAAAATTAAAAAAAATTAAAAATCTAATGTATTGCAGATAACCCCTCCTTAAAGTGAACTTAAACAATATCCATATTCCCGAAAGATAAATCAATACACATGCACTACTTAAAGAGGTGTCCCCATTCTAAAAATTAAAAGTCAGCAGCTACAAATACTGCAGCTGCTAACTTTTAATAATCGGATGCTTACCTGTCCCAGGGTCCAGCGATGCGGGGGATCGGAGCCCCGCTCGTCTCCCCCTCCATTCGGCGGCACCGGCATTGTAACTGTGGGCACCCGGCTGTGGCTTCACAGCTGGGCACCCACTGCGCATGTGCGAGCGGTGACGCCCGCCGTGATTGGCAGTGCAATCATCTGGGACCTGTCATGTGTCCCAGATGATTGACAGGAGGGAGGGGGCAGAGCTGAGCCCTTCCTTTCACCGAGGGGAAGTGATGTCAGGAGCCCAGGCACTGAAGGAGGCAGACTATGCGGGACACCCTAGCAACAGCCATTTAGAAGTGAGTGGCAAGTTAATGATTCCCCCCGCCCTTTGGTGGAACACCACTTTAATGTCCTTGTAATGTATTTTTCATGAAGTTGTTTATGGTGTTTTTCTGCCTCCTTCTAATGTCCTCCATGAGCTCCCAAACCTCCCACCCCCCCCCCCCCCCCTACACTTCTGTTTGGAATGAGCAGTGCATTAGTTGCAGTCATGTGCACTGCTCTATGCACACCACAAATCCCATACTCCATAGTACATCTCAAAAGCAAGCAAAAAATGCAATTGTAAAAAATAAAATAAACATAAAAACTAATGACACTGTCCACCTCTCTACTGACATACATAAATATATATACAGTTTGGTTTGGGTCTATTTGCCTAAATTTGACTTCTGTGTCAGTCTGACTGGGCTGTGAGATGTTCAGCCTGGCCACAGGGGTGAGCTGTCTCTGGTGGCAGGCGTGGAACTATAGTCTGGTTGGGCGTTTAATTTACTCTCACTTGGAGTCAGGTCAGTGGGAGTGGCCCTCTCGCTGTTCCCTCTGGAAGAGGGTATTTAAGAATTTAAGATGTGGACGTCACATGGTTCGGGGTTCCGGTCCAGCGTGCTGTGTTGTGCTGTGCTGATTACATGGTCCCGGTCCTCCTGACCAGCCCCCAGGAAGGCTATGGCCTGGGGTGTGGATACACCCAACTTTGATGCCTCGGGGCTGGCTAGCCCAAGGCAAGGGAACTAAGGAAGGATTCCAAGGTGAATGGGTGATGTCTCTGGTTCGGGAGAGACCCATTGAACTTCAAGCATTCCAGGGGAGGACTCTTTAGAAGAACACCACGTACGGGTTGGTTTTCTTAACAAGAGCCTGGAAGGGCTGAAGTAACCGAGAGAATCCGGTCTTGTGGATATCGCCAAGCAGGCTGAAAGATCCAGGTACCCTACAAATGTTCTACAGCAGGGGTCGCCGGGTGAGGTGCGGCGGCGGTGAGCAGAGAGATCACCGCACTTCCGCCCACACAGCCCCTGCCGCTACACTGTTGGGGATGAAGCAGGCGAGCAGAGAGATGACATCATCTCCCACCACCCGCCCACATCACCGCTGTTCCGCCCACACAGCCCAGCCAGTATACTGTTGGAGGTGAAGCAGGGGAGCAGAGAGATTACAACATCTCTGACAGCCCGCCACGCATCACCGCTGTTCTCTCTCACGCAGAACCCACCATTCCACTGCCTCTGTGCTTAGCGACAGTTTGTATTTAAGAAGCTGCATCTGGTGGCATGTGGCAATCTGCATCTGGTGGCATGTGGCAATCTGCATCTGGTGGCAGGCAATGTGGCAAGTGGAAATCTGGTGATAGGCAACGTGGCAAGCTGCATCTGGTAGCAAGTGACAAGCTGCATCTGGTGACAGATTCTGCATTATGGTGAGTTGAACTATTTAATTTTATATTACAATATAATAATAAAAATAATGCACTTCAATCATCCTGACACCATATTAACCATGGTGTTGTGATGAAGTGCTAACACCAGCCATTTCCTGACAAATTGGCCGCGAAAAGCCGCATCTTCACCCAGGCCCCCCCCCCACCCCTCGGGACAATTTTCATCCACAATGCCGGTCCCCGGTGCCAAAAAGGTTGGGGACCACTGTTCTACAGCTTAATTTCCCTACGTAATCTGCAACAATGTCGGTGATAAAGACTTTGTTCCTGAGTAAACACCTGGTTGGCTGCTAGGCCTAAGCCCAAAAATAACCAGCAGCTCCTCCGGGGTTTAGTGATATATTATATATATATATATATATATATATATATATATATATATATATATATATATATATATATATATATATATATATATATATATATATATATATATATATATATATTTTTTATATTTTTATATATTTTTTTAAATTTTTATAAAACATATTGTGACCAGAGCAATATAGTGTTAACATAGTACCATCAGGATTTATATATATATTTTTTTATTTTTATTTTTTTACACAAAATATGATTGCTGATACCAATAAATTTAAAAAGAGGAAGTAAACCCTGATGGGTTTATTTCCTCTTTGTTTCCCTGCAAAGGTAAAAAGCATAATGGACTACTATGCATCGCATAGTAGCCCATTATGTGTCACTTACCTGACACAGGAGCCAGCGATGTCCCCTGTAGCACGAATCGTCCATCTTAGTATATATCGTATTTATCGGCGTATAACACGCACTCTTTTTTCCCCCTTAAAATCAGGGGAAAATCGTGGGTGCGTGTTATACGCCGATCTCCCGCCATTGTGAGCCTCTGGGTGCGTTTCAGCCACCTTCGGCCCTTCTTGGAGGCCGAAAGCTGCCAAGAACTACCGAGCGCCGCTGAGATACACAGGACAACCGGCTCTGTATCTCGGCAGCGCCATTTTTAAAAGGCAAAGCTGCAAAGAAAACGGACAAGGCTGCAAATGGACACCGATAAGGCTGCATTGATGAGCATTTAAAATGTAAGTTTTTTTTCTTAAAATTCCCTCCTAAACTTGGGGTGCGTGTTATACGCCGATAAATACGGTACACATAAATATAATATATATATATATATATATATATATATATATATATATATATATATATATATATATATATATATATAGATACACACACACACACACACCACACGTTTGAGCTTTGGGGTACTACTACTGTGTGTGTAAAAAGCTGAAGGGGCCCCGCCCCCCCTCCCCCATCAGGTAGGCTGTAATGTTTTCTGTCAGCGGCCCTGGGTTCATGTTCTGCTGCATTTTCCTTGGTGTGTACACAAGCAGAAGCATACCTAGAGCATTTGGCACCCAGGGCAGATCCTATATCTGGCACCCCCCCCCCCCCCCAGACGGGCAGGCGGCGCCCCGCAAGTCAACGTCACATGTTTATACAGCGTTTTTGAGATTTGACTTTTTTTTTTATTATGCAATAGAGAAAACTATCTGTTGCATTATTTGTTGCTAGGCATTTTAATTTTACCATTAGATTTTATTTCTTTAAACATTATTATTAATTTATAATTTTTTTTGTTAGGATAAGGGCATAGAGTGAAGGGTCGGATTATTATTTTTGTTAGGGTTAGAATGTTACTACTACCCTACATAATAAAAAGGCACAAATAAATAAAAATAATCATAAATAAATACCAAGTTCTAATTAATAAATAATTAACCCCTAACAAAAAAAAATAAAACGAAATATATATATATATATATATATATATATATATATATATATATATATTATATATATTTCGTTTTTTTTTTTTTCTAAACACCCTAACCACAAAATAAGTAATTTATTAATTAAAAAAATAATAATTTGTTCGGGTGTTTATTAATAATAATTTCATATTTTTAGAGGTTAATTATTTATGTATTATTACATATTAGTCATTTATTTTATTTATGATCATTTTTAGTTATTTGTGTAGTTTACATTTATTCATATATTATTACCATTTAATTTTTTTAATTTTTCATTTGAGCAGAAAATTGCACAAAAACATGAATGGCGCGTTTGAAATAATTTCTATGGGAAGAAAATGAAGGCAAAAACGCTCAGATCTGCCCGATTCGCGCTACAAAAAAAGCTCCGAAACTTTTTTGAGCTTCAGGGGTTTGGCTTCAGGTGACTTAGCCCTTGTACACATGGTCGGACATTCCGACACATTCCGACGGATTTTGTCCGAAAACTGTTGAATACACAAGGTTGGACAAAGTTGTCAGAAAATCCGATCGTTCAGAACGTGATGACATTATTTCGTTACGACGGGACTACGTTCAGGCTAGTAGCCAATAGTTTTGGTGTAGGAATTTGATCTGAGCATGCGTGGCACTTTGTCCGATGGGAATTCTCTACACATGATCGGACAAGGTCCGATCAGATCTTGTTGTCGGAAAATTTTACCGACAAGTTGGAAAACTTGGTCCGTCGGATACTCTGACGGAAACAGTCCGATGGAGACCACACACAGTCGGATTACTTGACAAAACGGTCCGATCGGACACATTCCGTCGGAATCTCTGACCGTGTATACAAAGGGCTTAGAGGGGAGATGTGAACCAACTCCATAGAGAAGATTTTTTTTTTTCCCCTTCAGCTTTTTGGAGCTTCAAGTTTCCAGCTACAAAACGCTGAGGTGTGAATGGGGCCTAAATGTTGGCCTTTGAGATGCAGCCAGCGGTTCAGATCGTCTAAGCACCTGTCAAGTTTGGTTGCTTGCTAAACCTCAGGAGCTCATCCCTAATAGTGACAAGTCATTTGTCAGTGGCCAGTGGGCCCCCGTGTACACTGTATTGCTGGATGCATTTAAATGTACACAAAAATATTACATGCGTATAGTGTACAGACAGCTAAAAATGCAGGATCTGCCCACTTCTGCCAACAAGATCCAGCGTTATACACAGGCATGTACTGGCCATCTGGACTATCGGGAATTTCCCGGTGGGCCGATGGCTCAGTGGGGCGCTCCTCACTGAATGTGAGGCCGCGTACACACGCGGGGACTGTTCGCTCAACTTTGTCCGCTGAACAGTGTTTCGGCGGACAGTCCGCTCGTGTGTGGGCTTTCAGCGGACAGTTTCAGCGAACAGTCTGCTGAACAAAGTTTTTCGGAATTTCCGAAAAACTGTCCGCTGAAACTTTGTTTCAGCGAACAGTCCCCTCGTGTGTAGGCTTGTTCGTCAAACTAAGTTCCGCGCATGCTCAGAAAGGATTTACACGCCGAAGTTTGCATTGCAGTGTATAGGACGTCGTTTTCTAGTCCCGTCGTACGTGCCGTTCACGTCATCGCGCACGGTTTCAGCGGACTGTTCGTTCGTCGTGTGTGGCCAAGTCCGTCCATGCTAATTTTGAGCGGACTGTCCGCTGAAACTGTTTGACGGACAAAGTTGAGCGAACAGAGTGATCACAATTTCACTCCTGTCACCAAGGAGCATCTGCAGACACTTGCTGGAGAGAGGAGTAGGCTTTCTGCTCCCTCCAGCCTGCAGGGGGAGACAAACAGCCGGCAGACTTTCCTTCCTCTCTCCCCTTATCACTTGTCACTTACCACGTGACTGGAGAGAGGAAACAGAAGCTGCCTTCAGAACTGTGAGTACAAGTGGGAGGAGAGGCAGGACAATCTAATGCAGCCATTCTCAACCAGGGTTCCGTGAAACCTTGGGGTTCCTCCATAAGTTTCTCGGGGTTCCTTGAGCTGGGCCTGATGAACCACCTATTTGAAGATGCCTACAGAGTTCAAGGTTCAGCACCACTTAGCAAAGCCAACAACATGACACCAAATATGTTTTTAGCCATCTTAACACCACTTTAAGGGGGACATTCTTCCTATTGACCACTAATATAAAAGGAGCATTGTTCCTATTGAGCCCTGATGATTTGGTTTTAGTAAGGGTTCCTCGAGAAATTAAAATTATTTTAGGGGTTCCTCTAGGGTTAAAAGTTTGAGAAAGCCTGATCTAATGTAAGGGGGCTGCTGATAGGGACACTCAAAATTAAAGTGGGCCAGTTTGGATGAAGCCCAGGGCCAAATTTTGGCCCAGTCCAAACCTGGTTATACGTTGTGAAATACAGTAGTTACTCTAATTTTTACATGAAACTCCCGCCCTTGAGATAATCACAAAACATAGAATAATCTTGGTTTGTAATTAGAACATATTATAGAAATATCTGAAATATTTACCAGTCAAGGAGACAGTCATAAACAAGTCCGTTGTTCTTGGTCACTTTCATGAATGTCGGGGAATGGCCCATGAAGAAGCTGCAATAGAGGAATAATGTTCATCGAGAATTAGAATATTAAATAAGGTGCAGTGCAAATTAACAGGCATGTTACCACTGTGTGTCCCCCCTCCGCGATACACCAGATACCGCCAATGACAGATCACTGTACAGGCCCACTGCCGATATCACGTGATTGCTGGGATCACAGCAGATCACATGACAATTATACACAATGGATGGCTTCCTTTAATGCCATCAATTTTCTGCAATTCCGTCTAGCTGTGATTGGTCACAGTGCTCACAATATAGTTGAGAATGGTGAGTGAATTCTGATTAGTGCCTCATCCCTACTAGATAAACGAAAGACTATACAATCCTCTAGATGGTACTATTTTTGGCACTTTTACAACCACAAAGAAGTAGGAAGAAGAAGAAGAAAGAAGTGGGTGCAGATACCTGTACTGTACAGGTACCTGCACCCCCCTCCCCCCTGAAAGGTGCCAATTGTGGCGCCGGAGGGGGGGAGGATTCCAATGAGCGGAAGGTCCACTTTAGGATGGACCTCCGCTTTAACCCACACGGTTAAGGAGATATATTTTACAAAAATAGGGAACCGCTGTCTACGGCGCATGCGCGCCGTAAACAATGGCGCAGGTGCACTGGGCGCGCCGCAAGTGAAGGCAAACATGCCGTCACTTACGGCTCCTGCGCGCATGCGCCGGAGTGACGTCATCGCTGCTCTGGCCACTCACGGCACCGGAGCAGCGATACCCGGAAGGAAGATGGACGATCCGTGCTACAGGGGACAGCGGTGACGTCGCTGGCTCCTGTGTCAGGTAAGTGACACATAATGGGCTACTATGCGATGCATAGTAGTCCATTATGCTTTACCTTTGCAGGGAAACAAAGAGGAAGTAAACCCATCAGGGTTTATTTCCTCTTTAAATTTATTGGTATAAGCAATCATATTGTGTAAAAAATAAATAAATAAAAGAGAATATAAATCCTGATGGTACTATGTTAACACTATATTGCTTTTAAAAATGGCGCTGCCGAGACACAGAGCCGGATGTCCTGTGTATCTCGGCGGCGCTCTGTAGAGAAGGGCCGAAGGCGGCTGAAAGCCGCCCAGAGGCTCACAAAGGCAGGGGATCGCGTATAACACGCACCCACAATTTTCGACGCACCCACGATATATACGAAGATGGACGATTTGTGCTACAGGGGACATGGGTGACGTGTGTCATGTGTCAGGTAAGTGACACATAATGGGCTACTATGCGATGCCTAGTAGTCCATTATGCTTTACGTTAAAGCATTAAAGCATTATGCTTTACCTTTGCAGGGAAACAAAGAGGAAGTAAACACATCAGAGTTTACTGTCTCTTTAAATTTATTGGTATAAGCAATCATATTGTGTAAAAAATAAATAAATAAATAAATAAATAAAGAGAATATAAATCACTCCGTCATTTGACGGAGCAATCACGTGGTAAACGGCCGCTATGAGCGGCCGTTTACCGTGATCCGTGATGCGACCCGGCGGTCACGGATGCTCTCGAGTGCGCACACCTCGGGGCACGCGAGAGCAGAATTCTGGGAGGCCGTTAATTAACGGCCTCTCAGAGTTAAACAACCCCCCTGAAGCCGTTAATCGGCAATGGGCAGTTGTTAAGTGGTTAAAGCTAGATCACTAGCTATATAGGTGAGGTGAATATAGTGGTGTATACTGCAGTCAGGGCACAGACAACAACCACTACACAGCAGCAAGATAGGAAATCAGCCAAAAACGATTGGTGTGTACTGTGTTGAAGGTACACAGAACACCCACTGCTTCAGATGCTAAGTAACACACTACACGAGGCCGCCTCAAAGGCGGCCTTATATAGTGTGGGGCGTGCACTACACAGCCTGAGCTATGATTGGTCACAGGCAGGATGCCTGTGGCCAATCATGGCTCTCCTCGCTGCCGGCGCTGCGATTGGCCAAGCATGCGGGGTCACAGTGCATGCTTGGCCAATCATGGGGCAGCAATGCACTGCGCCACCGCAGTGCATTGTGGTCCGCACGCGCGTCACTCGAATTTTGACGCGAACGGCCCAAACGTTCGGAATTCGCCGAACGGCCGAACAGCCAATGTTCGAGTCGAACGTACGTTCGACTCGAACACGAAGCTCATCCCTATTGAGAAGTACAAGTCAGGGTTAGGTTATAAAAAATATCCAAATCTTTGATGATCCCTAGGAGTACCATCAAATCTATCATAACCAAATGGAAAGAACATGGCACAACAGCAAACCTGCCAAGAGGTGGCCGCACACCAAAACTCACAGACCGGGCAAGGAGGGCATTAATCAGAGAGGCAGCACAGAGACCTAAGGTAACCCTGGAGAAGCTGCAGAGTTCCACAGCAGAGACTGGAATATCTGTACATAGGACGGCAATAGGCCGTACACTCCACAGAGTTGGGTTTTATGGCAGAGTGGCCAGAAGAAAGCCATTACTTTCAGCAAAAAAACAAAACGGCACGTTTTGAGTTTGCGAAAAGGCATGTGGGAGACTCCCAAAATGTAGGGAGGAAGGTGCTCTGCTCTGATGAGACTAAAATTTAACTTTTTGGCCATCAAAGAATCTATGTCTGGTGCAAACCCAACACATCACCCAAAGAACACCATCCCCACTGTGAAACAGATTGCTGTTCACAAACGCAAACCACCCAACGTGAAGGAGCTGGAGCAGTTTTGCAAGGAGAAATGGGCAAAAATCCCAGTGGTAAGATGTGGAACACTCATAGAGACTTGGAGCTGTGATAGCCACAAAAGGTGGCTCTACAAAGTATTGGCACCTATTTGCATGTATCCTCACCGCCTTGCCTGCCATGTCTTCTTTGTGCCAACCTCACCGCCCTGCCTGTTCAGATAGCTGCTACCCATCAGAAAGTTGCTACCCGGCCTACTGCACATGGGCAATACGTTCCATGGCCGCGATGTGTTCCACACATTATGTGTGATGGGTAGCGGCTTTCTGATAGAACGTATTCAGCAGATTTTGACTACACTGCGCATGCGCAGCGGACATGTTTCTAGGCCTCCATTGCTTCTAATCTAACCAATATATCCTCCGTGTACCCTGAACATGTCTTCGAGACTCCATCCCTTCTAATCTAACCAATGTACCCTTCTACACCCTGGACATGTCTTTGGGCCCTCTATCCCTTTTAATCTTACAATGCAAGGGGGAATTCTGCAAACCCTGATGTAAAGGGGAGGTTGGCACACAGGAAACATGGCAGGCAGGGTAGTGAGGTTGGCACACAGGGTGGTGAGGTTGGCACACAGGAGACATGGCAGGCAGGGTGGCGAGGCTGGCACACAGGAGACATGGCACACAGGGCGGTGAGGTTGGCACACAGGAGACATGGCAGTTAGACAGGGTGGTGAGTTTGGCACACAGGAGACATGACAGTTAGGCAGGGTGGTGAGTTTGGCACACAGGAGACATGACAGTTAGGCAGGGTGGCGAGTTTGGCACACAGGAGACATGACAGGCAGGGTGGCGAGGTTGGCACACAGGAGACATGACAGGCAGGGTGGCGAGGTCGGCACACAGGAGACATGACAGGCAGGGTGGCGAGGTCGGCACACAGGAGACATGACAGGCAGGGTGGCGAGGTCGGCACACAGGAGACATGACAGGCAGGCTAGCGAGTTCGGCACACAGGAGACATGGCACTCCGGCTGGTGAGGTCCGCACACAGAGGGTGGTGAGGTTGGCACACAGGAGACATAGCAGTTAGGCAGGGTGGTGAGGTTGGCACACAGAGGGTGGTGAGGTTGGCACACAGGAGACCTGGCAGTTAGGCAGGTTTGTGAGGTTGGCACACAGGAGACATGGCAGGCAGGTTGGTGAGGTTGGCACACAGGGCGGTGAGGTTGGCACACAGGAGACATGGCAGGTTGGTGAGTGGCACACACAGGACACGTTAGCCAGGGTGGTGAGGATGGCACACAGGAGACATGGCAGGCAGGGCGGTGAGGTTGGCACACATTAGACATGGCAGGGCGGTGAGGTTGGCACACAGGAGACATGGCAGGCAGGGTGGTGAGGTTGGCACACAGGACACGTTAGCCAGGGTGGTGAGGTTGGCACACAGGAGACATGGCAGGGCAGTGAGGTTGGCACACAGGAGACATGGCAGGCAGGGTGGTGAGGTTGGCACACACAGGACACGTTAGCCAGGGTGGTGAGGTTGGCACACAGGAGGCATGGCAGCGAGGTTGGCACACAGGAGACATGGCAGGCAGGGCAGCGAGGTTGGCACACAGGAGACATGGTAAGCAGGGCTGCAAGGTTGGCATACATGGGATATGGCAGGCATGTAAGGTTCGCACACAGGAGACATGGCAGACAGGGCGGTGAGGTTGGCACACAATCTCCTGGCATGTGAATTGGATGCAGGGAAAACCACATCCAATTCGCAATTAGTGATGAGCTCAGGCGTGTTCGCATGGAACGCGTGCAGAGCCCACCAGGAAGTCGGCGCAGCGCTGCATTGCGCTAATCACAGGCAGTGAGACATTGCCCGATCTCTGCAGCCGCACATCGGGGCAATGTCTCACTGCCTGTGATTAGCGCAGCTTTGCACCGACTTCATGGCGGGCTCTGCACATGTTCCATGCGAACACACCTGAGCTCATCCCTATTCGCAATAGCGTGAACACAGCCTGATACAAAGTTCCACGTTTGATGGATTTATGGTCCTTAATATCTGCAGCAATGCAAAGTACTGAGTGCTCACCTGTCCCTGGGGGGTCCTGGGATGTGGTCATACTTCAGGTGGATGTAGTGGATGTAGGCACAGTAGAGGAGGAAGCAGAAGACAGCCAAGCCCAGCAGAACCTGCCAAGCCCAGGAGAAGAGAGCCCACAATTCCATGCTGATTGCAGTAGGCTCTACAACGTTCTCAACTGCGTCAGGCTATACACAGGTGTGCTTGCTTCTGCAAGTGCAAGGTGTGTAAAGCAGTGGGGGTGGGGATAGGGGTGGAGCCTTTCCTATCACTAAGAAGTGTAATTTATCCAGAGGGCATGATGGTTGATTTATCATTACACCGCACGGAACTCCTTATTCCTAATCTCATGATATTCCAATACTAAAAGCAACTCCCTCTGGGGCAGTGCAGACTCTGCTATAGGGATTGTCAGCTTGTCCAGCAGCCCCTTAGGTATGAGATATGCATATTACTACAGGGCTATACACTGGGCAATTTTTTAATGACCGTTTCTACAAACATTTGTATAAAGATTATCATTATCATTACCTTTAGTGCCATGAGGAATGTCATTCAAAAGTACTTTAAAAAGTTTGCTTTTTAACCACCTCCCACCCGCCATATAGACAAATTGCGGCGATAGGGGGATGTCACCGGTCTCTGTTGGAGGGGGGGTTGATCCGTTCTGTGGGATCTGTACTAAGCACTCTGTACTGGGGGGTCCATTTATACTGAGGGGTTTGTGCTGGGGGGGGGGGGTCTATGTTGGGGGAGAGTCAGTCTGTGCTGGATGGAGAGCCTGTACTGAGGGGTTTGTGTTGGGAGGGTTTGTACTGAGGGGGTAGATCAGTCTATGCTGAGGGGGGTCAGTCTTTTCCTAGGGATTTGTACTAGAAGGGGGGGGGGCATTCTGTACAGAAGGATCTAGTGGGGGGGGGTCTGTGCTGGGGATCTATTGGGGAGGTCAGTCTGTGCTAAGGGGTCTACGCTGGGTGGAGGGGGAGGGCTGTACTGGGGGGGGGGGGGTCAGTCTGTGCTGGGAAATTCAGTGAGTGCTAGGGAAGTCAGTCTGTGCTAAGGGGGGGGGGTCGGTCTATTCTTAGGGTTTCTGTACTGGGGGGGCAGTCTGTACTGGAGGGTCTACCGGGGGGGGGTCTGTGCTGGGGGGGTCTATGGGGGGGGGGGTTAGTCTGTGCTGAGGGGTCTATTGGGGGGGTCAGTCTGTGCTGAGGTGTCTATGCTGGGTGGTGGGGGGAGGGCTGTACTGGGGCGGTCAGTCTGTGCTGAGAAATTCGGTGAGTGCTTGGGAAGTCAGTTGGTGCTGAGGGGGGTCAGTCTATTTTTAGATTTTTTGTACTGGAGGGGGGGGGGGGCAGTCTGTACTGAAGGGTCTACTGGGGGACAGTCTGTGCTGAGAGGTTTATTTTTGGGGAGGCAGTCTGTGCTGAAGGGACTATCCGGGGGGGGGGGGGGGTCAGTCTGTGCTGGGTGTCTATTGGGGAGGTCAGTCTGTGCTAAGGGGTCTATGCTGGGAGGAGGGGGGGGGGCTTGTACTGAAGGGTCATGTGCTGGGACAATCAATGAGTGCTAGGGAAGTCAGTCTGTGCTAAGGGGGGGTCGGTCTATTCTTAGGGTTTCTGTACTGGGGGGGGGGCAGTCTGTACTGGAGGGTCTACCGGGGGGTCTGTGCTGGGGGGGTCTATGGGGGGGTTAGTCTGTGCTGAGGGGTCTATTGGGGGGGTCAGTCTGTGCTGAGGTGTCTATGCTGGGTGGTGGGGGGAGGGCTGTACTGGGGTGGTCAGTCTGTGCTGGGAAATTCGGTGAGTGCTTGGGAAGTCAGTTGGTGCTGAGGGGGGTCAGTCTATTTTTAGATTTTTGTACTGGAGGGGGGGGGGGCAGTCTGTACTGAAGGGTCTACTGGGGGGGACAGTCTGTGCTGAGAGGTTTATTTTTGGGAGGCAGTCTGTGCTGAAGGGACTATCCGGGGGGGGGGGGGGGTCAGTCTGTGCTGGGTGTCTATTGGGGCGGTCAGTCTGTGCTAAGGGGTCTATGCTGGGAGGAAGGGGGGAGGGCTGTACTGGAGGGTCAGTCTGTGCTGGGACAATCAATGAGTGCTAGGGAAGTGAGTCTGTGCTGAGGGGGGTCAGTCTATATTTAGGTTTTTTTACTGGAAGGGGGGGCAGCCTAAACTAAGGGGTCTATGCTGGGGGAGGGGCTGTACTGGGGGTCAGTCTGTGCTGGGAAATTCAGTGAGTGCTAGGGAAGTCCGTCTGTGCTTGGGGGGGGGGGTCCAGTCTATTCTTAGGGTTCTGTAGTGGAAGGGGGGTCAAATCTTTACTGAAGGGTTTACTGGGGGCAAGTCTGTGCTGAGGGGTCTATTGGGTGGGGGGTCAGTCTGTACTGAAGGGCCTAGAGGGGAGCTCAGTCTGTGCTAAGGGTCTGTGATGGGGGGAAAGGTTGTTGCTCCTGGTTTCCGGGGTTACAGAGAGATGGAATGATGTCAGTTCCTTCTCTCTCCCAGGGCCTGGGAGAGGAGGGGGTGGAACCCCCTTCCGCCACCAGCAGAAGTAATCGAGTGGCTAATTAGCCACTCAGATCACTTCTGCATGAGACGCAATCGCCAGCTGAAAATAATGATACCTACAGGCATCATCCCGTAATAACCAATGAAACCCAAAGATGTCCATGTACGTACAGTATCTCACAAAAGTGAGTACACCCCTCACATTTTTGAAAATATTTTATTCTATCTTTTCATGTGACAACACTGAAGAAATTAAACTTTACTACAATGTAAAGTAGTGAGTGTACAACTGCTGTCCCCTTAAAATAACTCAACACACAGCCATTAATGTCTAAACTGCTGGCAACAAAAGTGAGTACACCCTAAGTGAAAATGTCCAAATTTGGTCCAAAGTGTCAATATGTTGTGTGGCCACCATTATTTTCCAGCACTGCTTAACCCCTTTGGGCATAGAGTTCACCAGAGCTTCAAAGATTATCACTGGAGTCCTCTTCCACTCCTCAGGTCCCTGGTGGATGTTGGGGACCTTGTGCTCCTCCACCTTCCATTTGAGGATGCTCCACAGATGCTCAATAGGGTTTAGGTCTGGAAACATGCTTGGCCGGTCCATCACCATTAACTCAGCTTCTTTAGCAAGGCAGTGGTCATCTTGGAGGTGTGTTTGGGGTTGTTATCATGTTGCAATACTGCCCTGCGGCCCAGTCTCCGCAGGGAGGGGATAATGCTCTGCTTCAGTATGTCACAGTAAATTTTGACATTCATGGTTCCCACAATGAACTGTGGCTCCCCAGTGTCGGCAGCACTCATGCAACCCCAGACCATGACACTCCCACCACCATGCTTGACTGTAGGCAAGACACACTTGTCTTTGTACTCCTCACCTGGTTGTCGCCACACACACACTTGACACCATCTGAACCAAATAAGTTTATCTTGGTCTCATCAGACTACAGGACATGGTTCCAGTAATCCATGTCCTTAGTCTGCTTGTATTCAGCAAACTGCGGGCTTTCTTGTGCATCATCTTTAGAAGAGACTTCCTTCTGGGTCGACAGTCATGCAGGCCAATTTTATGCAGTGTACGGTGTATAGACTGAGCACTGGCAGGCTGACCCCCCCCCCCCCACCCCACCCCTTCAACCTCTGCAGCAATGCTGGCAGCACTCATATGTCTATTTCCCAAAGACAACCTCTGGATATGACGCTTAGCACATGCACTCAACTTCTTTGGTAGACCATGGCAAGGCCTGTTCTGAGTGGAACCTGTCCTGCTGCAGCTCAGTTTCAGGGTCTTGACAATCTTCTTATAGCCTAGGCCATCTTTATGCAGAGCAGCAATTCTTTTTTTTTCAGATCCTCCGAAGAGTTATTTGCCATGAGGTGCCATGTTGAACTTCCAGTGACCAGTATGAGAGAGTGAGAGCGATAACATCAAATTTAACACACCTGCTCCCCATTCACACCTGAGACCTTGTAACACTAACACGTCCCATGGCATCGGGGAGGGAAAATGGCTAATTGGGCCCAATTTGGACATTTTCACTTAGAGGTGTACTCACTTTTGCTGCCAGCGGTTTAGACATTAATGGCTGTGTGTTGAGTTATTTTGAGGGGACAGCAAATTTACACTGTTTACAAGCTGGACACTCACTACTTTACATTGTAGCAAAGTGTCATTACTTCAGTGTTGTCACATGAAAAGATATAATATAATATTTACAAAACTGTGAGGGGCGGCAAGTGGTTTAAGCATATTTTTTGGGGTAAGGGCCTGTTCATACCACATGCAGAGCAGTGCCCTTTTTTTCTGTATCAAAAACACATGGAAGTACAACATCCTGCTTTTTCCTGCACAGAACTGTACTGGAAAGTGGTTAAAAAGCATCAAGAATGCATCAAAAAAGTATTGGACCCCAGTACAGATGTACTGATGGGGGTGGGTTGTTCTGGGGTGTCTGTACATATGGAGGAGAGTGGGTTGTCCTGGGGGTGGGGTCTGTACTGATGAGGGGTGGGTTGTCCTAGGAGTGTCTGTACATATGGAGGGGAGTGGGTTGTCCTGGGGGGTCTGTACTGATGGGGGGGTGGGTTATCCTAGGGAGGTCTGTACATATGGAGGGGGGTAGGCTGTCCTGGGGGGGGGGCTGTTATTGGGGTGGTGGGTTGTCCTAGGGCAGTCTGTACATATGGAGGGGGTGAGCTGCCCTGGGGGGGGTTGTTCTTATGGGGGGTTGTCCTAGGGGTGTCTGTACATATGGAGGGGAGTGGGTTGTCCTGGGGGGGGCTGTACTGATGGGGGGGGGTGGGTTGTCCTAGGGGGGTCTGTACATAAGGAGGGGAGTGTGTTGTCCTGGGGGGTCTGTACTGATGGGGGGTGGGTTGTCCTAGGGGGGTCTGTACATATGGAGCGAGGGTTGTGCTGGGGGTCTGTACTAATGAAGGGTGTTTTGTCCTGGGGGTCAGTACAAATGGAGGGGGTGGGTTGTCCTGGGGGTTTGCACTGATGGGGGGGTGGTTTCTCCTGGGGGGTGTATACTGCACTTAGTGAGGGGGGTCTGTACTGAGTGAGGACTATAGTGGGTGGGGGGTGACACAATGTTTTTCCACACCGGGTGACACCAACCCTAGTGACGCCACATGTAACTGGGGACACCTGGTGTAAGGAGGGACTCTGCTGGGGACACCTGATGTAAGGAGGGACGCCTGATGTAAGGAGGGACTCTGCTGGAGACATCTGGTGTAATGAGGGACTCTGCTGGGGACACCTGGTGCAAGGAGGGACTCTTCTGGGGACACCTGATGTAAGGAAGGACTCTGCTGGGGACGACTGGTGTAAGGAGGGACTCTGCTGAGGACACCTGGTATAAGGAGGGACTCTGCTAGGGACACCTTGTGTAAGGAGGACTCTGTTGGAGACACCTGATATAAGGAGGGACTCTGCTGGGGACAACTAATGTAAGGAGGGACTCTGCTGGAAATGCCTGGTGTAAGGAGGGACTCCTGATGGCATCTGGTGGCATGTGATGATGCATTCAGGGCTCCCACTGATTCTGCATTATGGTGAGTTGAACTATTTAATTTTATATTACAATGTAATAATAGAAATAATGCGCTTCAATCATCCTGACACCATAATAACCATGGTGTCATGATGATTGAAGTGCTAACACCAGGTGTTTGGAGTATCTGCTGATTGATGTTAAACTTTCTGGAATACACATATTTCTATTGTGGTATAGGGTGTGGGCCTGCTGTCCCTTCATCTCTCTCTTTTCTTCTTTCTCTCTCCCTCTCCCTCTCCCTCTCCCTCTCCCTCTCCCTCTCCCTCTCCCTCTCCCTCTCCCTCTCTCTCTCCCTCTCCCTCTCTCTCTCTCTCTCCCCCCTCTCCCCCTCTCTCTCTCTCCCCCCTCTCTCTTCCAGAAGTTAGGGGGAGGTGACTGAGACCCAGCCCTCAGAGCCTGCCAACTAGGGTTGCCACATTTTCTTCTAGCCAAAGCTGAACACTTTTTTTTGTTGTTGTATACAGTATGCAAATACAGTATCACACCCCCCCACCCCAATAATACAGGGATCAGTGTCACCCCCTTTAAAATACAGCACCCCCCCCCCCCCCCGTGTAGAGACCACCATTAAATCAGTGACCTGCCACTTCCATAGAGATCCCTCATTAGATCAGAGACCCCCTATATCAATGCTTCCCTTAGAGACCCAAAAAAAATTAAAAAATGCAGTGCACCCTCCCCGTATAATTATATTAATTCATATGTGTGAAAAATTGTGAATGATGGTGGAAATCCCCTGGGGTAATCTAAATATTAATACACTCCAATCGTATTCAAACATATACAGAGTGTAGCACCCTCTAGTTAGTAAGGTGTTAGAGTTTTTTTCTCTGGCAGTGTAGGTACATTTAGACAGGCCTAGCTGGCTGCTAGGCCTGTTTGTTTTCATATTGGGCTGGGAGTGGCTCAGGGTAGCAGCTGATGATCCACAGGCAGCATCACTTCACTGTCACCTCCCTCTTCCTGCTAGAAAGTGATGGAAGGAGAGGAGGGGAAGAGAGGTGGAGCTGCCTGGGGGTATCTTAAGGAGCCCTGACCAATCCCCAACTTGGATTGGCAGGGGGCAGGTTTTCTTAAATACCTGGGGTCAGCCCAGCTGCAGGGGAGTTGAAGAGCTGGAGTGAGAGGGTGTGGAGGCTGTCTGACCCACGTGGTGCTCCCCAGTCTGGGGGGTGACCCTGGGTTGAGGCTTGGGTGCATTTGGGAGGAGTGAAGATATCCTGGAATCAGAGGCACATGAGAGAGCAGGAGAGAGGACAATGAGAGAGAACATTCTAATGACACGTACACACGATCGGACATTCTGACAACAAAATCCATGAGATTTTTTCCGACGGATGTTGGCTCAAACTTGTCTTGCATAAACACAGTCACATAATGTTGTCAGAAATTCGGAACATCATGAATGCGGTGACGTACGATGAGCCGAGAAAATTGAAGTTCAATAGCCAATGCAGCTCTTCTGTTTGATTCCAAGCATGCATACAACTTTGTGTGTCTGAATTGTGTACACACGATCGGAATTTCCGACAACGGATTTTATTGTCGGAAAATTTGAGATCAAATTCCAGATGCAAATTCTGATGGAAAATGTCCAATGGAGCCTACATACGGTCAGAATTTCCGCCAAAAAGCTCCCATTGAACATTTTCCATCGGAAAATCCAACAGTGTGTACGCAGCATTAGAGTCTCCAGGAGGACTACTACTGGTCGCAGCCAGGAGAGCTGGTGAGTGAGCACAGTCGGGAGGACTGGGGAGGCACGCCTGAGAAAACTGGGAGATTGAAGTTTGAGAGATGGGTGGTGCAGAAGCAGTGGAGAGAGGATTGTGGAAAGGGGTCTTTGCAGCCAGGCTGGCTGGTAGGCCCTGAAGAGAGCTATCTGGGAGTGGTAGCTGAGGAGAGGACAACTAGCACCTGAACTATTCTACATCAAAGGGGCCCGAGGCCCTTGTTGTTCTACAATTCAAATTGTTTATTCTAAAATCCTGGGCATCCAATAATTCCCAAATACCCATCCAAACTGAATCCCCTCAATAAAACAAAACAAGCTATGGACTGGTCTGTGTTACTGAGTGAATTTAAGATGGACGTCGGACTGGGCAGGGTGACGGGTGGACCACAACTTTCAGCAACCCCAAAGGGGGCATGGCTACAAGTATACTGTGCAATCTTGGTACACATAATACTGTATGAATAGCGGTGGAAACCTTCGCTCCATTCCAAAATGTCTCATGCTAATATCCAACTTATCCAACTCAAAAGGACTTTACTAGTTGGATATTAGCACATCACATTTTGGATTGGAGGTTTTCACCACTATTGATAAATTATTATGTGTACCAAGATTGCACAGTAAATATGAATAAGATTGGAGTGTGTTATTGTTTAGATTACCTTTGGCAGTATCCATATCCACCATCATTCACAATTATTTTTTCACATTCGAATTAATATAATTATAGGGTAGGGTGCGCTGCATTTTTTTAAAAAATTTTAGTTTTTTTGAGGCGTGGGAACACATATCAGTGCTAGCAGCAATTTATTCACTGAGTTTTTCATTTTTTTATTTTTAGGTCAGAGGCCCCTGATATCTGCGACATTATACCATGTCCTTTGTTTGTTATGCCTATATTCTTTTATAAAAGAATGTGTATTAAAAATTGTCAATTATAAAAATTTTCAAAAATCTTGCCTTTTACTTTTTTTGAAAAGTGCCCATCTTGGCCCTCGCTCTTACTTCAAAAAGATCAATAGCCTGTTTAGTTCATTTCTTTGGTTTCCCTCTCACCCTTATATAGGAATCAGGACACTGCAGGACCCTGTATGCCAAGGGAGCCTGGCCATTCCTGATTTTATGTATTATATAGCTGCCCAACTGGTCGTTGACCATAGGTGGTTGATCGAGTACAACTGGGATACTGCTACAATACTAGAGGCTGCACTGATGGGGTCCTATGAGAGTTTAAAATGTCTTCTCTACCAGGGTCAACAATGATAAGGACCTTTCCCATAAGATGTTCCTAAGAGTAGACCATAAGATTTCCCCATTTTCTCCACTGTGGCTAAATCACAGTTATCCCCACCTCATTTCAGTCCCTGATCTATAACTGTGGGCAAGGAAGGGGACCAAGATGATAGGTGTTATTGTATATGAAGGCAAACTGGTCACCTTTGATCAGCTCATGGACACATTTACTGTAAGAAAACTGCTGTGACACGTCGGGCACACACACGTGCGCATGCGCACTGGCAACAGCAGATTCCCATATGCACCAATCCGCATTCACAAAGGAATGCGCGCACTCGGAGGAGCACTTCCACAGTCCCAATTGACGCCAGACGGCCTATTTAATGGGTGCCCTGACTCCTGCTCAAAGCTGACTGGTCTTCAGCTGTTTCCTAATGCCCTGCTTGAATCCTGCTTGTTATCTGTTGCTGACCTGGCTTTCTACTGACCTGGCTTTGGACTCTGTTTATACTATTGATTCCTGATCCCGAGTTACTCCTGACCTTGCTGCTGTTTGATGTCCTGGTACCCTGCTGCCCATTCGCCTGCTGACTCCAGTTATACTATTGACCTTGTTTGTGTTCCCTGCCTGGCTCCACCCTACTTCTGAGTGCCTGTGCTGGCTGACCCTCATCCCAGCTCTGTTGGACCCAGTGTGCTTCTGTCTCCAGACTAGGGGAAGTCCCAGCAAGCCAGGTATCCTGAACCTGCAACCCTGGTGGAGTTCCCCTTTACCCTCGGCTGATCTACCCAGCATCATCCCAATTCCTGACCTGATGTTCTGCCTGAATCACTGAGTCTACAACTCCTGCTAAGCTCTGCAATCTACACTTACAGGCACTCATGTTCCTCCTGTCTCTTGGCACCATCTGTTCCACACTCAGTGGGGCCTGGGATGGAGATACAAGAGAGGCCGACCTCGTCATTTCAGTCTCCTACCAAGTACGTGACATTTACTCTCCCAAACTGGTATTTCTTTAGGTATCATCCGTTGAGGCATGCATTTGTTTCACAATTAGGCTCATGTGCCTTGGTGACTCATAGCCCTCTTTTCTTCTAGTTAAACCGCTTTCCCTGTTGTTCCCCAGCCAGCCTCAAATTGTACAATGAAGGAGGAAATGGAAGGTAGCTATCCCTGACTTACAGGGGGATGATTGGGACAATGTATGCGATTTCTTCTTCCAGCACCTAGTCTCAGCGAGAAACCATTTAATACAATATAACTTCCTACATCGTATTTACTATACACCTGTTAAGTTAGCAAATATTTACCGGTCCAATATAGCTGAATGCTGGAAGTGTTCCTTTTCCCTAGCTGATTTTTTCCACGTGTAGCACTGACCCCCGAAGGAGCTGCTGGCTTTATTGGGCTTACCGTTACCTTCTTGAACTCGTCTCTGTCTAGGGTTTCCTGTGGTAGATGGCCCAAAGAAATGCATAAACTGACACTGGATCTTCTTTTGCGTTATTTATTTGAAATAGGAACAAGATCTCTCCGTTTAGGGTAGAGGGTAGGAGGAAGTTCAGGCACGTATGGACTGCAAAAATAGAAAGTCTTTATGGAACAAATCCAGACAATAACCATTTCACAGCTGGATTATTACAACCTCCGGATAGACCTCCTCTCACCAGGCCTAGCAGCCGGTAGGGTGTTAAGTAAAGAAAAGTCTCTGCCACAGACTTGAATGTTAAATACTTCAGAAAAGTCTCTGCCACAGACTTGAGCGTAACCAAGGGACATAGACAAATTTAGAGGACTATCATACGCTACCAGTATCTCTCAGCCGGTCCGGCAATACCGTATGAGTGTAGATCCATGAAATGTCCTTCAACTGAGCCTCCAGGCTCCTTCAGAGAAGCCAGCCTTGTGCATGGCCTTCTCCCAAAGAGTCCTCCCCTGGATGCTTCTCCAGTTGCTGGGCCTCTCCTTAGATGAGACGGCACCGGACCACCTTTGAATCCTCAGGCCTCGATATCCATTCAGGCCTGTCCCTGCAGTTACTTGGAATTGCATGAATCCAGCCCCGAGACTTGGAATTGCATGGATCCGCACCCCAGGCCAGGAGGGCCATGGGGGTTGGTCAGGAGGACCAAGACCAACAGACAGAAAAATCTTCTGGACCGGCACCCTGAAGCACGCAATGTCAGTACCTTAAATACCACCTCCCAGAGTGCACAGCAGGAGAACACTCCCACTGGGCTGGTTCCGAGAAAATGTGGCACCCAATACACCCAGCTAAACTGCATTCTACCACTTCCCAGTGTTGATAGCGACACCTGCAGCCAAGGAGAACTCAGTGCAATCTAGCTAGACTGGTACTAAAACCATAATTTAGCAAAATTAGCCCTAAAACCCAACTGTGGTTTCAGGAATAGTAATTTTCAAAAACATATATAGCGCATGCTCGCCAGGAGCCGACGCTACACACATATTCTGGCATAGCCCTTTAATTCAACAGTACTGGAAGAACGTTATTCAATTTATCACAAGACATACATCTCTTCCTACTCCACTTTGTTTGCTGGAACTGATAGAGGGACTTGCGGCCACTGAGGCTTAGTGCCTGTTCACATAGGTGTGATACAGGAACACTGCGAATCTACCGCAGGTTCCCGTATCACACCCGACTAGCACGTGTCAATACAATGTTAATGACACCATTACAGCTCGCATATCACAATGCGAACTGACAGTTTGGAGATGTGAACAGCCATGTGATCCCATTTTGGTGCGGACCAAAAAAATGGTGCGAGTTTGGTCCGAATGCGATGCAAATTCAGCCATACTATCTGTATGGCTGAAATCACATCGCACGGACATCACATGTGATTTCTACTGCAGTGAACCAGCACTTATAAGACCCTTCTAAGTATCTTGCTCGATTATGCCTGTAAAACAATTATATTGTAGTGGAAGAAACCTCTGCCCCCTTCAGTGCATAACTTTAAGGGATTGGTACATTTTACACTCTCGTTTTACAACATATTAATATATTTATAAATTGGGGCTGTTCAAAACCTCTAGAAGGTATGGGGGGTGGTTCGATCTCCTCATTGGAGATGGTTAGGCACCTACAGGTAAATACAGGTAAATACAAGACTGTCTGTATACAGTGGTCAGTGTCACCCCCCCCCCAATAATACAGGGATCAGTGTCATCCCCTTCAGAATACAGTGCCCCCCATAGAGACCACCATTAGAGCCCCCTTAAATCAGTGACCTCCACTTCCATAAAGACCCCCCCCCCATTATATCAGTGCTTCCCTTAGAGACCCAAAAAACAAAAAATGTAAAAATACAGTGCACCCTCCCCCTATAATTATATTAATACACTCCAATCTTATTCAAACATATACTGTACAGTCCAAACATATACAGTTCATAGCTTGTTTCGTTTTGCGCAGCATTTTTTTAAAAAATTCTTTTTTTTTGAGGCTTGGGAAAACACATATCAGTGCTTTTTGGGAATTTTTTATTTTCACTTTCAATGATAGCGGTAAACAGGACAAATAGAGAGGGTGAATCTCCACCGGACATATCGGATGACAGATCAGTGTACTGGGCCACTACCGGTACCATGTGATCGCTGTGACCACAGCAGACTACATGGCAATTGTACATATTGAATGGCTTCCATTCATGTCATTAATTGTGTACTATTGTGTTGATCTCTGTAATCGGTCACAGTGATCACATGGTACAGACAGAGCCAATGGCAGCCCACCTGTACCATGCACTAAGCCGTGGCCAATCACAGATGTAATTCATAAAAAAAATATTTGCGTTATAAATTACAGTGTAAAAAAACAAAACGAAAAAAACTGTATTGCCCTGGTCACAGTATTTAATAAAAAATTTAAGAAAAAATGTAATAAAAAAGAAAAGTGTTTAAAAAAATTGAAAAAATGATGAAAGAATTTTTTTTTAAATATAATTATATTTATTGTGTTTACCAGTCACCAGTCAGTATCGCTGATACCCGCCACACAATTTATATGATGACACTGTACTGTACTAATGACAATATGTAAAAAAAAAAAAAAAATGGGAAAAAATATTTTTTTTTACATTTCAAAAAATTTTAACAAAAAACTCCCCATGCCTTTTACTAAATACACTGGACTGTCTATTTTCCAAAAAGGGGTCATTTGGGGGTATCTGTACTGTCCTGGCACTTTCAAGCCTCAAATGAGTAAGTACATTAGGATTGATCGACTTTCACATATATCCTATAGTTTGTTGACACTAGGACTTTCACACAGAATAAATAATATACACTGATTTGGGTTATTTTTTTTACCAAAGAAATGTAGCAGTATACATGTTGGTCTACATTTATGAAGAAAGATTATTTATTTGCAGAATTTTTGTGGACCAGATGGTCCCCGGCCATCTCCATGACCCTCAGAGGCCAGAAACGATGTCATGACGTCACTTTCGATGTTGGCAGATGTAAACACTGTTGCTTTGTTTTTTACTCTCAGGCTTTCAAGCATAGATGAGAGTTACAGACCCCATATCTCTCCATAAAGAGGACCTTGTCATTTGAGATGAAGGTGGATTAAAAAAAAAAAAGAAAAAAAAAAAAAATCGGCCTAACGTATCGGCCCAAAAAAAAATCGGCATCATATATCGGCCATCGGCCGCCATGATTTCTAATTATCGGCATCAGCATCGGCCAGAGAAAAACCCATATCGGTCGACCTCTAGTTTAGTCCCGCCTCCACTACTACCCTATAGGACTCTACTCCCATAAATCTTTGTTCTCAGCCATTGTCCGTGTTCGATAACTAGCCTACTTTAGCCATTGGGAGGGAACTCCTGCTTCCATGGAGTCCATCAGGAAAGGAAAATTACGGTAAGTATTTGATAGGAATTTTTCATTTTCCTTACAGACTCCATGGCAGCAACGTGTGGGAAATAACTCCCAAAAACACACCCGGGTGGGCAAAATTCTGAACAAAGATTTAATCAACACCGTCAACTGACAGTACTTTCAAACCAAAATTGACAGAAGACAGAGTAGCTGGTTCAACACAATAATGAGACATGGATTGATGACCAGGAAGCTGCTCTGCAGATCACTTCAGACACGACATGACGTGAGGCCGCCCATGAAGTTCAGAGATTTCTGGTTAAGTGCGCTGTTAGCACCTCAGAAGGAGCCAAGCCCTTCTCTTTATAAGGCCATTGGGTAACTTGAACAACCCATGCAGCAATGAATCAGACGGAAGCCTAGAGGCCCTTGTTTTTCCCGTGGAACAGGACAAAGAGTTAGTCTGATTGTTGAAAAGAAGCTGTAGCCTCCAGGTATTGCTTCAAGGCAACCCCCACATCGAGGGGATGTAGCTCTAGGCTTCCGGCTGAATTAAAGGTAGGAAGCGTGATTTCCTGGTTCTCGTGAAAGATTGAGGTGACCTTGGGATTTGACCCCAGAATCGGGATTAGAACCACTCTGTCCGGAAAAAGGGTAAGAAAGGGCTCCTTTGACCCTAGAGACTTATTTTCAGAAATCTTCGCTGAAGTTATGGCTACCATGAAGGTAGTCTTAAGCGCAAGTTCTCTGATCAAGAGTGGCTTGTCGAGTTGCGAGAAAAAAAAAAATCAAGGACCAGTGGAAGGTCCCATTTGGGTAACCTAGGTTTCCTCTGTGGTCTGAGCCTAACTGCTCCCTTGAAGAACTGTTGGACCAGAGGACGTTTGGCCCATGACACCCCAGAGAAGGCTGAAATCGCTGACACCTGAACATGGAGTTAACAGACAAGATGATATCCAGTCCCGATTGCTGGAAACTTAAGACATCCTGTACTGCCAGAGCACTACAAAGTTGGATCTGGAGGACACGTGGCTTGTGAATTTAGCCCAAATCTTTTCGTATACCAAATTGGTACTTCTTCTTGCACTGAGGAGCATGGGAATGACCTCTTCAGGGCAGCCTAGTGCTTCCAGCCTTCCCCTCTCAAAAACTAGGCCTTTAGGCGCAGGTGAGCCGGGCAGGGATGTAGTCTCATGCCCTGAGACAGAAGATCTGGTCTGAGTGGCAAGGGGACCGGATTCCGGACACTGAGTAGCATTAGGAGGGGAAACCAAGGCCTGTTGGGCCAATAAGGGATTATGGCTATCACCTCCGCTACTTCGGACCTGAGTCTCCGCAGGAACTGGAGAATAATGGGGGTTGGCGGGAAGGCCTAAGCTCTGCGGAACCACCATCGCTGAGTTAGGATGTTGACCCCGTAGGCCTGAGGATCCCGGAACCTTGAGTAGTACCTCGCCAGTTTCTTGTTGCAAGGGGAGGCAAAGAGATTGACTTCTGAGGAGATCCCCAAGGTTAGGATCCAACTGAATACCTCCTCGTGGAGAGACCACTTGTTGTCTAAAAGGACTCGAGATGGGAAGTCTGCTTGGGCATTCTGGATCCCGGGTACATATGTTGCTGTTATATTGGACAGGTTCCTCTGAGCCCAGGTCATATTTGGTTCTACCTCTTGAAGCAGAGAGAGACTTCGAGTACCCCTTGTCTCCTTATGTATGCTACCGTCGTGTAGTCTAGTCTGAATAGTACCAAGGCTCCTGATATCAGATGGCAAAATGCCAGAAGTGCCTGGAATTCTGCCCTTAGCTCCAAGATGTTTGACACTGTTCCTCGGGAAGGAAAGTCCCAGGAGCCCTGCGCTACCTATTTCAAGCAGTGGGTGCCCCAGCCCCTGTTGCTGGCATCTGTCGTTATCATGACCCATGTGATGGGAAGAATGGAGTGACAGTTGTATCGTTTTTTCCACTGGAGCCACCATGGAAGGGAGCTCCTCGTGGCTAAAGAAGTAATGCGAATAAGCTGGGCTTTGTTGCCTGACTATTGATGAAGAAAGCCTTTTTGGAAGGGCCGCATCTTCCACTGTGCCCACTTCACCATCGGGATAGTGGCCACCATGGTGCAGACAATCCTCAAACACTGGAGGGCATGGAGATGAGAAGCAGAGAGAGCCGGACAAATCCTGTCTCGGACTATCAAAATCTTTTCCCCGGGGTAAAGAGATGGTGCCTCTCACTGTGTTGAAGTGGGTTCCTAGGAACACAAGAGACTGAGACGGTTCCTACTGACTCTTCTCTAGATTCAGGATCCACCCAAATTCCTGGAGGGTGGAGATGACCTGACCCCTGTGTTCTAGAAGTCGATCTCTGTCTTGAGCCAACAGTAGAAGATTGTCCAAGTAATGATAGAGATCCCTTCGGTTCTCAATAGAGCCACAACAGCCAACAAGACCTTTAAAAAGACACGTGGAGCTGTCGATAGCCCAAAGGGAAGGCACGTGAATTGCAAATTAAGCTTGCCTATGGAGAAGCGGAGAAATTGTTTAAAATCCTCTGCCACAGGAACATGAAAATTAGCATCTTTTAGGTCTATAGAGACCATCCAGTCTCCTGATTGGAGCGACTGCTGGATTGTGGACAGTGTCTCCATCTTGTGGAAAAAAGAAAAACAAAAAAACACGCTGTCTTAAAGTGATAAATAATAGCTGCCAGCACAACAGAAATCTGTGAATATGTGAACAAATGGGAAAGTGCAAAAGTTAAGTGCAGCGCTAAAAGTGAAGGTGAAAGTGAAATTCCCCTGATGGGATCAAACTAGTAACAAACCATTACTTATGTGCATAAACCATGATAAAATACATACAATATTACTCTAATATACAAACAACAATAATGATAATGTTTACATAAACCAGCAGTGCATATATATATATATATATATATATATATATATATATATATATATATTAGAATGAAAGTCCATAAAGACATGTACGGAGCTGTATTAAAAAGGAAGCGCAGGACATACATGACAGGGTGCAAGGAAATGACTGGGCTAAGGAAAAAGCAGCGTGGGGGTGGTTTAGGATGCAGGCGTACTTACCCCATTGGTGGATGGTCACAAGGGGGGGAGGAGTGTGGGTCCTTCGTCCATGTGCCAGGGTGGGGCAAGTCAGCAGTTGGGGGTCAGCAAGCGAGGAGAGACGTTGTGTCCTGCAATCAGATAGAGAGAGGTTAGTTAGGATGAGTGGGTTGCAGGATCTTTGGGCACGGCTTAGGGAAGCAGCGGAGGCTCATGGCACGGAGTGGCTTCAGGGCCAGATTGCTGCCACGCTGCAGGGGGTAGGACAGGGTCCTTCCACAGCAGGGCCTGTCCAGATGCGTGCTCGGAGGTCTAGACCCCCGGAGCGCCTGAGCCCAGACGATACCCCCAGGACTCGACGCCGTTATGGGAGCCCCAGCTGGGCCCCTTCAGGCCCCCCCGCCGAGCGGACACTCCGGACAGCCAGCGGGGGGCCTGGAAGGAATCCCCGTCCACGGCAAAGTCCCAGCGGGGGGAGGTTCGGGGGGCCGGCGGGCCCCCACCCCCTCCTGCCACCTCCGTGGCTCAGATACATTCGGCTGCTGCCTCCGGCGATGTTCCGGTCGGGGGGGGCAGTCCGCCGGGGGAGAAGCAGACAAGCGGGCACCAGTGCGGGAGTTGAGGCAGCTTGGGGCTTACCTCGTGGAGTCTCCATCTTGGCTGCTGGCAGTGTGCAGGATCGCGCCAGGGCTTCACGTCGGTCAGGAGGCCCCGCCTCCAGGCTCAGTGAGGGTCCTGGGAGGGCTGGCCATAGGAATGCCTGTGCGGTAGACGGGAGTGCGGCGCGGCTTGATGACATCACCGTTTCGGCGCCAATTTCGAATCCTGGACAGAGCACTCAGAGGAATGTCAGCTTTTCTCCTGTGCCCAGCACTGCAGTGCCCAGGGGCAGAGGAGGCCCTGAAGGACATCAGCAGTCTCAACGATCGGTGGACCGGGCTGGCAGCAGCAGTGAGGAGGGAGAGCTGTCTGAAGATCCCCAGGAGGCTGCAGGAGTATCCGGTGGGGCGGCTGGAGGTTCCTATCGCCTGGGACAGCCTGGTGAGTGCTCACATTCTGCATTGTCTTGTGGGGTGGGGGGGGTTGTAGGGGGGGGAAGGGGGGATGTAAGGGGGGGGAGTGGGGACGTATTGGGGGGAGGGGGGGCTTTAGGGGGAGGGAGCGTGGAGTTTGTGGGGGGGAGAGGGATGCGGAAGGGCAGTGCTCAGGCCGGGCAGGGGGTGGGGGAAGGGTCTCAGGGGTTGTGGGAGTCCCTCAGGGAGCTGCTTCGGCGATTGGACGGGGGGGAGGTGAGACCCCCAGCTCCGGTGACGCCGTGGGTTCTTCCGCCTGCGGTGGTGGGGGGGCCGTCAGGTGGGGGGGGGGCAGCGCAGAAGGTGTCGGTGACTACGGAGACGCAGACGGAAAAGGACGCCGGGGGTACTAAGACTGGATCGGAGGCGGGAGACAAGGACTTGGACAAGGTGCGTTTAGCGGACGCAGCGCGTTGTGAGGTATACGTGTGTTTTGAGGGCCTCCTTGAAGAAGGAGGTGCGGGAAAAGATTTGGAAGGACGAGTTTGTGGAAATTTTTTCCCTGCTCCCCTTGGAGAAATTTAATTTAGATCGGGTGAAGCCGGATGAGAGTAAGAAGGATGAGGAAGAGAAGAGGAGGTATAGGTTATCCCGCGCACATTTGCAAACTGGTTGCAAGCGTTTGCAATTTTTGCAAGTGTGATCGGGGAAAAGGCCCCGGAAAATTGCTCCGCACTGTTTTGCTATCTTGAGGCGATCAGTGAGGCTCATAGGGTCTATGGGGGTTTGGCATGGCTTCGGTACGACGAACAGTTTAGTCAGCGGAAGGCAGTTCGCCCCTCCATCAGATGGGATCACAAAGACATTAGTCTTTGGATGAAGTTGATGACGTCTTCGAGGGGGTCAGGTCAGTTTTTTCCAGGGGGGGCCAGCGGCGCTTCCTCCGCAGGATCGCCGGCCCCTAAAAAGAAAGGGGTCTGCTGGCAGTTCAACGAGGGAACGTGCCGTTTCGGGTCAGCGTGCAGATACAAGCACGAGTGCTCAGGCTGTAGCGGGAGCCACCCCTTCCTGCGTTGCTTTAAGGAGGGCAAGGGTCGGCCAGGGGACAACGCTGGAAAAAGGGATGACGCCGGTGAGTCTGGTAAGGATGCTTCCTTTTCTAAGTAGGTATCCGGACAGGGCGGCAGCGCAGTTTTTGGAGGTTGGCTTTAGGGAAGGGTTTAGGATTCCGAGTATGGTGCGGGAGGTGCCACCGATCTCGGATAATTTGAGGTCGGCCCGTCTCCATCAGGAGGTGGTGTCGGCCAAATTGGCCAAGGAGGTGGCGTTAGGGCGGATGGCGGGCCCGTTCGTGGATCCTCCACTGCCAGGTTTAGTTGTTTCCCCGTTGGGTGTTGTTCCAAAAAAAGGAACCGGGTCAGTACAGGATGATTCATCATCTGTCCTACCCTAAGGGCGGCTCGGTTAATGATGGTATTGACCCGCAGGCATGTGCGGTTACCTATACATCATTTGATGCGGCAGTAGCGTGGGTTAGACGATATGGTAGGGGATCGCTTATGGCGAAAACCGATGTGGAATCGGCTTTTCGTTTGTTGCCGGTACACCCCGAGAGCATGTGTTTGTTGGGTTGTTGCTGGCAGGGGGAGTACTTCGTGGACAGGTGTCTCCCGATGGGATGTTCCATTTCTTGTGCATATTTTGAACAGTTCAGCTCATTTTTTGAATGGGCAGTTAGGGAGGTTGCGGGGGTGAGTTCTATTATCCACTATTTGGATGATTTTTTATGCATAGGCCCCCCGGATTCTCGTTGTTGCGGCATTTTACTCGGGACAGTTCAGCATTTAGCGAACAGATTTGGGATCCCCCTGGCGGCGGATAAGACCGAAGGCCCGAAATCGGACTTGATTTTCCTGGGAATCACGATTGATTCGTTGGCGATGGAGTGTAGATTGCCGGAGGACAAATTGGTGGCTTTGAGACAGGAGGTGTGTGGGGCCAGCGGCAAGTGTAAGCTTCGCTTGAAGGAAGTGCAGTCCTTGCTCGGCAAATTGAATTTTGCTTGCAGGATTATCCCTATGGGGGCGCATTTTCTGTAGACGATTGGCGGCGGCCACGGCGGGGGTGCGCATGCCGAATCACTTTGTGAGGTTGACGAGGGAGTTACAGGAAGACTTGAAGATTTGGGATTCCTTTCTGGCGGAATTCAATGGGCGGGCCATTTGGCAGGTTGGGCCGGTCGGCAATGCTGATCTGGTCCTGTTCACGGATGCGGCCGGTTCGGGTGGCTATGGCGCTTACTGTCAGGGTAGGTGGAGCGCGGGTCCATGGCCGGAGAGTTGGAGGGATGCGGGTTTTCTCAAAAACTTGGTCTTGCTGGAATTATTCCCCATCGTTTTAGCTGTGGAGTTGTGGGGGGAGGTCTTTGAGAACAGGAAGGTGCGATTCAATTGCGACAACATGGGGGTGGTGATGGCCATTAATAACATCTCGGCCTCTTCTCCCCCGGTGATAAGGTTGTTGCGACGCTTGGTGCTTTGCTGTTTGCGCATAAATGCGTTTATATATGCTGTGCATATCCCTGGGGTCGACAATGGCTTAGCGGATGCTTTGTCTCGTTTCCAGTGGGACACGTTTCGCAAATTGGCACCGGAGGCACATCGGGAAGGGGAACTGTGCCCGCAGGAGCTGTGGACGGTTGCATTGGAGTCGCCGCGGGATTGATCAGACAGTCTCTCAGCGCAGGAACGTGGAAGGCTTATCAGAAAGTTTAGCAGGAATGGTTGGTCTTGGTGAATGAGGTAGGAGGTATGGGGGGCCCGGAAGGTATGGAGATGCTGGTGTTGATCTTTGTATGTGCTAATCATGCAAGGGGAGTGTCTGGGGCAGCCATAGGACGGAAGATGGCTGCGTTGGCCTTCTGGTTTCAGATGGAAGGGAGGGTGGATGTCACAAAGGCATTTTTGGTCCGCAGGGCTCTGCGGGGTTACAGAAGGGGTTCCCACAAACGCGACTCCAGGCGCCCGGTTTCTTTTGCGGTGCTGGGGTCTGTTCTGTCAGGGTTGGAGGAGGTGTGTTCAACGGGTTACGAGGTAGTACTGTTTAAAGCGGCATTTGTGCTGGGGCCTTTCGGATAGGGGAGCTGGTCTCGCCGTCCAGGAGGGTGGCTGGTGGACTGCGGTGGAGTGACGTCCAATGCTCGGGCGGCAAGGTAAGGATCTGGGTTAGGAAGTCGAAGATGGATCAGGAAGGCAGGGGGGCCTGGGTAGAGTTGTTTCCTGGGGTGGAGGGGCAGCTTTGTCCAGTTACGGCTATGCAGCGGTTTTTGGCACTCCGCCCGCCGGGGGAGGGGGCGTTGTTGGTACATCAGGATGGATCCTGCCTGTCCAGGTTCCAATTTTCTGCGGTTTTTCGGAAGTGTCTGGAGGCGGCTGGTCTTCCTTCGGGTGAGTATGCTTCCCACTCTTTTAGGATAGGGGCGGCTACTGAAGCAGCTCGATGGGGACTTCCGTCGGAAGTCATTAAGAGGATTGGTAGGTGGGAATCGGCTAGGTACCGGTTATATGTTAGGCCACAACTGTTGTGCTGATTTGTTTTCTTAATTTTGTCTATTACTAATGTTGATGGATTTGAATGTTTTTCCTTTGGTTATGTCTTTTCAGATCCCCCAAGATGTCTCGTTTGGATAATGGGACATTCTTTTGTTTTTTGGGGGGCCAGGAGGGCAGATGTCAGGCCTGAAGGTAGACAACTCAGGGTGGCCAGGGAGGAAGGCACGGTCAGGTGGATTGGGATTCCGGGGATGATGTGGCATAAGGTAGTCCCCGAGGTACATCGTTTTGCTGCTTTGGATCGGTCCCCAGATATTTTGGTGCTCCATGTTGGGGGCAATGATCTGGGGGTCCGACCTATGCGACAGGTGATCAAAGATATCCAGTGGGATTTCTTGCGGCTCCGTACCGCTTTCCCAGACATGACGGTGGTGTGGTCGGATATAGTGGCCCGCATGTCGTGGAGAGGGGCTCGGTCCTGGGAAAAACTGAACAAAACCAGGATTAAGGTAAACAAGGAGGTGGGTAGGTTTGTGGCCCGGAATGGAGGGGTGGTCATTCGTCATTGGGAGCTGGAGGTGGACACCTGGAGGTATTTGAGGGGTGACAGGGTTCATTTGAACCCTGTGGGCATTGATCTGTGGGCCTTAGGGCTGGAAGATGGAGTACAACGGGCTTTGTTGGTGTGGCGGCGTTCACAAGTGTAAGGTTTCACACTTGTTCCGCGGTGGCGTTGGGTCCTTGGCGACTGCTATATATATATATGAAAATATATATGTAGAAATGCATGGGTCATTTGAAAAAGGTTGGGACCCATGCCAGAGATGGAGTCATTGTGTTTGGGCTGGTGTCAGTCAAGATTAATGGCTAACATGTGTTAGGGGGCTGTGGTCAGTTAGTGAGTCCTCGAGGCAAGTTTTGGCGGCTGGGGACAGATGCTGACGAAGAGGGGATCACAGGCTCAAAATAATAAGGGGTCGTCAGGGACCAGCCAAAAAGCACTTAGGGTCTTTTGGGTAACTGGAAGTTGTTACAAGTTTTTTGTATTATTAAAATATTTAAAATAAAGTTTAGTTTTTTATTGTTATTTAAATAAAGGCCGTTGAGGCCATTTTCATCCAAGCAGGTGTCCGAGTATTTATTTAAGGTTAATAGTTAAGGTTACATGTATTGTTGGGGAAGTAAGTTATCTGGCTACCCTAGTCAAGACATGTACGGAGCTGTATTAAAAAGGAAGCGCAGGACATACATGACAGGGTGCAAGGAAATGACTGGGCTAAGGAAAAAGCAGCGTGGGGGTGGTTTAGGATGCAGGCGTACTTACCCCATTGGTGGATGGTCACAAGGGGGGGAGGAGTGTGGGTCCTTCGTCCATGTGCCAGGGTGGGGCAAGTCAGCAGTTGGGGGTCAGCAAGCGAGGAGAGACGTTCCCGCCCGCCCTCCCTAATAATGGATAGTGGTTGGGGTTAGTAGTGTTGTCGTTACGGGTGTGGCGTTGGGTCCTTGGCGACTGCTATATATATATATATGAAAATATATATGTAGAAATGCATGGGTCATTTGAAAAAGGTTGGGACCCATGCCAGAGATGGAGTCATTGTGTTTGGGCTGGTGTCAGTCAAGATTAATGGCTAACATGTGTTAGGGGGCTGTGGTCAGTTAGTGAGTCCTCGAGGCAAGTTTTGGCGGCTGGGGACAGATGCTGACGAAGAGGGGATCACAGGCTCAAAATAATAAGGGGTCGTCAGGGACCAGCCAAAAAGCACTTAGGGTCTTTTGGGTAACTGGAAGTTGTTACAAGTTTTTTGTATTATTAAAATATTTAAAATAAAGTTTAGTTTTTTATTGTTATTTAAATAAAGGCCGTTGAGGCCATTTTCATCCAAGCAGGTGTCCGAGTATTTATTTAAGGTTAATAGTTAAGGTTACATGTATTGTTGGGGAAGTAAGTTATCTGGCTACCCTAGTCAAGACATGTACGGAGCTGTATTAAAAAGGAAGCGCAGGACATACATGACAGGGTGCAAGGAAATGACTGGGCTAAGGAAAAAGCAGCGTGGGGGTGGTTTAGGATGCAGGCGTACTTACCCCATTGGTGGATGGTCACAAGGGGGGGAGGAGTGTGGGTCCTTCGTCCATGTGCCAGGGTGGGGCAAGTCAGCAGTTGGGGGTCAGCAAGTGAGGAGAGACGTTCCCGCCCACCCTCCCTAATAATGGATAGTGGTTGGGGTTAGTAGTGTTGTCGTTACGGGTGTGGCGTTGGGTCCTTGGCGACTGCTATATATATATATATATGAAAATATATATGTAGAAATGCATGGGTCATTTGAAAAAGGTTGGGACCCATGCCAGAGATGGAGTCATTGTGTTTGGGCTGGTGTCAGTCCAGATTAATGGCTAACATGTGTTAGGGGTCTGTGGTCAGTTAGTGAGTCCTCGAGGCAAGTTTTGGCGGCTGGGGACAGATGCTGACGAAGAGGGGATCATAGGCTCAAAATAATAAGGGGTCGTCAGGGACCAGCCAAAAAGCACTTAGGGTCTTTTGGGTAACTGGAAGTTGTTACAAGTTTTTTGTATTATTAAAATATTTAAAATAAAGTTTAGTTTTTTATTGTTATTTAAATAAAGGCCGTTGAGGCCATTTTCATCCAAGCAGGTGTCCAAGTATTTATTTAAGGTTAATAGTTAAGGTTACATGTATTGTTGGGGAAGTAAGTTATCTGGCTACCCTAGTCAAGTGACTCCAACATATAAAGTGACTTGCGAGATAAATCTATTAACTAATTGTCTGTTGATAATCCACCACCAAAAGGAAAGTGGCTTACCAGACAAGTTGAACCCAACTAGGCATACACCTGATGGGTCAACAGAGCTTGTGGTGTAACACACCCAGGGAAGAAAATCATCTGTAGGGGATCAGAGGGGTGAAGAGCTGGCTCAGAGGCAGTCCAGTAAAATAAAATTGTCTTTTATTCAGCAAAACAGCAAAACAAAACGTAAGACCAGACAGACTTGTCTTATCACACGGATGTGCACCTAGGTACAGCTCACAGTTCATCAGCCCACAGGCTTAGAGGTAACAGTTCATGGCTCCAAACACAACTAAAGTGTTTTTGTGGTTTAAGCTCACCCAGCAGGTACACCTTCCAGCAATGGACGTTTCCACACAGCGTGCTGCTGTGTCTCTCTCTCCTACTCAACAACTCCACCACTGACACTTTCAGCACACCTGCTAATAAGCAGGGCTGAAGGGGAAGTACCTGCCTTCTTCAATTAACCCCCTCTTAACCCTGCCCCAGGCTGACCCTCTACACAGCATACACGGTTTCTGATGTAAACCAATCAGGCAATGTATAACATCAATGGATATCCACCAACAGTGACCAACGATCAAGAACAGATCTCTCAGTATTATATATGGTAAAAGGAAAAAAAATGGGCCACATAGTGTGATTCCATTTACATAAAAGGCATTTCATTGAAATAAGTAAAATGGTCACTCACATTTGAGAAGGCATTAAAAGGCATGCAAGTAAAATCAAATATCGCAGTGGCATCAGCAGAGCCCATCCCGATTGGTTTAATCTCAATAAGACATCATCTGGGGTCTCCATCTTGAACTTTTCTTTTTTTATAAAACGGTTCAGATGGATCAGATCTATGACGGCCTCCATGCACCATTCTTCTTTTGGACCATAAAGAGAGGAGAGTAAATTCCCGTGCCTCTCTGGTTGTCTGGGACAGGGCTAGCAGTGCCTTGATCCAATAAAGATTCTACGTAGGCTAACAGAATCAGCCTTTTTCTTCTGAGGCTGGAAGAGAGGTGGGAACAGACCTGAGTCTGGGAGCGCTGCTGAAGGCCCAGGCATGGCCTGAAGAGACCATCTTAATGGTCCAGAAGTCCTGGATTGAGGCCGCCTAGACGTGGAGAAAGTGGAGCAGGCGAGCCCCCACCTGGCCTGTCTGAGCGGGCTCAATCTCAAAAGGACTTGGCCGGTTCCCTCTCCCCCATCAAAGCACTCTTGGCGGGTTTTTTAAAGGATGACTGTCTTGCCTTCCATGACCTGGAGAATTCATGGCCCGGCCTGTAGCTATGAGCTTCCCTGGCATGTTCCTGGTACTGTTTCCTTGGGAAAGTTCTTCTCTGGCCTTGCAAACTCCAATCCTGAGGAAGGAACCCAGACTTACCACCAGTGGCCTGGGTTATGGCATTATCCAATTTGTTACCAAAAAGGGAAGACCCTTCAAAAGCAATTTGACACCACACCTGTTTAGATGCTGGGTCAGTCAGCCAAGGACGGAGCCAGAATGCACGCTTGGCGGTGACAGCTGAAAGGATAACCCAAGCCACCAGACAGATGATATCGATAGAGGTCTCCCCCAGAAAGGCAGATGCTAGCCTCAGCTCCTGGATGGGTGTACTCCTCACCACATCTTCAGAGTGTCTCATCCACATTATCAGTCCAGACTTCCATGGCTTTGGATATTGCAACCAGAGCTAAAGCTGGCTTGCAGACCATACCTGCTGTAAGGTAAACTCTCTTCAGATCAGAGTCAATCCGTCTATCCAAGGCATCCTTAAAGGAGACTGTATCTTCCAAGGCAAGAGTCACCTGTTTTACCAGCCTCATCACGGCTGCATCCACCAGTGGAGCCGACTCCAAATGCTTGACCTCTTCCTTTTTGAAGGGATAATAAGGCCTCAGAACTTTAGATAGTATGGAGTTCTTTTTCTCCATCTTGCCCCATTCGTCTGTGATGACTTCACCAAGTTCAGCAAGGAACTTACTTCTTGACACTACCTTATTCAATTGTTTGAAGTGTTTCATTTGCTTGGAAGGGGCGGCCACAGGATCTTCCCAATTTAAGGGCCGGTTCACACAGGGGGCGATGCGAGGCGACACCGACTTGCCTCACCGCGACCTGCCGCGACCTCAGCGGCGACTTGCAAATGACTTCTGTATAGAAGTCAATGCAAGTCGCCCCGAGGTCGCCCAAAAGTAGTACAGGAACCTTTTTTCTGAGTCGGAGCGACTCGAGTCGCTCCTCTCAGAACAGTTCCATTGTACAGAACGGGGGCGACTTGTCAGGTCGCGGCGAGGCAAGTCGTGTCGCCTCGCATCGCCCCCTGTGTGAACCGCAACTAAAGCTTCCCTAATGGCTTTAACCAAGGGAGAGAGCAAGGCAAAATCAAACCCCACACAGGGATCTTCCCCTTCAGAGTCACTATCCAAGGGATGGCTTGGCAGAGAGGACTCTCAAGTGTCCTGAACTTGTGCCTCCCTTACTAGTGAGTGTAACGGCTCTGCAGGGGGATCATGGGTCTGGCTGGTCTCGATACTTCTCAGTGACTCTTTGTCAACCCTTTCGATCAGGAATTTCAGCTGCTAATCTATACCACCTCTTTTGCCAGCTGCTTTGGCATAACAGAGGTCACACAGGGATTTTCCCACAGGTACTTGGGACCTACACCCCCAGCAGACACAACCAGCTGAGAGGCTGGAGTGAACCATGGAAGGGTGAAACACGTCCTTGCTACGGTGCCCGATCTTGAGGTTGAACCGTGGTGTTTAGATCTGGAAGAGGAGTGCTGACGATGAGGTTTTGAAAAGTCACTTCGTCTGTGAGAGCTGCGCTGTTGTTTGGACCTATAAGGGCTGACAAAAAAGAGAAATACAGGGAACATAAAGTTAGGGGAAGCAGTGGCCATAAAGACCAATAGCTAGTAGCTAGGGCTTAACGGAGTATTGCGACGCTTCATTCCAGGGTCGCAGCTTGGCCAATCCCGATCATGGGGGAGGAATCTGCGTGGGTAGGGAGACCATCAACTAGGTCCTAAGA
Organism: Lithobates pipiens; assembly: GCF_037356315.1. Lineage (NCBI taxonomy): Eukaryota > Metazoa > Chordata > Amphibia > Anura > Ranidae > Lithobates > Lithobates pipiens. The sequence goes on from NW_027507791.1 coordinate 10,492,536, forward strand.
AGGAGGACAAAAAAAACGTGGCCGCTGGTTCAGAGTAAAGATTTATGGGAGTAGAATCCTATAGGGTAGTAGATGCACAAAAAGTGTCCCTGGGACTTTGAGTGAGGTGGTAGTGGAGGTGGGACTAAAACCCACATGTTGCTGCCATGGAGTCTGTCAGGAAAGTGTTTTTTCCCCCAAAAAATCAGGTTTTAAAAATTGCAGCGCAAGTGCCGTATCACATAAATCCCTAGGGTCTCTGCAAAAAAATAAATATATGTGTAATGAGTAATTTTCTAGAAACAAAATGATGATTTTTACATGTAGAAGAGGAGAAGAGGAATGATGCCAGAATTGGCCCGGTATGGAAGTGGCTAAAATAAATAATTGTAAAACACTACCATGTAAATCCTCTGTAATGGAATATAAAGATACAAAGGTGCTGTCAGCTCTGACAGCTAGAAACATTATTATGTACAAAAGGCTAATCTTCTAATACAGGTACCTGCCCTGGAAATCAGGAACAATCAGTCATTATGTCAATATTACAGCCTGTGGAAGCTGTTAAGCAGTTCATTCACATTGCAAAATATTATTCAGGTAAATGATGTCATTCCCCCGACAGGTCTCAGAGGACAAGTCTACAGCTGACACTATTAACTACTTGACCTTTCTTTTGGTGGTATTTGATCACCTCTGCAGTTTTTATTTTTTGCGTTATAAACAAAAAAAAGCCAGACAATTTTGAAAAAGAAAGAACAATATTTTTTTACTTTCTGCTATAAAGCATATCCAATAAAAAAAAAAAAAAAACGGAAAATTTATATCAAATACTTACCGTAATTTTCCTTTCCTGATAGGCTCCATGGCAGCATACGTGTGGGTAGCCCCGCCTCCATGATTACCCAATAGGACCCAACTCCCATAAATCTTTGCTCCTGGCTACTATCAGTGTTCCGTAACTAGCCTACTCCAGACATTTGGGAGGGAACTCCTGCTGACATGGAGCCTATCAGGAAAGGAAAATTACGGTAAGTATTTGATGTAAATTTTCCGTTTTCCTGCATATCGCCGTTGACCGTGGCGCGCTCAGTGCACCTGCGTGCCGTTGTCTACGACGCATGCGCCGTAGACAGCGGTGCCTGTCTTTCGGCAAATAACTCCTAAACCGTGTAGGTTTAGGAGATATTTTTTGGACCTACAGGTAAGCCTTAATCTAGGCTTACCTGTAGGTCAAAGTTGGTTGTAAGGGTTTACAACCACTTTAACCACTTGAGACCCGCGCTATAGCCGAATGACGGCTACAGCGCGGATCTCCTTTTCCGGGACTACGTCTATTGACATAGTCCCGTGCACGGCTATTATTCCTCCTCGCGCTGACAGCGCGAGGAGAAAAAAAAAGAGCCAATCACCGGCGGCCGTGATCGGAACATCAGTCCCGATCACGGCCAGCCCTGCCAGTGCCCACCTGCCCCCTGCCAGTGCCCACCTGCCCCCTCATCAATAAAGATGATTAAAAAATAAGTGCCCCCTATCAGTGCCACCCAGCAGTGCCCATAGTGCCACCCAGCAGTGCCCACAGTGCCAACCAGCAGTGCCACCCAGCAGTGCCCACAATCTGCCTCAACAAAGGTGCTGCACCCCAGTGCCACATATCCATGCCCATCAGTGTCATCTACCAGTGCCCATCAGTGCCCAGCAGTGCCCCCCATCAGTGCCCAGCAGTGCCACCTATCAGAGCCACCTATCAGTGCCACCTATCAGTGCCCATCAGTCCCATCTATCAGTGGTGCCACCCATCCGTGCCACCCATCTGTGCCACCCATCCGTGCCATCTTATCTGTGCCCATCTTTGCCCATCGGTGCCGCCTTATCTGTGCCTATTAGTGCCGCCTTACCTATGCCTATCAGTGCCCACCAGTGCAGCCTATCAGTGCCCACCAATGCAGCCTATCAGTGCCCACCAGTGCAGCCTATCAGTGCCGCCTCATCAGCGCACTTCAATGAAGGAGAAAAATGACCTGTTTGCAAAATTTTATAACAAACTATTAAACATGATTTTTTTTTTTTTTTTGCATCTTTTTTTGTTTGTTTAGCAAAAAATAAAACTCCGAGCTGTAATTAAATACCACCAAAAGAAAGCTCTATTTGTGGGGAAAAAAATGATAAAAATTTCATTTGGGTACAGTGTTGTATGCCCGCGCAATTGTCATTCAAAGTGCATCAGCGCTGAAAGCTGAAAATTGGTCTGGTACTGAGGGGGGTTTAAGTGCCCAGTAAGCAAGTGGTTAAATGAAAAAATATCAACAATTTTGAAAAAACAAAAAGAAGTGGGGAAAGAAGAAGACCGGAGGAAAAAGCAGTGAAAAAAAGAAGACATTTTTAATAAAGAACTTGTCAAAAACTGTCTTTGGTCTTTTGTCACACTACACTACTTTTTTTGGTGAATGGGTAGGGGTACAATGTAGGGGTACAATGTTCATAGACGTTTTCCCCTCAAGCCCGGTGGTCCTCTGAGGGGGAGGGGTCTTTGAGGAGGGGGTACTGTCAGGGCTGGACTCAGCCCTTCTTTCCTCTGAGCTTGCCGCTCAGCTGTCGGCTAATTGCCAGCTCCTATCTCTCCACAGTAACTCACCTGTTGATGATATCCTGCTCATCAGTCCTGCCTACTTAAGCTATCCAGCCCAGATGATCTCTGCCTTCTCCTTGGTGAACATCACAGAGACTATCTCCTACATTCCTGTTAAAGACTTGCTTGGCTGACATTCCTTCTGGCTCCAGATCCTACTTGCTGTTCCACTACGCTGATCTCTAGCGTCCTGACTTTCTGGCTTGTCTAACTATCCGTTTCGTGTTACCAAATTTTGGCTATGTTTTGACTACGTTTGTTCCATTTACTTTTAAAATTAAACAAGTGTGATTTAACTGTACTTCTGTCTCAGTCTGATTCAAGGTTTCTGACAGTCTTCCCCAGACCTTCCCAGTAATCTGTCTACTAGATCCGCAATGTGCCAAACCGGAGCGCCTGGTAGACAGCATACAGTTTGGCGCTTCAGGTCTTTGTCACAGATTGCCCTCTCTGTCCTTCTAAGCCCTTCTACACACGGTCGGAGAATCCGTCGGAATGTGTCCTATCGGACCGTATCGTCGGATAATCCGACTGTGTGTGGTATGCATCGGACTGATTCTGTCGGAATATCCGTCCGACCCAATTTTCCAACATGTTGGAAATATTTCCCGACCAACTGGGCCGATCGGACATACTCCGATCATGTGTAGAGAATTTTGATCGGACCAAGTGCCACGCATGCTCAGATCAAATTCCTACATCAAAGCTATTGGCTACTAGCCTGAATGTAGTCCCATCGTAACGAAATTACGTCATCACGTTCTGAAAGATCGGATTTTTCGCCAACTTTGTCCGACCGTGTGTATGCAACAGTTTCGGAAAAAATCAGACGGGCAAAATCCAACGGATTTGGTTGTGGAAATCTCCGACCGTGTGTACAGAGGCTAAGACTTTTGTCCCCTACCACCAGAATCTGTCTATTGGGATTTCATTTACCAAAAATATGTAGCAGAATATATATTGACCTAAATTTATAAAGAAAGTCTTCTTTTCCTAAAAGGCTCCATGGCAGCATACGTGTGGGTAGCCCCGCCTCCATGATTACCCAGTAGGACTCAACTCCCATAAATCTTTGCTCCTGGCTACTATCAGTGTTCCTTTTTTGTCCTCCCCAATAGGACCAGATGGTTTCTTTCCCGGAAACAAAACTTCACGACGATCGATTGGCTGATTGACTGAGAGTTTTTCCTCCGATAGGCCCTGACTGTTAAGCAGGGGTATGGAGTGTATTTGCAGAGTAGCACTGAAGAAAGGATTTCCTACCTGAAGTGTGCACGGTCTGTGTCCCGTTGCTATGGGTGACCATTATCTGCTTGGAGGTGCGGCGTGTGTGTTCCAGTCCGTTTGGTCAGGTGATCATTGGTGGAGTGGTGAGCCTTTTGTGTATCCATGGCAGCAATGTATTTGTGTGTTTGCCCTTTTCGTTTGTCTAAATCGGTCTCTCTATGCTGTTTGCGGACGCTTCCGCGTTCCAGCAAACCTCTCTCTCCTACTTCCGGGTTACACAGGCGTTCTGCGCATGTGCGAACCCGATGTGAAACCGAAGCTTGGTTCCAGCGCATGCGTCTGACGTCGGCAATGACGTCATGGGCGCCACTTTTAAAAATCTTTGGAAGCTGTCAGAACCCTGGGAATGTTTGCAGTGGACGCAGCGACTTCCTGGGGCTGACAGTTCGGCGGTTTAAGGTAAGAGCATGTCCCTTAGGCTAGGGAAATGCTTACTCTTAAAAAAAAAAAAAAAAAAAAAGCATTTTTATTTCTCTTTGGTTTGCAGTATTTCTTGATCTGTTGGTTTGTTTTGGAATATGGACGCCTTACTGCCTCCTAGTGGCCAGCCTCAAATTGCAAAGATATCAGTTTCAGGTATCGGAGCATTTGAATGAGTAGTTACAGTAGTTACATAGTTGGTAAGGTTGACTAAAGACAACAGTCCATCCAGTTCAACCTGTGTAGGTGTGTGTAGAAAAATTCTTTTTTTTCCCATATCCCCATAATATTGTTTTCGCTAACATGTACGTCCAAGAGTATTTTAAAACTAGCCACACTTCCTGCCAACACCACCGATTGTGGAAGACAGTGAAAAAACCTCCTAAGCAGCTTAAAGGGGTTGTAAAGGTAAGTGTTTTTTCATCTTAATGCATCTTATGCCCCCGCCGTTTTACTTACCTGAACCCTCGAACGTGTCCCGACAGGGAAGCACCGTCTCTCAGCTAGGGTGTTCTTAGCTGTTGATTGGATAGATTGATAGCAACGCAACCATTGGCTCAGCTGCTGTCAATCAAATCCAATGATGCGGCCGCCGGGGGGATGGGGCCGAGTCCTGCATTCGGAGTCTATGGATGCCAAATGCTGGACTCAGGAGTGACCCCAGAAGAGCAGGTTTGGGGCCACTCTGTGCAAAACGAGCTGCACAGTGGAGGTAAGTATATTGGTTTAAAAAAAAAAAAAAAAAAAGGAACCTTTAGTATCACTTTAAGGTTAAACCGCACCTCTTCCAGTCTCACCGTGTGGCCTCTTACACTCCCTGGGACTGAAAAGTTTCATACATATGCTGGGATCATCGCTGAGATATTTGTATATCGCTTCATATATATCTCCTCTCAAGCGTCAATTCTCCAGGGAGAACAAATTTAGCACTTGTAGTCGTTCCTCATAATTGAGATCCTCCACTCCCCATGTTCATTAAGTTGCCCTTCTCTGGATTCTCTCCAGTTCCAGCACATCCTTTTTGAGGATTGGTGATCACTGCCAGAACTGGACAGAATACTCCAAATGCGGCCAAACCAAAGTTTTATAAAGTGGCAGAAAAATCATTTTATCTCTGGAGTAAATTAATTTTTTAATGCATGCTAATATTATGCTGGCTTTGGTAGCTGCTGCTTGACACTGCATGCTATTTCTCAGTCTGTCTTCTACTAGGACCCCTAGATCCTTCGCATTCGTGTGGGAGCCTCCACTAACGGCATATAGATAGTGCGCCTGCACGCCGCTGTCTGCGGCGCATGCGCCATAGACAGCAGTGCCTGTCTTTTTGTAAATATCTAAACTGTGTAGGTTTAGGAGATATTTCTTGGACCTACAGGTAAGCCTTAATCTAGGCTTACCTGTAGGTCAAAGTGGTTTGTAAGGGTTTACAACCACTTTAATTTGCCAATGCAGTAGCCTATTCCAAGTACTTGTGCAAATGCTTAGTATTGGCACCAATACCAGTATCGATGCAACCCTAAAAATATCTGATGAGCATCTTGAGTGTGTCAAATATCACACTAGTTTTACTGTATGCTGCCTTCTTTTACTTTTCTAGTAAAAATTATGAAGTTTTATTATTTAGATAGGTACATTATCTATAACAGCCTTTCTCAACCTTTTCAACACAGGTGGTATGTTAGTGAGATGGTCAGTGGGAATAGTGGCCCATATGCTTATGGTCACTGGGGAAAAATACTCCTATACAGATAGCTATACAGATCAATGGTGTCAGTGGGAATTTCTCTGAGATTGAGAAATTGCTCAAGGAACCCCTAGAAACTTTTGGAGGAACCCTAGGGATCCATGGACCCTGGGTTTCAACCCTGGTTGAGAAACTCTGATCTATAATGTGATCTGCCCAACTTTTTATGCTTATCCTTATTGTTAGTGTAATTTTCCTCTCCTTCCAATGTGGTCCAGGAAAGTCAAAAGGTTGGACACCTTTGATTTACAATAGCTCTCTCCCTGGAATATACATATCTAAAAAGGTACCCGGTGTGTTCTTTCATTTTTGCAATCTTCAGGACATTGACGTACCCACTTAAGGGGAATACAAAGACACTGAATTTCAAAAGAGCTAACTTCCCTAAACTACGAACCTTGCTAGAAGGCAAAAAATTGGGATAAGATATTAGGAACAAAGAACACAGAGGAGCGATGGGTTTGCTTTAAGAGCATATTAAATAAGGGCCTTAGCCAATGCATCCCATTAGGTAATACATTTAAAAGAGTGAACAAAAGTCCTGGATGGCTTAACTCCATTGTAAAAATGCAAATAAAAGCAAAGGAGAAGGCCTTCAAAAAATACAAGGTTGAGGGATCATCATCAGCATTCAGACTTTATAAAGAATGCAACAATTAAAGTAAGGGTGCAATAAGGACGGCTAAGATAGAACATGAAAGACACCTAGCGGAGGAGAGCAAAAAAAATCCCAACAAATTCTTTAAGTATGTGTAGCGCCCTGCTCCTAATGAGCCGAAGCTATTGTTTTTGTAAATTTAAGTTTGTCTGAAGCTGCAGCTTGGCTGAGACTAATTATGTCAAAGTTCTGGTTTCTGCACCAGTTCAGCTGGGTTGTGCTAGTTTCCACTTGGTCATGGGTGTTGCTGTCACCACCGGTAAGTGTTGGAAATGCAACAGGCTGAATGAATTGGGTACCCCTTTTACTCGGAAATAGCCCAGTGGGAGTGGTTCACCTGCTGTGCATTCTGGGTAAGGGTACTTAACCAGTTCCCGACTGGTGCGTGATGATATACGTCGGCAGAATGGCACGGGCAGGCAAACTGGCATACAGGTACATCTAGTTGAAATTTCCGCCCTGCCATCACGTGCGCGCCGGTCAGGACCCCCGTGAGTCCGGTCGCAGGTCCCGCGGACTCAATCGCCGTGGGGACACCCGCGATCATCTCACGGGGAGGCTGAACAGGGAGATGCCAATGTAAACAGCATCTCCCCGTTCTGCCTAGCAACAAGTGACACTGATCTCTGCTACCTGTGATTGAAGCAGAGATTACTGTTCACGAACACACAGCCCTGCCCCCCACAGTCCCCTAGGACACACTTAACCCCTACACTGCCACCCCCTGGTTAACCCCTTCACTGCTAGTGTCATTTACACAGGAATCAGTGCATTTGTATAGCACTGATTGCTGTATAAATGACAATGGTCCCAAAAATGTGTCAAAAATGTCCGATATGTCCGCCATAACATCTCAGTCACAATAAAAATCGCTGATCGTCGCCATTACTAGTAAAAAAAAAAAATTATTAATAAAAATGCCATAAAACTATCCCCTATTTTGTAAACGCTATAAATTTTGCGCAAACCAATCAATAATCGCTTATTGTGATTTTTTTTACCAAAAATATGTAGAAGAATACGTATTGGCCTAAACTGAGGAAAAAAAATGTTTGTTTTTTTTTATATATTTTTGAGGGATATTTATTATAGCAAAAAGTAAAAAATAATGTGTTTTTTTTAAAAATTTACGCTCTTTTTTTGTTTATAACGCAAAAAATAAAAACCGCAGGGGTGACCAAATATCACCAAAAGAAAGCTCTATTTGTGGGGAAAAAAATTACGTCAATTTTGTTTGGGAGCCACGTCGCATGACCACGCAAAGAAGTACAAAGAAGGGCAATAAAACGGAACTTATTCTCTCTGGAGAAGAGACGCTTGAGAGGGGATATGGTTTCAATATACAAATACTGTACTGGTGACCCCACAATAGGTATAAAACTTTTTTGCAGAAGGGAGTTTAACAAGACTTGTGGCCACTCATTAAAATTAAAAGAAAAGAGGTTTAACCTTAAACTACTGTGAGGGGGTTCGCTCGGTAGCGGGTGTGTGTGACCCCCTGGATGGGTTCACAACACAAAGTCAGGCACAGCAGACAGCGGTGTAGGTGCAAAAAAACAAAAGATCCGGTTTATTTAGGCTACATGCAATGATACATATAACAGCCAAACAAAATAAAACAAGAAAATAAATCCTGGTCAGCTTGACCTCTAACTACACACGTAGACTCCCTGTCTAACAACTGGGTGCAGCCTTGTGCTGCCCCAGTTCCTGTCTCTATTGTAGGGGTTTGCCACACAGGCGTTAACTCACCGCACAGAACAGAACAGATCTCAGACTCCCCAGTCTATACACACAAAACTGGTTCCAGGATGGAGCATCTCCCTATGCATGCTGGGGTTTTTTGTAGAGGTCTTAATGAGCCCACTTACTACAGCTGGGCTCATTAACTCTTCCCCTCTAATTGTAAAAGTCTGCATAAAGCCTGAATCTAGGACACACATATTTCCCATCCTGAATACAACCAGGTGATTTTACCTGCGTGCTGCCACACTACATAGAGGGTTCTTTACTGTAAGAGCGGCAAGGATGTGGAATTTCCTTCAAGATACGGTGGTCTCAGCGGGGGGCATCGATAGTTTCAAGAAACTATTAGATAAGCACCTGAACGACTGCAACATACAGGGATATACAATGTAATACTGACATATAATCACACACATAGGTTGGACTTGATGGACTTGTGTCTTTTTTCAACCTCACCTACTATGTAATATGTAACTTCCCCCGCTGACCACAAAACCAAAAAACAGCAGCTGCTAAAATAGAAAAAGGATATACATCAGTGGTAGTCAACTTTCTCGAAATAGGGGACCTCAAGTGTGGCCCCCAACATCACCAAAGGGCTGCACATAAAATTCTGTGAATATTCAGTGTCAGAGGCATCGGCCACACCACAGGATATAGACTATTGACATGATACAAGAGATGGTCAGAGACTGTGGACATGGTAACTGAGATGGTTAGGGCCATGGATGTAATACAAGAGGGGGCCAGAGACTGCAGAAATGGAATATGAGATGGTCAGAGACTGCAGACATGATACAAGAGATGGTCAGAGGCTGTGGATATACACTTACCGGACAATTTATTAGGCACGCCTTGCTAGTACTGGGTTGGACTCCCCTTTGCCTTCGGAAATGCCTTAATTCTTTGTGGCATAGATTCAACAAGTTGTTGGAAACATTCCTCTGAGATTTTGGTCCATAGTGACATGATTGCTGCAGATTTGTCGACTGCACATCCATGATGCCAATCTCCCATTCTGCCACATCCCAAAGGTGCTCTATCGGATTGAGATCTGGTGAGCATGGAGGCCATTGGAGTACAGTGACCTCATTGTCCAGTGGTGAGATGATTGGAGCTTTGTGACCTGGTGCATTATCCTGCTGGAAGGAGCCATCAGAAGATGGGGACACTGTAGTCATAAAGGGATGGACATGGTCAGCAACAATATTCAGGTAAACCGTGGCAGTTAAATGATTCTCAATTGGTACTAAGGGGCCCAAAGTGTGCCAAGAAAATATCCCTCACACCATTACACCACCACCGCCTGAATTGTTCATAGAAGTCAGGATGGATCCATGCATTCATGTTTACACCAAATTCTGACCCCACCATCTGAATGTCGCAGCTGAAATTGAGACTCATCAGACCAGGTAACATTTTTCCAATCTTCTATTGTCCAACTTTGAGCCTGTGCGAATTGTAGCCTCAGTTTCCTGTTCTTAGCTGACAGGAGTGGCACCCGGTGTGGTCTTCTGCTGCTGTAGCCCTTCTGCTTCAAGGTTGGATGTGTTGTCCATTCAGAGATGGTATTCTGCATACCTTGGTTGTAACGAGAGGTTATGTGAGTTACTGTTGCCTTTCTATCATCTGGAACCAGTCTTCCTCTTCTCCTCTGACCTCTGACATCAACAAGGCATTTTCCTCCACACAACTGCCGCTCACTGGATATTTTCTCTTTTTCACACCATTCTCTGTAAACCCAAGAGATGGTTTTGCGTGAAATGCCAGTAGATCAGCAGTTTTTTAAATACTCAGACCAGCCCATCTGGCACCAACAACTATGCCACGTTCAAAGCCACTTAAATCTCTTTTCTTAGCCATTCTGATACTCGGTTTGAACTACAGCAAGTCATCTTCACCACGTCTAGATGCCTAAATGCATTGAATTGCTGCCATGTGCTTGGCTGATTAGCAATTTGCGTTACCAAGCAATTGAACAGGTGTGCCTAATAATGTAGCCAGTGAGTGTAATACAAGAGGTAGTCAGAGACTGCAGGCATGATACAAGAAATGGTCAGAGGCTGCAGACATAATATAAGAGATGGTCAGAGACTAAAGACGTGTTACAAGAGATAGTCAGAGGCTGTGGATATACTGTATTACAAGAGATGGTCAGAGACAAAAGACAAGATACAAGATATAGTCAGAGACTGCAGACATGATACAAGAGATGGTCAGAGATTACAGACAACACAGAAGATTGTTGGACTGTGAACATACTATAGGAGTTACCAGGGATATACGCACACTTCAAAGTAAAAAAAAAAAAATAGTCAAAAATATTAATATTTTGTCAGTGAATAATGCTCTTTATTATTATCTAATGTAAAGAATGTGACTTTAGTACTACTTTCACCTTTGAGCAGGCATCACCTCTGTTTGCTCACCCAATCGTTTTGAAAGCAATCAGCTCGCAAGGAATCACTACGGTGTTTGAGGCCTTATCAAGGTCAATAGTTTCATATCCAAAGTAGAAAAAATAATAGAGAAGATAGAGCCTTCTTAAAACTGAAGGTGTTTATAGGTCTAACTGCCATTAGAAATCCCAAAAATATGAGGTAATTCCCCCAGTGACCTCCAAACTGTGGCCCTTTGCTTGCCTTTATCCGGCCCTTGTTCATCCCAATTATATGAAGCACTATTCCTCCCACTGACACCAACAATGGGGCACTATTCCTCCCACATATACCAAAGATGGGGCACTACTCCTACTACTGACCACCAACCCTGAGGCCATGTTTAACCACTTGCTTACTGGGCACTTATACCCCCCTCCTGCCCAGACCAATTTTCAGCTTTCAGCGCTGATGCACTTTAAATGACAATTACGCGGTCATACAACACTGTACCCAAATGAAATTTTTATCATTTTTTCCCACAAATAAAGCTTTCTTTTGGTGGTATTTAATTACAGCTGGGAGTTTTATTTTTTGCTAAACAAACAAAAAAGGATGCAAAAAAAAAAAAAAATCATGTTTAATAGTTTGTTATAAAATTTTGCAAACAGGTAATTTTTCTCCTTCATTGAAATGCGCTGATGAGGCAGCACTGATAGGCTGCACTGATGGGCACTGATAGGCACAGTTACGGCGGCACTAATAGGCACAGATAAGGCAGTACTGATGGGCACTGATAGGTGGCACTAATGGGTGGCACGGATGGGTGGCACTAAGAGGCACTGATAGGTACCACTGATAGATGGGACTGATGGGCACTGATAGGTGGCACTGCTGGGCACTGATGGGCACTGGTAGATGACACTGATGGGCACGGATACTGGGCATTGAGGTGCACTGATAGGTGGCACTGTGGGTACTGATGGGTGGCACTGTGGGCACTGATGGGTGGCACTTTTTTAATATTTAGGTGGCACTGGCAGGTGGGCACTGATGAGCTGGCCGTGATCGGGACTGAAGTCCCTCACGGCCGCCGGTGATCGGCTTTTTTTTTTCTCCTCGCGCTGTCAGCACGAAGAGGAAAAATAGCCGATTACCGGCTCTGTTGTGTCACATGATCAGCTGTCATTGGCTGACAGCTGATCACGTGGTAAGGGGTCTGGATCGACCCCTTGTTCCGATCCGTGATCAGGCGAGTCTCATAGACTCGCTGATCACAGAGCACGCCGCGTGAGCCCCTCAGGGGGCACGCAGGCCACTCGTGCACGGGACGATGTCAATAGACGTAGTCCCGGCAAAGCAGGTCCGAATGACGGCTACAGCGCGGATCTCCAGTGGTTAATCTCCCTGATGCTTGCCCATTTTCTACCCCCACTGGCCACAATTTAGCCCCCCTGAAGTCTGGATGACAATAAGCTGGCTCTTTGTTTGGAAGGTCTGGAGACCCCTGCTCTAGTACAGTTGTTGGAGCCATGCAAATCATTCGCTTATGCCCTTTGGCCAACTGTACATGCAGGACAACACAGGTACAGCTTAATATTTTAGAGCTACTTCTATCAAGCTATTTTAGGCTTGTTGGTCATTAGGGATGAGCTTCGAGTTATGGGCTGTTCGCGCCAAATTCGAGGGGAGCCAAATGGGGCGTTCACACCAAATTCCAGCTGCGTGTCACGGCCCATAATGCACTGTGTCATCGCAGTAGTTTGCTCACTGATGATTGGCCAAACATGCACTATGACCCGCATGCCTTTGCCAATTACAGCACCGTAAGCAAACAGAGCCATAATTGGCCAAGTACACGCCCCACACTATATAGGGCCTGCCTGCACGTTGGCCCTGTGTAGTGTGTTGCTGGCATTATAGAGAGATAGATAGAGTGTGTCCTTTCATTTACTTTGAGCAGGCAGTTTATTCAGTTAGGTAGATCTCACTGCAGACCACTCCTGCTGTACTATTTGTAATCTACTTCAGGCAGGCATTTGATCCAGTTTAGCTAGCTCTCACTGCAGACTATTCAAGCTGTACTGTTTCGAATCTACTTCAGGCAGGCAGTTGATCCAGTTTAGCTAGCTCTCACTGCAGACCGTTCCTGTTCTGTTCCTAATAGACATGTGCAGAGTGAAATATTTTTTTTCTGAATTTCGTTAGAAAAATACATTTATTTAGTGACTCCCGAAATTCATTTTTATCTATTTTGTTTTTCATTCAAAAATTGCATTAGTCCGAAAATTCGCATGAATTACGGTCGAATCTGTCTTTGAAGGCTTATGGTGTCTGTCGAATGTATAAAGAAGATTTGATGGAGCTAGTATATAGCATACTTTGTGTGAACTTTAGAACCCTATTAAAGGCTATGGGACTCCAACGTTCAAAATCTAAGGCCGCGTACACACGGGCGGACTGTTCGCCCAACCTTGTCCGCTGAACAGTGTTTGGGCGGACAGTCCGCTCGTGTGTGGGCTTTCAGCGGACAGTTTCAGCGGACAGTTTGACGGACAAAGTCTTTCGGAAATTCCGAAAAACTGTCCGCTGAAACTGTGTTTGAGCGAACAGTCCGCCCGTGTGTAGGCTACTTTCGAAATGAGCAAACTGTTCCCGCTCGGAGGAAAGTCTGCTCATTTCGAGCGCGTGTGAAGGTAGGCGGGGCCCGCGACGGAGACGTCGCGGGCTCCGCCGCCTGGAATGGGCTTAAAGGGGAACCCCAACGCCGAAAAAAATCGGCGTGGGGGTTCCCCCAAAGTCCACAACAGACCCTTGTCCGAGCACGCTACCCGGCCGGCGAGGAAAGGGGGGCGAGCGAGCGCGCCCCCCCTCCTGAGCCGTACCAGGCCGCGTGCCCTCAACATGGGGGGGGTGCCTTGGGGAAGGGGGGGCCGCGCGCCCCCCCCACCCCAAAGCACCTTGTCCCCATGTTGATGAGGACAAGGGCCTCTTCCCGACAACCCTGGCCGTTGGTTGTCGGGGTCTGTGGGCGGGGGGCTTATCGGAATCCGGGAGCCCCCTTTAAGAAGGGGGCCCCCGGATACCGGCCCCCCACCCTATGTGAATGAGTATGGGGTACAATGTACCCCTACCCATTCACCTGTGAAATAAAGTACAAAAAAAAACACAACACAGAGAAAAAATATTTTATTGCACAGCTCCGGGGGTCTTCCGTCTTCGGGGGTCTTCTCGCCGGACTCCTCCGCTATCTTCGTGTAGCTCTTTTACTAGCGGAGGAGCCCGGCTTTCTTCCTCCCCGCCGCCGGCCTCTTCTCCCGACTTCGGGGGTCTTGTCCCCCTCTTCGGTTCTTCTGCCGGGCCACCGCGCCTTCTTGTAGCTCTTTTGCAGGCGGTGGCCTGGTCTTCTGTCGCCGCTGCCTTCCGTTCTTCTGTCGCCGCCTTCGGTTCTTCTGCCGGGCCACCGCGCCTTCTTGTAGCTCTTTTACAGGCGGTGGCCCGGTCTTCTGTCGCCGCTGTCGCTGTCGCCGCCTTCCGTTCTTCTTCTTCTTCTTGTTCTTCTTCTTCTTCCCCAGGAGATGTTGACACGTCGCTCTCTCCGGCCGGAATGCCAGAGCCGCGCTGTGCGGTCACTTATATAGTGACAATGGGGCGGTGTCACATGGTATATGTCACATGGGTTGGTCACATGGTGACCCCGCCCCCTTACGATGTCATAGTCCCCATGTGACATCAACCCATGTGACCAACCCATGTGACATATACCATGTGACACCGCCCCATTGTCACTATATAAGTGACCGCACAGCGCGGCTCTGGCATTCCGGCCGGAGAGAGCGACGTGTCAACATCTCCTGGGGAAGAAGAAGAAGAACAAGAAGAAGAACGGAAGGCGGCGACGGCGACAGCGACAGCGGCGACAGAAGACCGGGCCACCGCCTGTAAAAGAGCTACAAGAAGGCGCGGTGGCCCGGCAGAAGAACCGAAGAGGGGGACAAGACCCCCGAAGTCGGGAGAAGAGGCCGGCGGCGGGGAGGAAGAAAACCGGGCTCCTCCGCTAGTAAAAGAGCTACACGAAGATAGCGGAGGAGTCCGGCGAGAAGACCCCCGAAGACGGAAGACCCCCGGAGCTGTGCAATAAAATATTTTTTCTCTGTGTTGTGTTTTTTTTTGTACTTTAGTTCACAGGTGAATGGGTAGGGGTACATTGTACCCCATACTCATTCACATAGGGTGGGGGGCCGGTATCCGGGGGCCCCCTTCTTAAAGGGGGCTCCCGGATTCCGATAAGCCCCCCGCCCGCAGACCCCGACAACCAACGGCCAGGGTTGTCGGGAAGAGGCCCTTGTCCTCATCAACATGGGGACAAGGTGCTTTGGGGTGGGGGGGCCGCGTGGCCCCCCCTTCCCCAAGGCACCCCCCCATGTTGAGGGCACGCGGCCTGGTACGGCTCAGGAGGGGGGGCGCGCTCGCTCGCCCCCCTTTCCTGGCCGGCCGGGTAGCGTGCTCGGACAAGGGTCTGTTGTGGACTTTGGGGGGACCCCACGCCGATTTTTTTCGGCGTTGGGGTTCCCCTTTAAGTCCATTCCAGGCGGCGGAGCCCGCGACGTCTCCTTCGCGGGCCCCGCCTACCTGTACACGCGCTCGAAATGGGCGGATTTGCCTCCGCCTTACGTGGGCGAGTCCGTTCATTTCAAAAGTTGAGCGAACTGTTTGGCAAACAGTTCGCTGAAACAGTCCGCTCAAAAAGTGTCGTGTGTGGCCATGTCCGTCCAGGCTAATTTTGAGCGGACTGTTTGCCGAAACTGTTTGACAAACAAAGTTGGGCGAACAGTCCACCCGTGTGTACGCGGCCTAAAGTGCTCATTTTAAAGGCTAATATGCAAGTTACTGTTCTAAAAAGTGTTTGGGGACCTGGGTCCTGCCCCAGGGGACATGTATCAATGCAAAAAAAAAGTTTTAAAAACTGACGTTTTTTCGGGAGCAGTGATTTTAATAATGATTAACCACTTAAGGATCGCCGCATGGCAATGTATGTCATCAGAATGGCATGTACAGGCACAAGCACGTACATGTACGTGCTTGCCTTCCAGCGGGTGGGGGGTCCGATCGGACCCCCTCCCGCTGGATGCGGTAGTCCGTTTTCGCTTCAGGAGCGATCCGGGATGAGGGGATGGCCGTTTGATTTCTGGTCATCCCCTCTCGATCACTCCTGGCGAATGAGAAGCTTCCTCCCGCTGTGTATAGTAAACACAGGCAGGGAGGAAGTGATGTCATTCTCCTCGGGGCGGTCTTTTTGACCGGACTACGAGGAGAACACTGAAAGTAAGTGCACCAAACACTACACTAACATGTAGGCACACATAGGCACACAAATCCCCCCCTCCCCCATCACCCCCCTGATCGTCCCCCGATCCCCCTCCCAGTCACAGTGTCACTGATTGCAGTGATCATTTATTTACTGATCACTGCATTCAGTGTCAGTTGTGACAGTAAAAACTGTCAAGGCAGTGTGTTAGGTCCAGGGTAGCCCCCTACCCCCCCAATAAAGGTTTAACCCCCTGATTGCCCCTAGAGTTAACCCTTTCACCCCCTTTTGCCAGTGTCACTAAGCGATCGTTTTTCTGATCGCTGCATTAGTGTCACTGGTGCCGCTAAGTAGCTAGTTATTTTTTTAGGTTCACCGCCAGGTTTTTATAGCGCTAGGTACCCCGATATACTACCCAATAATGGTTTTAACCCCCTGATTGCCCCTAGTTAACCCTTTCACCCCCTTTTGCCAGTGTCACTAAGCGATCATTTTTCTGATCGCTGCATTAGTGTCACTAGGTAGCTAGTTAATTTTTTAGGTTCACCGCCAGGTTTTTATAGTGCTAGGTACCCCCACATACTACCCAATAATGGTTTTAACCCCCTGATTGCCCCTAGTTAACCCTTTCACCAGCGATCACCGTATAAGTGTTACGGGTGACTCTGGTTAGTTTGCTTTTTATAGCATCAGGGCACCCACCATTTTTTACCCAATAAATGTTTAACCCCCTGATCACCCGGCGGGTGATATCAATTAGGTTTTAGGGTCAGGGTCTGCATTGCCCCAGGCAGCACTAGGTTAGTGCCAGTACCGTTAACACCCACGCGCAAGGCATACACCTCCCGTAGTGGTATAGTATCTGAACAGATCAATATCTGATCTGATCAGATCTATACTAGCGTCCCCAGCAGTTTAGGGTTCCAAAAAAACACATTGTTAGCAGGATCAGCCCAGATACCTGCTAGCACCTGCGTTTTTCCCCTCTGCCCAGCCCACCCAAGTGCAGTATCGATCGATCACTGTCACTTACAAAACACTAAACACATAACTGCAGCGATCGCAGAGTCAGGCCTGATCCCTGCGATCGCTAACAGTTTTTTTGGGTAGCGTTTTATATTTAAATCCTGATGGCAGTGCTTGGCTTTCGGGGTCCTGTACGTGGCTAGGCTCCCAAAAAGTCCCCCACATGTGGTATCCCCGTACTCGGGAGAAGCAGCAGAATTTATTTTGGGGTATAATTTCACTTATGCCCATAGCATGTGTGAGCAATATATCATTTAGTGGCAACTTTGTGCAAAAAAAAAAAAATTTAATATTCCTGCAACTTGTGGCAAAATAAAATATTTCATGGACTCAACATGCCTCTCAGTAAATAGCTTGGGGTGTCTACTTTCCAAAATGGGGTCATTTGGGGGGGGTTTTGTGCTATTTTGGCATTTTATGGCCTTCGAAACTGTGATAGGTAGTGAGGAGTGAAATCAAAAATTTGCACCCTTAGAAATCCTGAAGGCAGTGATTGGTTTTCGGGGTGCCGTACGCGGCTAGACTCCCAAAAAGTCCCACATATGTGGTATCCCCGTACTCAGGAGAAGCAGCAGAATATATTTTGGGGTGCAATTCCACATATAACTATGGCATGTGTGAGCAATATATACTTTTTTTTTTTTTGTCATTATTCAATCACTTGGGACAAAAAAAAATATTCAGTGAGCTCAACATGCCCCTCAGCAATTTTCTTGGGGTGTCTACTTTCCAAAATGGGGTCATTTGGGGGGGTTTGTACTGCCCTGCCATTTTAGCACCTCAAGAAATGAGATAGGCAGTCATAAATTAAAAGCTGTGTAAATTCCAGAAAATGTACTCTAGTTTGTAGACGCTATAACTTTTGCGCAAACCAATAAATATACGCTTATTGACATTTTTTTTACTAAAGACATGTGGCTGAATAAATTTTGCCCTAAATGTATGACTAAAATTGAGTTCATTCGATTTTTCTTATAACAAAAAGTAGAAAATATATTTTTTTCCTCAAAATTTTCGGTCTTTTTCCATTTATATTGCAAAAAATAAAAATCGCAGAGGCAATCAAATACCATCAAAAGAAATCTCTATTTGTGGGAAGAAAAGGACGCAAATTTTGTTTGGGTACAACATTGCATGACCGCGGAATTACCAGTTAAAGCAGTGCAGTGCGAAATTGTAAAAAGACCTCTGGTTCTTAGGCCGCGTACACACGGGCGGATTGTCTGCCCAACTAAGTTCGTCAGACAATCCGACAGACAGTCCGTCCAAATTTTGAATGAACGGACTTGACCACACATGATGAACAGACAGTCCGCTGAAAACTTGCGCGATGACGTGTACAGCACGTACGACGGGACTAGAAATACGACGTCCAATACACTGCAATGCAACCTTCGGCCGTGTAAATCCTTTCTGAGCATGCGCCATACTTAGTCCGTCCAACTTGCCTACACACGAGCGGACTGTCCGCTGAAACCAAGTTTGGACGGACAAAACCAAGTTTGGACGGACAAAATTACGGAAATTCCAAAAGACAAAGTCCGTCAGATTGTCCGCTGAAAAAGTCCGCTGAAGCCCACACACGAGCGGATTGTCCGCTGAAACACGGTTCAGCGGACTAAGTTGGGCAGACAATCCGCCCGTGTGTACGCGGCCTTAGGCTGCAAATTGGTCCGGGGCTGAAGTGGTTAAAGTGAAACAATAAAAGTGTAATATTCCTTTAAATTTCGTACCTGGGGGGTGTCTATAGTATGCCTGTGAAGGGGCTCATGTTTCCCGTGCTTAGAACTGTCCCTGCACAAAGTGTCATTTCTGCAGGAAAAAAAGTCCTTTAAAATCACTCGTGGCTATAATGAATTGTCGGCTCCCGTAATACATAGAACACTCATTGAAAGTCATTGATAAAAAAAAAAAAAAAGTGTGGGGTTCCCCCAAATTCAATTACCAGGCCCTTCAGGTCTGGTATGGATATTAAGGGGAACCCTGCATCAAATAAAAAAAGAAATTGACGTGGGGGTTCTCCCTAAAGATCCATACCAGACCCTTTATCCGAGCACGCAACCTGGCAGGCCACAGGAAAAGAGGGGGGGACGAGAGAGCGCCTCCCCCTCCTGAACCGTACCAGGCCACATGCCCTCGACATTGGGAGGATGCTTTGGGGTCCCCCAAAAGCACCATGTCCCCATGTTGATGGGGACAAGGGCTTCATCCCCACAACCCTGGCCGGTGGTTGTGGGAGTCTGCGGGCGGGGGGCTTATCAGAATCTGGAAACCCCCTTTAACAAGGGGACCCCCAGATCCTGCCTCCCCTGTTTGAAATGGTAAGGGGGTACTGTACCCCTACCATTTCACAAAGAAAGTGTAAAAAATAGTTAAATAAGACAAACACACTTTTGAAAAAGTCCTTTTTTAAAAATAAAAAATAAATTAAAAAAAGATTCCAGTGGTGGTAATCCACTCTTGCTATCCAGCGACGGATGATCATCTCTCCAGCGATGACTGATCTGATCCAGCGCAGCGAATCCATCCATCTTCTGTCTCCACGGAGGAGACACTGCGGGAACCCGGCGGCCTGACATTTCTTATATGCGGAGGGTGGGGCCACCCGTCACCTGACCCCGCCCCCCTCTGACGCAAATGGAGAAGCCGGGCTTCCCCAATGACATATGGGTGACCCCGCCCCCCTCTGATGTTACACTTTCTTTGTGAAATGGTAGGGGTACTTTTGTACCCCCTTACCATTTCAAACAGGGGGAGTGGGTCCCCTTGTTAAAGAGGGTTTCCAGATTCTGATAAGCCCCCGCCCGCAGACCCCCACAACCACCGGCCAGGGTTGTGGGGATGAGGCCCTTGTCTCCATTAACATGGGGACATGGTGCTTTGGGGGGACCCCAAAGCATCCTCCCAATGTTGAGGGCATGTGGCCTGGTACGGTTCAGGAGGGGGGCACTCTCTCGTCCCCCCCTCTTTTCCTGCGGCCTGCCAGGTTGCGTGCTCGGATAAAGGGTCTGGTATGGATTTTTAGGGGGGCCCCCACGTCAATTTTTTTTTTTTGACGCAGGGTTCCCCTTAATAGCCATACCAGACCTGATGGGCCTGGTAATTGAATTTGGGGGAACTCCAAGCTTTTATTTATTTATTTATTTTTTAATCAATGACTTTCAATGAGTGTTCTCTGTATTACGGGAGCTGACAATTCGTTATAGCCGTGAGTGATTTTAAAGGACTTTTTTTCCTGCAGAAATGACACTTTGTGCAGGGACAGTTCTAAGCACCAGAAACATGTGCCCCTTCGCGGGCATACTTTAGACACCCCCCAGATACGAAATTTAACGGAATATTACACTTTTATTGTTTCACTTTAATCATTATTAAAATCACTGCTCCCGAAAAAACGTCAGTTTTTAAAACTTTTTTTTTTCATTGATACATGTCCCCTGGGGCAGGACCCAGGTCCCCAGACACTTTTTAGGACAGTAACTTACATATTAGCCTTTAAAATTAGCACTTTAGAATCTTTTCTCTCTGTCAAATCTTTTCTCTCTATGTCGAATATTTTCTCTATATAATCTTGGACTAATAGAGGTAAGGTTAGGCCCCATACACACTATCAGTTTTTCTGCTGAGTTTTTCCTTCAGATTTACCAAAACCACATAATATGAGGTCAAACCTTAGGAGTTTCAATGTGTATGCAATCAGGCAGGCCCTTCTACTACATGGTTTTGGTAAACCTGAAGGAAAAAATCAGCAGATAATCTGATAGTGTGTATGGGGCTTTAGGCACATTCAACCACAGGTTCTATAGATGCAGATTGTTATTGTCAGAGTCAAGTCGAATCTCCTATTCTATATCGAACTGTTGTAACAACGAAAATGAAAATAAAGCATTAATTTGTCAGATCTTTTGCTTTTTTGGATTCTGCACATTTGTTATCGTTTGTCAAAACGAAAATACCTGAAATTCTGACAAAAATGCATTCAGACGAAAACGAATGCACATGTCTAGTTCCTAATATACTACAGGCAGGCAGTTCATTCAGTTAGCTGCAGTATATTCAGTACTGTATCCTGTGCAGCTAGATATCGCTGCAGACCGTTCCTGTTGTTCTGTTCCTAATATACTACAGGCAGTCAGTTCATTCAGTTAGCTGCAGCATATTCAATATACTGTATCCAGTTTAGCTAGATCTCGCTGCAGACCAATCCTGTTGTTCTGTTCCTAATATACTACAGGCAGGCAGTTCATTCAGTTAGCTGTAGTATATTCCGTACTGTATTCTGTGCAGCTAGATCTCACTGCAGACCGTCCCTGTTGTTCTGTTCCTAATATACTACAGGTAGGCAGTTCATTTAGTTAGCTGTAGTATATTCAGTACTGTATCCTGTGCAGCTAGATGTCGCTGCAGACCGTTCCTGTTGTTCCGTTCCTAATATACTACAGGCAGGCAGTTCATTCACTTAGCTGCAGTATATATTCACTACTGTATCCTGTGCAGCTAGATCTCACTGCAAACCGTTCCTGTTGTTCTCTTCCTAATATATTACAGGCAGGCAGTTGATTCAGTTAGCTGCAGTATATATTGAGTACTGTATCCTGTGCAGCTAGATCTCACTGCAGACCATTCCTGTTTTTCTGTTCCTAATATGCTACAGGCAGGCAGTTGATTCAGTTAGCTGCAGTATATTCAGAATCACTATAAGTATATATATATATATATATATATATATATATATATATATATATATATATATACACACACATAAACACATCCCAGCTTCGTGCAGCAACATTTCACTGCAGGCCATAGAGGGCAAGCAGGCTCTGTGTCTACAGCCAACATTGCTGGTCGTGGACATGGTGCATCCTTAGCACGTGGCCGTGGGGCACGCTTGTCCTTTTTTTCAGTAGCTGGCTGTGTTGAGCTACAACATGCAGAAGAGTTGGAAGAGTGGATGACCAAGCCGTCCTCATCCTCCTCTGTCACCCAGGCTCAGAGTACTTTGGCTGCCAATGCAGCTGCCAAAGCGGCCTCTTCCATAGGCTCAATGTCATCAGTCACTCCTTCCCTAGCCCCACCATCATGTGGGGCCGAACTGTTCGACCACAGTGTTGGGTACATGCTGCAGGAGGATGTGCAGCATTTTGAAGGCTCCAATGATGGTACCCAGATTGAGGAAGGCAGTAACCTGAGCCCAGAGAGAGGGGGTGCCCAAGAAGGACAATAAACTGGCAGTCATGATCCCCCAGCTGCAGCATACTGCCAGGTTTGCTCCAGTGACGAGGAGGGAGGGTATGATGAGGTCACTGACACTACATGGGTGCCTGATAGGATAGAGAAGGAGGATGAGGAGGAGGCACATCTCCAATGAGGCAGGATGTGCTCCAGGGGCCAGCTTAAAGGCAGCCAACTGATTGCATCACACCGCAGAGCTCCCTATTTGCAGGGCGCAGCTGACTCAGTGCGTTTTTCCAAAAGTTCTTTGGTGTGGACCTTTTTTGAGACATGTGCAGCAGATCGCACTGTTGCTGTTTGCAACATATGTCTGAAGCAGCGAAAGAAATTTGGTCCCAGACATCCACATGCCCAGCGGCTGAAAGTTAGCGTGGCTAAATTGCAAGCACTCCAAACGCTGCCTTTTCAGCTAGTAGACTCTGCCCCCCCCCCCCCCTTTCGTGAATTTGTGGAATGTGCGGTACCTCAGTGGCAGGTTCTCAAACGCTTTTTTTCACCGAAGGAGATTCCGGCTCTTTACCGGCATGTGGAGGGCAATGTCTTGGCCTCGCTGGACAGGGCGGTTAGCAGTGAGGTGCATATTACCGCTGACTCATGGTCCAGCAGCATGGACAGGGACGTTACCTATCTTTCACGGTGCATTGAGTGACCCTGTTGGCAGCTGGGAAGGATGCAGGACAGGGTGCAGTATTGTTGGAGCTTGTTCCGCCACCACGCCTCCAAACTGCTACTAGTGAAGATTCTGACACACCTCTCTCCTCCACCCCCTCCTCTTCTTCCTCTATGGCTGCTTGCTCTATAGATTTGTCCTCTGAACCAGCGGTGCTCCGTAGGCGTTCAAGGGGCTACGCAAGCACTCAGGAAAAAAGATGGAATGCGGTGCTTGAGCTAGTGTGCTTAGGGGACAGGAGCCACACTGGGGCAGAGATTCTGTCAGCTCTGAAGGGACAGGCTCAGAGGTGGTTGATGCCACGCCAGCTTGAGACAGGAATGGTGGTTTGCGACAATGGCACCAACCTCCTCTCCGCTCTCCAACAAGGACATGTCACCCATGTTCCCTGTTTGGCTCACATCCTTAATTTGGTGGTGCAGTTCCTGTGCAGGTACTTGGGCTTACAGGAACTCCTGAGGCAGGCCAGGAAAGTCTGTGTGCATTTCCGCCGGTCATATAATGCCAGTGCTTAGCTGGCTGACCTCCAAATGGAATACAACCTGCCCAAGAACCACCTAATCTGTGACATGCCCACCAGATGGAACTCAACATTGGCCATGCTGCAGTGGCTGCACATGCAGCAGAGGGCCATTAATGAGTACCTGTGCGACTATGGCACCAGGACGGGGTCAGGGGAGCTTGGCTTTTTTTCGCCATGCCAGTGGCTCATGATGAAGGATGCATGCACTGTCTGTCACCATTTGAGGAGGCCACGAGGATGGCGAGCAGTGACAGTGCATGCAACAGTGATACTGTCCCTCTTGACTACCTGTTGGAGCACACGCTGCATGGAATAATAGACAGGGCACTTGAGGCAGAACATAGGGAGGAAGAGGAGGACTTCCTTACCTCTAAAGGCCCCCTTTATCCAGACAGTGTTCCTTTGGGCCCGCCGATCACAGAGGAGGAGGAGGATTGTGTCAGCATGGAGGTGGAGTCTAGCACTCAGCATCAGCAGCAGTCTTCAAGGGATTGTTTACAGAAACCCATGAACTTGTACGTGGCTGGGAGGATGTGGCTGCGGCTCAGGTCACCCTTAGTGACCCAGAGTACTCTGGACCAAATGCCTCAGCAAACCAACGCTGCATGGCCTCCCTGATCCTGCAAAGCCTGCAAAAGGACCCTCGGATTCGTGTTATCAAGGAGAGGGATCAGTACTGGCTGGCAACCCTCCTTGATCTACGTTACAAGGGTAAGGTTGCGGAACTTATCCAGCCATCGCAGAGGGAGCAGAGGATGAAACATCTTCGGGAAGCCTTGCAGAAAGGTTTGTGCAACGCGTTTCTAGAGCCTGGGAGGTTACAAATTCCCAGTGCTGGAAAACGTGTTGCTGAGGCTTCGGTCAGTCACAGAAGGAGTGATGGAGAAGGTGACCGTCTGACAAATGCGTTCCGACAAATTTTTAGTCCGCAGCCCCAAGGTCTGATCGGTTCCAGCAACCATCGCCAGCGTCTGATTTACATGGTGCAGGAATACCTAGGGGCAAGATCAGACTTGGAGACCTTTCCTACCAAAAGTCATCGGGGTTACTGGGTCTTGAGGATGGATCACTGGCCAGAGCTTGCACAGTATGCAATTGAGCTACTGGCCTG
Source organism: Lithobates pipiens (assembly GCF_037356315.1). Taxonomy (NCBI): domain Eukaryota; kingdom Metazoa; phylum Chordata; class Amphibia; order Anura; family Ranidae; genus Lithobates; species Lithobates pipiens. Next base: position 10,517,250 of record NW_027507791.1, read on the forward strand.
TCCTGCACCCAGTGTTCTTTCAGAACGCACATTCTGTGCTGCTGGAGGCTTTGTTACCAATCACAGAGTGCACCTGTCCACCGACACGGTTGATCAGCTCATCTTCATAAAAATTAATCAGTCTTGGTTCACCAGCTACTATGCACCTGATGCTGATATAACCAAATAATTTTTTTATGAATATGAGATCCCTTCAAGACTGCCTATGCTGATGCTGAGTGACTAACCTGTTATGCTGAGTGACTATCCTATTCCTCCTCAATGTTCATGTTGATAGCTTCTAAGAACATTTTTGGTTCTGGGCACCACCACCAGTGGCTAAGGCCCAATTTTTCTGCCCCTGTTTAACAGGGGCGTGTAATTACAATTTTTGCTGTGATATTTTGCAGCAGGGCTTGTTCCTGCGCTCAACTAGAGTATCTGTGAGGGGTTGCAGTGCTGTGGCACCAGCTCCTACTTACAAAGGGAGGGAGACAACAGGAAGTGAGAGGAAATCTACCCCTAGGAAGGGAAATTCTCTCCTGTAAGTGTTAATATGGGAAAAAGGTGTCTCCTCCACTGATGCTTTATCATCAATCCTTGTTTCCCTAAAACCCCCAAATTTTCTAAATCCAATTGTCATTGGGACAGAAAGTGAGGGGAAATCTTCTGAATAGGGGCATAGACAGCAAAACAAATGTTACAGGGGTGATGATAACCCTTCTCTATGTTTTCCAAAAAGCCTAAAAATAGATTTTTTGGCTGGAGCTACACTTTTACAAAATGTACCTGTTCCAAATTACAAACATATTCAACTTAAGAACAAACCTACAGTTGGGACCGACTGTATACTGCTGTTCAGAATATATAGGGCCTTCTTTTTTTAATTTGGGTGCCGGGTTCCCTTTAATATCCATACAAGACCCAAAGGAACTGGTAACGGGCTGGGGGGTTACCCATACCGTTTTTCTCAATAATTTTCATCCATATTGCCGGGACCTGACATTACATTACAGCCACAAGTAGTTTTAAATTACTTTTATTCCTTTCGAAATTTCATTTTGTGCAGGGACTGTTCTAAACACGGGAAACAAGTGCCATTTTACAGGCATACTATAGACACCCTCCAGGTACAATATTTAAAGGAATATTTCACTTTTATTTTTTCACTTTATGTATCATTGAAATTACTGCTCTCGGAAAAGGAAATTTTTAAAACTTTTTTTTGCATTGATACTTGTCCCCTGGGGCAGGACCCGGGTCCCCAAACCCTTTTTAGGACAATAAGTTGCATATTAGCCTTTAAAATTCGCACTTTTGATTTCTCACGTTTGAGTCCCATAGACCAGTGTTTCTCAACTCCAGTCCTCAAGGTGCCCCAACAGGTCCTGTTTTCAGGCTTTCCATTATTTTGCACAGATGATTTGATCAGTTTCACTGCCTTAGTAATTACCACAGCTGGTTCATTTGAGGGAAATCCTGAAAACATGACCTGTTGGGGCGCCTTGAGGACTGGAGTTGAGAAACACTGCCATAGACTTTAACAGGGTTTGAAAGTTTGCGCAAACTTTTGGTCCGTTCACATGTTTTGGATGCATACCGAACGTGGGGGGGGGGGGGGGTTTGGCTCATCCCTATTGGTCATCATCAGAGCCGTGCATGGAAACCATGGCCCCCATGGAGTAAGGCTTAAGGACCAACAAGAATGTATAACTCGATAGGTTATTATCATGTGGACTAATAAATGGTCCTCTACTATGCTTTGGTAAATGTGCAAAACTCCTAAAACAAAGCACCTGAAAATCAATTTTCTCAGGTGTGAACAGGCCTTAATGTGGGATGATTTTTATTTGTATTTTCTTTTCCTTTATTGTGTACTGCCACTCTATTTTTTTTACCTTTTTCTTTCTTTTTTCTGATTTTTGTGAAAAATTTTAAAATAAAGAGGTTAAAGGATAAGTTCACTTTTTCCCCCAAAAAATAATAAATGCGCATTTTAAAAAAAAATAGGCATTTATAATTTTTTTTTGTTAGGGACCTGAAATTAGATATGGCCGCCGTCAAAAAATTTGTTTAGTTCGTTCCGTTTTGTTCCGTATGAAAAAAAAAAAATAGTATTTCGTAATTCGTGTACGAAATTTAATTCGGATTCGTACGAAATACGAATTTTCATTAGATTCATAAACTTTTTGTTAAAATAATGAAAGTTCGTTATGATGAATTTATCATTATGGGGGGTTCCCACCATCCCTGTGCTGTGCTGACTTCCTGGGTTTTTAACTTTTAGGTTTGTTAACTTTTCGTAACAATTACAAATGTTCGTTATGATGAATTTATCATTACGTCCCTGTGCTGAGTTCCCACTTCCCGGGTCTGTACACCTGCTGTGTGTCCATTATGAGGGGTTCCCACCATCCCTGTGCTGTGCTGACTTCCTCTGATTGGTGAACAAAACACCAGTCATGTTTCTGTTAATTTGGATCCGAAATTTGCTAACGAAATTTAATATTTCGGTTTCGTACGAATGTACGAATTTTCAATTTGTACGAAACTTATCGCATGTCTATGTGAAATGCCTTGCAGCAAGCATGTTCAGCAGATCCTGGTTGTTATACAACCTGGTTGGTAGCTACCCCCGTTATGGGCAGGCAGTCACACTCTGGGTGTTCAACAGCACTCAACAGCAGTTCAGAGCTGCAAAGGCTGTTGGGAATTGTATTTTTTTCATATAGACAAAATTGCGTGAAAAACTTTAACTCATCCTTATTGATCTGCTGAAAAACACCCTTTAACCATAAAAATTACTTTCTCTTACCTGCCTCTTTTGCAGTAAATACCCCCCCCCCCTTTTTTTTTCTTTTAGTTCCATTTCTGGAATTCTTCCATAGGTGAGGATGACATCAGTGGCCACTTACTGCCTCTGGGATGTCTACGTCACAGGAGGCAAGCCGGTTTGAAGAAGAAGCTTTGTGCCCATGCTTCAAAATGTGTCACTGCCCCTTTTCTGACGTCACCCCGGCACACGTTCCATACAAATGACGTGCGTTCCACTGCGGTCCCTGAGGACCAACAGCTTTCCTATTGGTGGATCTCCCCCTACCCCCAGCTGCTGGTTGGCACAGGGATATGGAGCCACAGTGAGATCAAATGAGCCTGTTTTAAGGCCTATATTCTGTAAGTGTTTTTAAACTGTGTCAGTTAATAAACTGCTGAATTTCTGCACTTAGAAGCACCTTCTCTGCTCCTCTTCTTTCCTGTCAGAGTTGCTCCCACTCTTGGAAGAGCTGCCCTATTGCTACTTCCAGCTTTATGTGTAACCCCTGGCCGATGACATTATCCATACAAGACAGATCCACCAGGCAGAAGCGCCCTATTCCCTATTTTCTACATCACAAGGGGTAGTTATGTAAGATCTCGCACATGTGCATATACAGGTCCTTCTCAAAAAATTAGCATATTGTGATAAAGTTCATTATTTTCTGTAATGTACTGATAAACATTAGACTTTCATATATTTTAGATTCATTACACACAACTGAAGTAGTTCAAGCCTTTTCTTGTTTTAATATTGATGATTTTGGCATACAGCTCATGAAAACCCAAAATTCCTATCTCAAAAAATTAGCATATCATGAAAAGGTTCTCTAAACAAGCTATTAACCTAATCATCTGAATCAACTAATTAACTCTAAACACCTGCAAAAGATTCCTGAGGCTTTTAAAAACTCCCAGCCTGGTTCATTACTCAAAACCGCAATCATGGGTAAGACTGCCGACCTGACTGCTGTCCAGAAGGCCATCATTGACACCCTCAAGCAAGAGGGTAAGACACAGAAAGAAATTTCTGAACGAATAGGCTGTTCCCAGAGTGCTGTATCAAGGCACCTCAGTGGGAAGTCTGTGGGAAGGAAAAAGTGTGGCAGAAAACGCTGCACAACGAGAAGAGGTGACCGGACCCTGAAGAAGATTGTGGAGAAGGACTGATTCCAGACCTTGGAGGACCTGCGGAAGCAGTGGACTGAGTCTGGAGTAGAAACATCCAGAGCCACCGTGAACAGGCGTGTGCAGGAAATGGGCTACAGGTGCCTCATTCCCCAGGTCAAGCCACTTTTGAACCAGAAACAGCGGCAGAAGCGCCTGACCTGGGCTACAGAGAAGCAGCACTGGACTGTTGCTCAGTGGTCCAAAGTAGTTTTTTTGGATGAAAGCAAATTTTGCATGTCATTCGGAAATCAAGGTGCCAGAGTCTGGAGGAAGACTGGGGAGAGGGAAATGCCAAAATGCCTGAGATCCAGTGTCAAGTACCCACAGTCAGTGATGGTCTGGGGTGCCATGTCAGCTGCTGGTGTTGGTCCTCTGTGTTTTATCAAGGGCAGGGTCAATGCAGCTAGCTATCAGGAGATTTTGGAGCACTTCATGCATCCATCTGCTGAAAAGCTTTATGGAGATGAAGATTTCATTTTTCAGCACGACCTGGCACCTGCTCACAGTGCCAAAACCACTGGTAAATGGTTTACTGACCATGGTATTACTGTGCTCAATTGGCCTGCCAACTCTCCTGACCTGAACCCCATAGAGAATCTGTGGGATATTGGGAAGAGAAAGTTGAGAGACGCAATACCCAACACTCTGGATGAGCTTAAGGCCGCTATCGAAGCATCCTGGGCCTCCATAACACCTCAGCAGTGCCACAGGCTGGTTGCCTCCATGCCACGCCGCATTGAAGCAGTCATTTCTGCAAAAGGATTCCCGACCAAGTATTGTGTGCATAACTGAACATAATTATTTGAAGGATGACTTTTTTTGTATTAAAAACACTTTTCTTTTATTGGTCGGATGAAATATGCTAATTTTTTGAGATAGGATTTTTGGGTTTTCAGGAGCTGTATGCCAAAATCATCAATATTAAAACAAGAAAAGGCTTGAACTACTTCAGTTGTGTGTAATGAATCTAAAATATATGAAAGTCTAATGTTTATCAGTACATTACAGAAAATAATGAACTTTATCACAATATGCTAATTTTTTGAGAAGGACCTGTACATATATCCTCCCGGTCTCTGCCTGTTCTGGCAGTCTATTGTAGTGGTACCCATGTAGGGGCTGATGGTCATGGTTTCAGTGAAATAGTGGGTGTAGCTCTACGGTGGTGTGGTTAGTGTCTGAGATGAACGAGAGATGGAGGGAGAGGGAGAGAGGGATGGAGGGACAGCAGGCCCAGATCCTACACAACAATAGAAATATGTGTATTCTAGAAAGTTTAACAATCAGAGATAAAGATATTTCAAACACCTGGTGTTAGCACTTCAATCATCCCGACACAATGGTTGTTATGGTGTCAGGATGATTGAGCCGCATTATTTCTATTATAACATTTTAATACAAAATGAAAGCATTCAACTTGCCATAATGCAGAATCAGTGGGAGCCCTGAGCGTGTCACTAGCCCCGTCGCCTGCCACCAGATGCCATCAGGTGTCCCCAGCGGATTCCCTTCTTACATCAGGTGCCCCCAGCGGAGTCCCTCCTTACATGCAGCCCGTGTCCCACCAAATTGCAGCAGCCTGTGTCACCATTAATTGCAGCAGCATGTGTCACCATCAATTGCAGCAGCATGTGTCACCACCAAATTGCAGCAGCATGTGTCACCACCAAATTGCAGCAGCATGTGTCACCACCAAATTGCAGCAGCATGTGTCACCATCAATTGCAGCAGCATGTGTCCCACCAAGTTGCAGCAGCATGTGTCATCACCAAATTGCAGCAGCATGTGTCCCACCAAATTGCAGCAGCATGTGTCACCGCCAAATTGCAGCAGCATGCATCCCACCAAGTTGCAGCAGCATGTGTCCCACCAAATTGCAGCAGCATGCATGCCACCAAGTTGCAGCAGCATGTGTCACCGCCAAATTGCAGCAGCATGCATCCCACCAAGTTGCAGCAGCATGTGTCACCGCCAAATTGCAGCAGCATGTATCCCACCAAGTTGCAGCAGCATGCATCCCACCAAGTTGCAGCAGCATGTGTCCCACCAAATTGCAGCAGCATGTGTTACCCCCCAAATTGCAGCAGCATGTGTCACCCCCAAATTGCAGCAGCATGTGTCACCCCCAAATTGCAGCAGCATGTGTCACCCCAAAATTGCAGCAGCATGCGTCCCACCAAGTTGCAGCAGCATGCGTCCCACCAAATTGCAGCAGCATGTGTCACCATCAATTGCAGCAGCATGCGTCCCACCAAGTTGCATCAGCATGCGTCCCCACCAAATTGTAGCAGCATGCGTCCCACCAAGTTGCAGCAGCATGCGTCCCACCAAGTTGCAGCAGCATGCGTCCCACCAAGTTGCAGCATCATGTGTCACCAAGTTGCAGCAGCATGTGTCACCAAGTTGCAGCAGCATGTGTCCCACCAAGTTGCAGCAGCATGTGTCCCACAAAGTTGCAGCAGCATGTGTCACCAAGTTGCAGCAGCCTCACATAAAACCCCCCCTTACTTACCTTGCATTGTGTTGTCCTCTCCAGCGATGTCTCCTGTAGAGACGTCCATCCTCTCATACTTCCTGGCTCCTCTCTCCTGGGCACAATTAGAGAGAGAAAACAGGAAGTGACATCATCCCAGATGTCAATCAATCCGCCCGGCCGTAGTAATATATACTATGAACGGGTGGAAGCTACTCAGCGCTTCAGAAAGCGCTGCAAGGCGGGCTAAACGCCTGCAAATGAAGCGCCACTTCTGCAATCTTCCGGCGTCCGAACACAGTACACTATAGCAAAAATATAGAATAAGAAGTCCTTTAGTGCTAACTGATCTATGGTGGACTACTGCTCCCAGCAATCCCTCTTCAGGCCCTGCCAGCCCTCCTGGTTGCAGCTGCCCGACTTCACTGCCTGTGACATTGCAATCCTCACTAGCTCCACACCCAGCTCTGACTGTTTCCTCTCAGTCCTCTCTGGCATGCCTCTCCAGTCCTTCCCACTGCTCATGTCACTCACCAGCCCTCCTGACTCCTCTCTGACGTGCCTCAAGTTCAGACCCTTCTTGGGTTCTTTGAAAGGATCTTTTCTGCACCGGGTCCTCAGGCCCAAGGTCACCCCCCAGAAAAGGGAGCGCCCTCAAAGGCCCCCAACAGCCTAATGCTCCATGCCCAGTTCTTCCACCCGACAACAACAACCCAACTGGGCTGACTCTAGGTATTTTAGGAGGCCTTCCCCCTGCCAATCCAAGTTGGGGATTGGTCAGGGCTCCTTAAAACACCCCAGGCAGCTACACCTCTCTTCCCCTCCTCTCTTCTAGAATCCTCTAGAAGCCAGGGGGAGGCAACCTGGAAGGGGCGGCACAGTGGTGTAGTGGATAGCACTTTCACCAGTGGCGGAATTATAGGAGTCGCCAAGATCGCCATGGCGACCGGGCCCCTTGCTGCAGGGGGCCCTCAGTCCCCCTGTACTCTTCCGTAGGAGGGGAGGCTGAGAGGAGCTCCTCTATCATCAGCCGAACTGAAATCGGCTCTGTGCGGGAGCTCCTCACATTAGGGTAAAGTGTGTGCTCTTTGTCTCCCCCTACAGTGCAGTACCGGGCAGGAAGAGCCAAGGTACTGTAAATGTCTGCCGTTTTTTTTTTACAAGACTAGCTACTGCATTTGTGTTTATATGTGTGTGTGTGAGCATGCTTGTATGTGTGTGTGTGTGTGTGAGAGCATGCTTGTATGTGCGTGTGTGAGCATGCTTGTATGTGCGTGTGTGAGCATGCTTGTATGTGCGTGTGTGAGCATGCATGTATGTGTGTGTGAGCATGCTTGTATGTGTGTGTGTGTGTGAGCATGCTTATATGTGCGTGTGTGAGCATGCTTGTATGTGCGTGTGTGAGCATGCATGTATGTGTGTGTGTGAGCATGCTTGTATGTGTATGTGTGTGAGCATGCTTGTATGTGCGTGTGTGTGTGAGCATGCTTGTATGTGCGTGTGTGTGTGAGCATGCTTGTATGTATGTGCGTGTGAGCAAGCATGCTTGTATGTATGTGTGTGAGCATGCTTGTATGTGTGCGTGTGAGCATGCTTGTATGTGAGTGTGTGAGCATGCTTGTATGTGCGTGTGTGAGCGTGCATGTATGTGTGTGTGTGTGTGAGCATGCTTGTATGTGTGTATGTGTGTGTGTGAGCATGCTTGTATGTGCGTGTGTGAGCATGCATGCATGTGTGTGTGTGTGAGCATGCTTGTATGTGTGTGTGTGTGTGAGCATGCTTGTGTGTGTGTGTGTGAGCATGCTTGTATGTGCGTGTGTGAGCATGCTTGTATGTGCGTGTGTGTGTGTGAGCATGCTTGTATGTGCGTGTGTGTGTGAGCATGCTTGTATGTATGTGCGTGTGAGCAAGCATGCTTGTATGTATGTGTGTGAGCATGCTTGTATGTGTGCGTGTGAGCATGCTTGTATGTGTGTGTGTGTGAGCATGCGTGTGTGTGTGAGCATGCGTGTGTGTGTGAGCATGCATGTGTGTGTGTGTGTGTGTGTGTGTGTGTGCAAGCATGTGTGTGTGTGTTCATATATGAATGTGTATGTATGCATGTGTGTGTGCGCATGTATGTGAGTGTGCATGTATGCATATGTATGTATGTGAATGTGCATGTGTTTATCAGTGGCGGTGCATCCAAAAGGGTGCACAGGTGCCACCCCCTCTCTCCAGCCACACCCTCTATGACCAATGGATAGATTCAAGCATAGCATGAATCTATCCATAGCCACCGCTGGCACCTCCATATTTAGGTGTCTGGTCCCTTTTGGGGTGTCGGGCGCCTGAATTACAGCGGCGAGGGGTGTTTTTGCAGCACCTGATTAGAGCCATGGGCTCTAATAGGCTTCAAAATAGGTGAACTGCGAGCGCCATGCTTGACGCTCACAGTCTGCCCAGGTGTGTTAGGAAAGTGAATATTAATTCACTTTTCTAACACTGAACCGCCTCTCCACCAATCAGGTGTGCGGGTCTGTTACCCATCACCTGATTGGCTGAAACGATAGGCGCAGCTATTGGACGCCTATCAGGAGGAGAGGACAGGAGATGAGGATGGCAGGAGATGCATGGAGGACCCCGCTCATGGCCGTTACCCGCTGCCCCACCCAGACAGGGTAAGTGGCGGGCAGACAGCGAGCGGGTGGTGGGGATTCACAGTGGCAGCATTTGATGGGCACACCAACAGCATTTGATGTGCACAGTGGCGGCATTTGATGGGCACAGTGGCAGCATTTGATGGGTACACTGGCAGCATTTGATGGGCACAGCGGTGGCATTTGATGATGGGCACAGCGGCAGAGTTTGATGGGCACAGCGGCAGAGTTTGATGGGCACAGTGGTGACATTTGATGGTACAGTGGTGACATTTGATGGTACAGTGGTGGCGTTTGATGGGCACAGTGGCTTTAATTGATGTTTTTTAAATCGGTTCCTTTATATGCGGCCACCCACTTGGGATTGGGCCCTGGTGTTCCACCATCGGGCTCTGAGAAAAGAGCCCTGTCCGGAGGTCGGGGGGGGGGGGGGCGCCTCCAAGGTTTCCTGCATCGGGGCCCTGAAGGTTCTAGTTACGCCACTGACTTTCACCTAGCAGTAAGAAGGGTCACTGGTTCAACTGCCAACCACGACACTACCTGCCTGGAGTTTGCATGTTCTCCCTGTGTCTGCGTGGGTTTCCTCCGGGTACTCCGGTTTCCTCCCACACCCCAAAGACATGCTGGTAGGTTAATTGGATCCTGTCTAAATTGTCCCTAGTATGTATGAATGTGAGTTAGGGACCTTAGATTGTAAGCTCCTTGAGGGTAGGGACTGATGTGAATGTACAATGTATATGTAAAGCGCTGTGTAAATTTACGGCGCTATATAAGTACCTGAAATAAATTAAATAAAATAAATAAGTGATGCTGTCTGTGAGTCACCAGCCTACTCTGAGGCACTCCCAGCCCACACTGATCAAAACAAACAGACTTAGCTTCCAGCTAGGCCTGCTTAAATTTACCTGCACTCCCCAAACATCTCACCTCTAGGCCCCATACACACTATTAGATTTTCTGAAGATTTTATATTATATTCATATTATATGGTTTTGGTAAATCTGAGGACAAAAAGCTGCAGAAAATCTAATAGTGTGTATGGGGTTTAAGTAGAGGGTGCTACACTATGTTCCACGTACTAGTAAGCATGTATTTTTTTTTTTTACTAAAAGTATCTTTTTTAATTAATTCTTTTTTTAATCAATACTGGAACAATTATTAGGGGTTTAAAATCCATGGCAAAAAAAAAGAAAAACCCACAGCAAAATGCTTTTAGAGGGTGGTAGGGCATCAGACACATTACAAAGGATTATTTGTGGCAGCTGTACGAATGCCTCAATCAATCAGACTTTTTTTTCATAAATGCACATGGTTCTTGTACAGTATTTAGACATTATTTATCAACCCTGAATTTAGATTTAAATGCAGAGCAAATTATTTCCACGCCTGTGCTCCAACCAAACCTCTGCTGGCGGCACAGAATGTGATCCCCCCCTTTTGAGGCTCTGATAAATTCTGCATTTTATAGTAAATACATACCCTTAGCCCAGAAGTGCTGTGATTAATGCTTTGGTAGCATGATAAGAACACACCTTGAATTCCAATTGTTCTTTGCATGAGATCAAAGTCCAAAGAGCTGACAGTTCAATAAATATTGACAAAAATAGCGTATGTTTCCTTCCCATAAATGGTAAACCCCAATGTGTATATGGTACGTATGCCATTGTGACATAATACAGGGAAGTCCGTGTTCATTGTATAGAAGTCATACATAACCCCAGCCACGTTTCCTATTTTAACCACTTAAGGACCGAGCCTCTTTTTTGAGATTTGTTGTTTACAAGTTAAAGTTTTTGCAAGAAAATTACTTAGAACCCCCAAACGTGATACATTTTTTTTTTTTGAACACCCTAGAGCACTGATGGCAAACCTTGGCACTCCAGATGTTTTGGAACTACATTTCCCATGATGCTCATGCACTCTTCACTGCAGTTGAGCATCATGGGAAATGTAGTTCCAAAACATCTGGGGTGCCAAGGTTCGCCATTACTGCCCTAGAGAATAAAGTGGTGGTCGTTGCAATACTTTCTGTCACACTGTATTTGTTCAGCGGTCTTACAAGCGCACTTTTTTTTGGGAAAAAATACAATCTTTTGAATTAAATAAGACAACAGTAAAGTTATCAAAATTTTTTATATTGTGAAAGATAATGTTACGCCAAGTAAATTGATACGCAACATGTCACGCTTCAAAATGATACCTGCTCGTGGAATGGTGACAGACTTTTACCATTAAAAATTTCCATAGGCAACGTTTAAAAAATTCTACAGGTTGCATGTTTTGAGTTACAGAGGAGATCTAGTGACCTGCCTGCCACACTGACCTACCTACCTGACACACACTGACCTAAACGCACTGACCTACCTGACATATATACACTGACCTACCTGATATACATACACTGACCTACCTACCTGACATACACTGACCTACCTAACATACATACACTGACCTACCTATCTGACATACACTAACCTACCTAACATACACTGACCTACATACACTGACGGTAGTGACACACATTGACCTACCTGACCAGGAGACTTCATGTGTTCTGCAACAGCAGCTCATCCATGGTGTGCGGTGTGCATCTATCTACACAGCGGTGGAGGGCACCGGAGCGTGGCAAATCTGCCGCAGAGACCACTCTTATTGCAAAGGGGACCACCGGCCGAAACAGAGGATACCAGGGTTATGGCAGCTAGCTGCTGCCATAACAACGATATTCCTCTTCAAAGTTAGGACGTATATCGGCATGCGGTGGTCCGTAAGTGGTTAAAGATTGGATAGCCATGTTTTTTTTTGAGCCTGAACGGTTATGATATTCTTAAACAAATGTAGTGCTGACCTTCGCAGGAGCCGCCGGTGATGACGGGTTCTCTGTTCTGCCACAGCTATCTTAACTGCTGGATCCCCACTGACACACTCTGTTGTAAACTAAAAGCCATATATACCTGTGGACTTAAAGCGGAGCTCCTGTCCACCCATCAAAAAATGTAAAGTAAGCAGCTACAAATACTGTAGCTGCTGACTTTTAGTATTAGGACACTTACCTGTCCAGGGATCTTGTGATGTTGGCACCTCAGCCGATTTCTTGTGTCGGCTCTCTGGTGCTGTTGCCGCCATTCCTGGAAACCATCCATGGAAACCATCCATGGAAACCAGCAGTGGAGCCTTGCACCTTCACAGCCAGTTCCCTAATGCGCATGTGCAAAGCGTGCTGCACTTTCTAACTGGCCTGGGACCGGAGGAAGGAGGAGGGGGGGCTCAAACTTCCGGGGGACCTCACCGCAGCGAGGCCACTTTGAAGTGGGGACAGGGTACCTGTCTAAAAAGAGGTACCCACTCCCCCCCTCTGCTGCCACATTTGGCACCTTTCGGGGGGGAGTGGTAACTCTTTTTGGAGGAAGCAAAGAAGCTTAGCTTCCCCTTTTGGGTGGCGCTCAGTATTAACAGTTAGCAGGCTGCCAACCACTCTTTAAAGGGGTGTTCCAGCGGGAAAATTTTTTTTTTAAAGTCAGCAGCTTAAAAAAAAGTAGCTTCTGACTTTTAATAAGGACACTTACCTTTCCAGGGCTCCCATGATGTCGGCTGCCCAAGGCCGACCCGTGCTTTGGCTCTCAGGTCCTAGCGCCACCATCCTCACTAAGGGAAACAGGCAGTGGAGCCTTGTACCTTCACTTCCCATTTCCTACTGCGCATGTGCGAGTCGCGCGGCACTTTGTGAATGGGATGCGCTGTGTTAGGAAACACACAGTTCCCAGAACACAGCGTCCCCCATTACCCAGAAGACAACGTAAGGAGGAGAGAAGACGGAAGATCATCACCGTGGAGTAGGAAGAGGCAGATTAGGAAGACTGCCTAGCAACAGGGGTTTCTGGTAAGGTAAAACATTTTTTTTTTACATTTTTTAAAGAATATTAATGATGTTTTTTTTTTTTTTTGGGTGGCCCTCCACTTTAAGAATGCACAGGAACTAGGCCACATACAACTTTTTTGTGGTAAATTAAGTTTTTTTCCTTAAAATAAAGATCATGATTCAGCAGGAAAATAATAATTAAATGGAGAAGGAGAATAAGGAGTTAATAAGGCTGATTAGAGTAAATTAAGGGTTAATAAGCGGTTAAACAGAGCAACAATTTAATAAAAAAATAAAAAATAAATAAAAAAAATGTTTTGCTTGACAAGGTTGCTTACTGACTTGACTTTATTTACAGAACAAAGTGTTTCCCTTTGATCTGTAAATAAACAGAAAGATGCAATGTTTCTTTTTATCTCTCTTTCAGCGCTAAGCAATGTTGTTGATAAACATTCCTTGGTGATTTTTTTTTTTGATAGCTTCAAGCAGGGAACTGCTCTGCACTTACATGAATCATAGAAATGATGGATTAAGAATGTGTGGGGGGTTGAATCGAGATTTAAATCTTTTAAAGATTAATTGTGCCGCTCTAGTAAAGAGATATGTCAGGGAAATGGCAATAACAGGAGCTTTCAGCGCATTCCCACATGCATGCAAGAATGGTGGTTCAGCGCATGCACGACGGAACAGGATGTCGCAGCCGAGGTTGTGCGTGCATAGCATGACAAACAGAATGCCCTGCTGGCCTATAAATGGCTGCCCATATCCTGTCTAAATTTCCGGATTGTCTCCAGCTCTCCCCTGTTCCTGAACCTGCATCTTGCTTCCTAGTGATTCCTATTGTGACCGGGTCACTTGTTCTCTGACCTGCTCTGATCTCTTCTCCTGGCATCGACCCCTGGCTTGGCTCACAGACTTGCTACTGCCTACTGTGAAACACTTGAGATAGCTACAAGCATTAAACTGTTATGATGTGGGAATGCTGGGCTGCATCTTCCACAGAGGAAAAATCTGCGAATGTCTGAGATGGCGAAACTCTGAACCGCCATTTTGGGGGGGGGGGGGGGGGGTCGACGGTATATACAACTATATAGATCAGGCGTGAAAAAAAAACGGGTGCTCCAGAAGTAGCCTTCTGGAAGGGGTTGGTGAATGCAATGTTCCCACTGTATAAAGCAACATATATTTCTAGAGGTTGTGGGTGGCAAGAAATTTGAAAAAGTATGGAAGGCATGGTATGAGTCTGATTAAACAGTGGGTTAGTGCTAGATTGTCTTAAGACTGTGGGATAGGTCATCCATGTCAAATATCATCCTCCTGAAATGGGTGAAGTTGGGACGTCTGCTACACGTGAAATGAAGAGGCGTTTGTTTCTATGCATTGATTATATTCTTGGATGAGGGGAAGGGAACAGAGTAAAGGGGGGGGGGGAGGGGGGTACAGGGGTACACTGGTATAGTAGTTGTCAAGATGGCAATAGTTGTATAATTTTGCCGGCTACGTTGGCCGAATGTCTGTCTTGGTGTTGTGCCAAGTTGTCTTTGTGTTGTATGAAAAACTTAATAAAAATAATTTTACAAAAAAAAAAAATTATATAGATCAGACCAAAAAGAGAGACAAATGAGGAGAAGAGAGGGACAGAGTGACTTTATTCCAAATCAGGGACAGTCCCTCAAAATCAGGCACAGTTGGGAGCTATTTGTTACAGTTAAAGAGTACCATAGTTGTAACACTGCTGGTCTTGTGACGTATAAAGTCTTTGCAGTTGCTTGGTAGGGGCCCGATGGAGGAAATCTAATCCTATAGGGTCTGTACTGCCTCTCCAGCCTACTCAATGTACAACACAAACCCTCCCCTGGATGACACTTCCTGCTCAGAGAGAAGACCCAGCCCCATGTTTACCTCCCACATACAGACAACGCACAGTACAAGTGACAATTAGGTGACCGTTATCATGACACTATGGAATCTGTTCTCCTGGGCTATCCTGCTTATACTGGGGCTATTCCTAATCTTCTTCCTCCTCTACTGTGCCTACATCCACTACATCCATCTGAAGTATGACCACATCCCAGGACCCCCCAGGGACAGGTGAGCACTCAGTTCTTTCTATTGCTTTGCTAAAGATTTAAAGGCTACAAATGTATCAAACATTCATTTGTATCCATCCTGTTGTATAAATAGCACAATGTGTATAAACCTTCAACAAGTGCAGTAATTATCATAGGCGTGCGCAGCCTATTGCATTAGGTTGTGCACCCCAAATCTCAAACATATTTGCGTATGTGTGCATGTGTGTATTGTGACAGAGAGAGGCTCTGTCGCTATAAGTTTATAGGAAAAGGTGACCCAGGAGTCTCATTAAGGGTTAATGCAAGGTTCATGCCTAGCATCTCTCCAGGTTCTGTAGTTCTAAAGCAGAATATTCAGTCCTGGGTCCAGGTTTTGCTAGAGGCCTGCAACCTGGCTCACTGCACAGGTGTGTACACACGATCAGAAATTCCGTCAGAAAAAACGTGGATGTTTTTTTTCGCCGGAATTCCGCTCAAGCTTGGCTTGCATACACATGGTCACACAAAATTTCTTTGAACTTTCGACCATCAAGAATGCGGTGACGTACAACACTACGATGAGCTAAGAAAATGAAGTTCAATGATCCTGAGCATGCATCGAATTGTTTCCGAGCATGCATGATTTTTTTGCGCATCCGAATTGCATACAGACCAAATCACAGCGCCGGAGCAGCGTGACCCGGAAGTCACTCCGGGATCTATGGCAGCGGCGGACATGTAGACGGAGGACTGCTTTTGGGGCTTCGTTCTCAGGTAAGTTATTCATAATGAGATAGTATGCTATGCATACTAGCTCATTATGCCTTTGCCTTGCAGGTTGCTTTTTTTTTTTTTTTCACCCATGGGTTTACAACCACTTTAACCCCCCCTCCTATCCAAACCAATTTTCAGCTTTCAGCGCTTTCGCACTTTGAATGACAATTGCGCGGTCATACAACACTGTACCCAAATTAATTTTTTTACCCTAGAGCTCTCTTTTGGTGGCATTTAATCACCTGCGTGATTTTTTTTTTTTATGTAAAAAGATCGAATTTGAAAAAAAACTTTTTTAAAATTTTGTTTTAAAGTTTTATAATGGCCAATTTTTGTCCGTCATTGATGTAGGCTGATAGGGATGGCCGAACTGTTCTCCCGGCGGTCGTTTCGTGGCAAATTTTGTGTGTTCGCGATTCGCCCGATCGGCAGACTATTGCCGCTGTTCGCCCCGGCGGACATATGTGTTTACAGTGTGAAAAAACTTTGACCCATGATGCCACATCCATCATGGGGTACAGGACAGCCAATTGAGACATTTCAGCACATGGACAATTGGACATTCCCCCTACCTTATAAATAGACCTGATTTGGCGGCCATTTTACATTCTGTCTTATGTCATTGTAGGGAGTGGTTTCTGTGTGCAGCAGGGAGAGACTGTAGTGACATAAATCACTAGCTACTAGGTCCACAAAAGTCCTTTTAAGGACTGGTATAGGTGTAGTACAGTATATAGGGTTCAGTGCACTGCTATGCTGGTGATTGCAGCAGCCTCTTTTGTCAGTGTAGGGAGGGACAGGACGCTGTGTGCAGCAGGGACAGTCAGTTTAATCACTAGCTAGTTATTACTATTAAGTCCACAAAGGTTCTTTTAAGGACTGGTATAGGTGTACAGTATATAGGGTTCTGGTGCACTGCTGTGCTGGTGATTGCTGAGTGCATTGCTGACTGATTCTGCGGCTGTCTTTTGTCAGTGTAGGGACAGAACGCTGTGTGGAGCAGGGATGGTCAGTTTAATCACTAGCTATTACTATTAGGTCCACAAAGGTCCTTTTAAGGACTGGTATAGGTGTACAGTATATACGGTTGTACACGTATAATATACTTTCTTCCAAATGTAGAAATAATTTTATACTTGACTGCTGCCCTATTCTGCAGCAGTCCTTTATCAGTGTAGGGACTGAGGTACAGTCTGAAAATCACTAGCTACTAGGTCCACAAAGGTCCTTGTAAGGATTGGTATAGGTTTACAATATATAGGGTGCTGGTGCAGGGCTGTGCTGCAGATTATTGCCCTATTCTGCAGCAGTCCTTTATCAGTGTAGGGACTAAGGGACAGTCTGCAAATCACTAGCTACTAGGTCCACAAAGGTCCTTGTAAGGACTGGTATAGGTGTACAATATATAGGGTTGTGGTGCACTGCTGCTGACTGCTGCCCTATTCTGCAGCAGTCTTTTATCAGTGTAGGGACTGAGGTACAGTCTGCAAATCACTAGCTACTAGGCCCACAAAGGTCCTTGTAAGGACTGGTATAGGTGTACAATATATAGGGTGCTGGTGCACTGCTGCTGACTGCTGCCCTATTCTGCAGCAGTCTTTTATCAGTGTAGGGACTGAGGTACACTCTGCAAATCACTAGATACTAGGTCCACAAAGGTCCTTGTAAGGACTGGTATAAGTGTACAATATATAGGGTGCTGGTGCACTGCTGCTGCCCTATTCTGCAGCAGTCTTTTATCGGTGTAGGGACTAAGGTACAGTCTGCAAATCACTAGCTACTAGGTCCACAAAGGTCCTTGTAAGGACTGGTATAGGTGTACAATATATAGGGTGCTGGTGCAGGGCTGTGCTGCAGATTACTGCTGGTTTCTGCAGCAGTCTTTTATCAGTGTAGGGACTGAGGTACAGTCTGCAAATCACTAGCTACTAGGTCCACAAAGGTCCTTGTAAGGACTGGTTTAGGTGTACAATATAGGGTGCTGGTGCAGGGCTGTGCTGCAGAATACTGCCCTATTCTGCAGCAGTCCTTTATCAGTGTAGGGACTGAGGGACAGTCTGCAAATCACTAGCTACTAGGTCCACAAAGGTCCTTGTAAGGACTGGTATAGGTGTACTATTTGGTGTGCAGTATATAGGTGTGTAATACACGTATAAAATACTTGCACATATAGAAAGCATAGTATAGTGCAATTCCACTGTGCAGCATTGTGACTGCTGAGCGGTTCTGCAGCGATACTACAAAGAGTGATAAACGCAATAAAAAAAAGTATTATAACTGGTGTGATAGACCAGTGGCCCCCAAAAAACAGCATATTGAAGCGGGGTGTTATATACCTTCTTCCACATACATACTGCACTTCTGTAGAGACTTTTGTCACAGGGTCATTTAAAAAATGACAGGCAGAGGAAGAGGCATGTTCTCCCTGTGCCTGCGTGGGTTTCCTCCGGGTACTCCGGTTTCCTCTCACACTCCAAAGACATGCTGGTAGGTTAATTAGACCCTGTCCAAAAAATAATAATTGGCCATAATATGTGTATGTGTTGTAAGTGTGTCGGGACTCTACAGGTTAAAGGACCGCTTAAAAGCTGCAGATGGACACCGGTGGCAAGAAAGCGCCCTGAGGCGATTCAGTTTGCATAGGTAGCACTATACAAGTCATTCATTCATTCAGGGAGATATGGACCAGCAGATAGGGAGGAGAAGCAGGAAGAACTTAGATTGCACAGGAGGAACAAAGCAGACTGTGAATGTATCAGGAGCGAGGCATCAACCATGTACGGTCACATCTGGTGCTCCCAGGATGCTGGCACATGGCCTTGCTGACATTCAGCGGCGACACAATCTGCCGGTCAGACGTCTTATTTGCGATTGCCCGACGCGATGGAACTCAACCTTCTATATGCTTGATAGGCTGCTCCAGCAGAAACGTGCAGTTAACGTCTACCTGTATGAACTCTGCGGCAGAACAGGTTCTGGGGAGCTGGGGGTTTTTTCACCGCGCCAGTGGCTGCTCATGCGCAACACATGCAGACTTCTGTGGCCATTTGATGAGATCACCAAACTGGTCAGTCGCAGCCATGGTGCCATCAGTGACATGGTACCTTATGCCTTCTTTATGGAGAATGCATTGCGTTGTGTCATTGATCAAGCTGTGGAGGAGCAGGAGCAGGAAGATGAGGAAGTCGCAATGCTGGATGAATTCTCAGAGGGGGCTACTCTATCTGAGACAAGTCAACAACAGGAGTCTGAAGAAGTCAGAGGAGGATGGTGCCGGGGCGGATGAGGAGGAGCAAGAAGAGCATGCTTTAAACCTTTCTGGGATCCCTGTTGTTGTGCATGGATGGGGAGAGGAGAACGAGGAGGACGACATTATCCTGGATGATGAGCAGGAGCCAGGCCACCACACCGCTTCCAGTTTAGTGCAAATTGGGGCCTTCATGCTCCAGTGTTTTAACAGGGACCCCGTATAAAGAGCATAAGGGTCAAGGACCAGTACTGGGTGGCAACGTACTTAGACCCCCGGTACAAACATAAAATGGCGGAAATGTTACAACCGTCACAGAGGGCTGTCAGAATGGAGCACTTCCAGGCCTTGCTTCGAGAAATGCTGCATTCTGCTTTTGCGTGCGCTGGCAGAGGAGGAATTCCTACTCCCAGAGAAAGAGTTGCGGGTACTAATCCAAAAGTGCCTGCAAGAAGAGGGCGGTTTGAAGATGTGTTGGTGACTTCTGATATGAGGTCATTCTTTCAGCCGACCCATCGACAGGTGTCATCCGGATCCAGCATCAGGGAACGCCTAGACCGACAGGTGTCCGACTACATTGGGTTAACGGCCGATGTGGACGCTCTGAGGAGTGATGAACCCCTGGACTACTGGGTGGGCAGGCTTGACCTCTGGCCAGAGCTTGCCCAATTTGCAATGGAACTGTTGGCTTGCCCCTCGTCCAGTGTCCTGTCTGAAAGGATGTTCAGTGCAGCAGGGGGAATCGTGACCGATAAGCGCACTCGCCTAGCTCACGACAGTGTTGACTACCTCACATTTCTACAAATGAATGAGGCATGGATCTCGAAGGAATTCAACACATGTGACCAGTAGACCATGTATATCTCTATAAACAATTTATTTAATCGAGCACACAGACCTTTTTCTACATTTGGCTCACTTCCTTGTACAAAAAAAAGCACACCGTACTATATGCCCGTACCCTCCTGTTTGAAGAGGTTGAGCAGTGTCATATTTTTGGGACCCAGCAGTGAGTTGCTGGTATCAGTGCTGCTGTCAGTGCACTCTATCACGGTGCTGGTGTTAGTGCTCTATATCACGGTGCTGGTGTCAGTGCACTCTATCACGGTGCTGGTGTCAGTGCTCTATATCACGGTGCTGGTGTCAGTGCTCTATATCACAGTGCTTGTGTCAGTGCACTCTATCACGGTGCTGGTGTCAGTGCACTCTATCATGGTGCTGGTGTCCGTGCTCTATATCACGGTGCTGGTGTCAATGCTCTATATCACGGTGCTGGTGTCAATGCTCTATATCACGGTACTGGTGTCAGTGCTCTATATCACGAGCTGGTGTCAGTGCTCTATATCACGGTGCTAGTGTCAGTGCACTCTATCACGGTGCTGGTGTCAGTGCTCTATATCACGGTGCTGGTGTTAGTGCTCTATATCCCGTGCTGGTGATCATCTCCTGCACCCTCTTCATAGCCTACCCTGACCTTTCCTCTCCTCCATTGCCTTCATGCGCTCCTGAGTCCTGAATTGTCAAAATTTCACATATAAAAAAAGAATGCTTGTAGTTGTCGATCCCAGATTCACTTCATACATGTGTTATGTCAGTGGCCATGTGGTGGGACTATGTGTGCACAGCTAGTAATTATTTTGTGGCTGAAAATATGACCTGTAGGTTTTTAAAGTTCGCCTGCCATTGAAGTCAATGGGGCCTGCCACAAACTTTGCGGTTCGCGAACTTTCGGCCGCGTTTGTGGTTCACGTTTGCGAAGCGTCCCGTTGGTAGTTTGTCCATTTCTATAGGCTGATGAGATGGCAGTGATGGGCACTGATGGGTAGCAGTGATGGGCACTGATGGGTGGCAGTGATGGGCACTGATCAGTTACACTGATAGGCAGAACTTCTAGGTGGCACTGATTGGCACCACTGGTGGGCATTGATAGGTGGCACTTGTGGGCACTGTTAGACTCTATAAATGAGGCATAATTGCCTCTTCTTTTTCGGGACTGATGTCCCTTTAATATAAGCCGATGATCGGCTTTTTTTTTCTCCTCTGTCAGCATGAGGAGAAAAAAAAAGGATCACAGAGCTTTTGTTTTGATCATGTGATCAGCTGTCATTGGCTGACATCTGATCACATGGTAAGGAGCCAGCACCGGCCTCTTACTCGGATCGGTGATCACCTGAATCTCAGTGACTCGGTGATCACAGCGCACTCCACACACGCCCTGTAGGGCGGGAGCAGGGAGTGTGCACAGGGGAAGCCGGGGAGGCCGTCAGCCATAGTACGGATGTCAGGTGGTTAAGGAGCTGTGGCAGGGGGTGTGTCCTATGCCTGCATACTTTTTCTAATAGGTGTCCCTCATTCCCATCTGAAAAAGTTGGGAGGTATGCATCACTGTGGGGCAGGGTGATTATGTCAGCATAAGCAATGTGGCCACTCCCACTGTTCGCTGAGGCAAGCTAAGCGCACCATGTGTTACTATTCTCCTTAGGGCACCCAAAGGTTTCTCAGGCTGCTAAAGAGTTCGGGTTTGGCTTGAAGAAGAGGTGACAACCCTACTCCTCACTCACTGGAGCACTGAGCTGTGGAGGGGTGGCTCGCTGAGTCGGGCACCAGTCCAGGCACCTGGAAGATCTAGATTTTATTGTCGTGATTCCTGTGACATCAGCAGAGAGTGGACTTCAGTCACAGGAGTAAGAAACTATTATATATATGGCTGAAGCCACAGCCGGGTGCCCACAGTACGCATGATGGCGCCGCGAGCGGAGCGGGGAATGAGGGGGGGCTTCGTTCCCCTGCATCGCTGGACCCTGGGACAGGTAAGTGTCCGATTATTAAAAGTCAGCAGCGGCAGTATTTGTAGCTGCTGACTTTTAAATTTATTTTTTTAGGGGGTACCCCACTTTAAGTGGCTAAAATAGTGTTGGCTTGGACAACTCAACCATTATCAATTGAATTCTAGCCTGGTCAATATTGTACTGTATGTGTACATATATATAATAATATAATATCCTACATAAATCAGCCAACATATTACAACAAAGGGCCCCTGTGTGTCTTCAGGTGCACAGGTTGAAATACGCAGCGGCTTTAGGCACATTTTAACAATGCTATACTCCTATCAGGAGAAAAGCGTCTAGTAAACTGCTAATCAAAATACAGTTATTGTGTTTTGTTTTTTTTGTTGTTTTTTTTTACCAAAGGCATGTAGCAAAATGCATTTTTGCCTACATGTATGAAGACATTTGATATAAAAAATATTATTATTATTTTTATTTTTTTTTATCTGAAAGTAAAAAAATGAATTTTTAAAAAGAATATGTTTGGTCTTTTTTTGTTAACATAAAAACAAATAAAAATTTTTTAAAAAGTGGTGATCAGATTCCACCAAAAGAAAGCTCTATTTGTGGAAGAAAAAATGATATACATTTTTTTTGGGTACAGTTTTGCATTACCCCGCAATTGCCAGTTACAGTGGCAAAGTGCTAAATAGCAAAACATGGCCTGGTCATGAGGGGGGTAAAACCTTGCGGAGGTAAAGTGGTTAAACATTGATCTATGAATGTAGTTTTTAATGTTTATTGCATAAAATATATTATTCCAGATAAATGTTATATTTTATTTATTTATTTTCAGCTTTCTTCTGGGTCACACACCCACACTAATGAAAGCAATGAAGGCAGACAGCCTAGTGCATGAGCTTTTCCTTCAGTGGTAAGTTTGCTGTGCTTAGTAAAAAGTGTCTGCTGTCAAAGGTGAACGGTGGAAGGTGGAAACCTGTTGGTGTAGTTATACTATACACAGAATGGAGAGAACCTGTTGTTTTGCAAAGAAGTGTTTACA
The DNA here is from genome assembly GCF_037356315.1 of Lithobates pipiens. Taxonomy (NCBI): domain Eukaryota; kingdom Metazoa; phylum Chordata; class Amphibia; order Anura; family Ranidae; genus Lithobates; species Lithobates pipiens. The sequence continues at coordinate 10,540,090 of NW_027507791.1, forward strand.
CCTGCATTGGAAAACACACTATATTGTCAAAAGTATTGGTACGCCTGCCTTTACACACACATGAACTTTAACGGCATCCCAGTCTAAGCTCCCGTACACACGGTCAGACATTCTGCCAACCAAATCCATCGGATTTTGTCCATTTGATTGTGTCCGAAACTGTTGCATACACACGGTCGGACAAAGTTGTTGAAAAATCCGATCTTTCAGAACGTGATGACGTAATTTCGTTACGATGGGACTACGTTCAGGCTAGTAGCCAATAGCTTTGATGTAGGAATTTGATCTGAGCATGCGTGGCACTTTGTCCGATCGGAATTCTCTACACATGATCGGAGTATGTCCTATCGGACCAGTTTGTCTGAAAATATTTCCAACAAGTTGGAAAATTTGGTCCGACGGATATTCAGACGGAAACAGTCCGATGCATACCACACACAGTCGGATTATCCGACAACACGGTCCGATAGGACACATTCCGACGGATTCTCCGACCGTGTGTACGGGGGCTTAGTCTGTTGGGTTCAATATTGAGTTGGCCCACCCTTTGCAGCTATAACAGCTTCGACTTTTCTGGGAAGATTGTCCACATGGTTTAGGAGTGTGTCTATGGGAATGTTTGACCATTCTTCCAGAAGCACATTTCTGAGGTCAGGCACAGATGTTGGATGAGAAGGCCTGGCTTGCAGTCTCCACTCTTATTCATCCCAAAGGTGTTCTATCGATTTGAGGTCAGGCAGGCCAGTCAAAGTCCTCCACCCCAAACTCACTCATCCGTGTCTTTATGGACCTTGCTTTGTGCACTGGTGCACAGTCATGTTGAAACAGGAAAGCGGCACACCCAAACTGTTCCCACAAAGTTGGGAGCATGAAATTGTCCAAAATGTCTTAGTATGTTGATGACTTAAAGGAGGTTTTAAGGCAGTTCCCACAATCACTGCTAGTATAAACTGTAGTATATACTGCATACCGTTTTTTAAAATTCATCTTCAAAATATGTTATTTTGTCTCCCCGATCAGTGGTCACGTGACTGCCCTTTGCTCTCTCTCCCTCTGATGTATACACTACAGAGGGAGGGACCGAGATCTCAATCTGACGTCTTCCGGCTGGTCACGTGACCTCCCTTTGTAGTGTATACGTCGGAGGAAGAGAGCGATGGGCGGTCACGTGACTTCCCTCTGTAGTGTAAACGTCGCTCTCTTTCTCCGGTGGGCGGTCACGTGACTTCCCTCTGTAGTGTATACGTAGCTCTCTTTATCCGGTGGGTGGTCACGTGACTTCCCTCTGTAGTGTATATGCCACTCTCTTTCTTCGGTGGGCGGTCACGTGACTTCCCTCTGTAGTGTATACGCCGCTCTCTTTCTCCGGTGGGCGGTCATGTGACTTCCCTCTGTGGTGTATACGTCGCTCTCTTTCTACGGTAGGCGGTCACGTGACTTCCCTCTGTAGTGTATACGTCGCTCTCTTTCTCTAATAGACGTTCACGTGACCGATGATCGGGGAGAAGAAATAAGGGTATTTAGAAGATGCATTTTTTAAAAACGGCATGCGGTATGTACTACAGGTTATACTAGCAGTGGGGCTGGCAGTGATTGCAAGCAGTAATGTTTGCACTGCTCAGAACAGTGCTACAAGGGGAGGGGAGGAGCTGATCGAACACAGAGCTGACAGGCAGGGAGGGGAGGGGGGAGAGGAGGACAGAGGAGAGACAGGAGAGCTGAGGATGACAGAGGCACCTATACTGACCATTGTGTCAGGGCTTAGAAACCATGATTAACCGTTGTCAATTTACAGAGGGGAGGGCAGAAACTGGCAGGATCGGCCAGGTATTTTACACGATACATGGGGCCAAATGACACAGCACAAGCACTGGGAGCAGGATCCTTTTGTTACCATAAAAAAACGCTTTAAGAGTTGCCTTCACTGGAACTAAGGGGCCAAGCTTAACCCCTGAAAAACAACCCCACACCATAATCCCCTCTCCCCCCAACCAAATGATTTGGACCAGTGCACAAAGCAAAATCCATAAAGACATGGATGAGTGAGTTTGCGGTGGAGTAAATTGAATGGCCTGCACAGAGTCCTGACCTCAACCTGATAGAACACCTTTGGGTTGATGTGCGTGTAAAGGTAGAGATCCCAATACTTTTGACAATATAGCATATGTATGTTTTAAGGAAAGTTTTGAACAAGTTTTACATGCGTTGCAGTGTCATTTTAGTGGTCCATTCCAGTAGGAACTGCCCTTGTTGGGAATCTATCATGTTGTGTCTATAAAATATAACCTCCAGGAACAAAAAATAAAGATAAAAAATAAAAAAATAACATGTCATACTTACCTGCTCTGTGTAATGGTTTTGCACAGAGCAGCCCCGGTCATCTTCTTCTTGGGTCCCTTGACGGCACTCCTGGCCCCTCCCTCCTGCTGAGTGCCCCCAGAGCAAGCAGCTTGCAATGGGGCATCCAGGCAGGCTTGCTCCCGAGCCACAGCTCTGCGTGTTCTTTCATACACAGAGCCGTTCTCTCCTCATGCGCTCAATGGCTGTAATTAACAGCCAATGGCTCCTGCTGCAGTCTTAGCCAAGGAGAGAAGGTAGAAAACCTTCATCCTTTACAAACACTTAAAATATTTTGCTTGATGGCTAGAAAAGATATCAGTTTTTTTTTTTGCATCTTTGCAAACCCAAATACTGCCTGTTAATGTAGCAGTGACATCATAGCTGTGCTGAACATAGCCTGTGTACAGGGCAAGGCTGTGAGAGCAGGCTCCACCCACTACAGGCTGCCTGTGTTCTGTCCGATTAGACGACCCGTCAGAATTGGTAACAGAAGTGATGTTCCGCCGCCGCCATCTTGCTACACCTCGCACTCCTCCACAGTAACGATACACAGAGAAGGGGGCAAGCGGAGATCTTGTTACACCCACCAGAGTTTTGCATTCCACAGTTATTTTTAACAGGAAACGCAGCTTATGAGGTGAAATACAGTATAAAGAAATCCACCAGACTGTTTAGATGTTGAATTTTAAAAGCAGCGGCAAACCTGCTGATCTCACAGGTTTGCTAATCTGACAGATTACCGCTGCTTTTATAATTCAACATGTAAACAGTCCGATTTATTTTTGAAATACTGTATATATACTGTATATTTCACCATATATGCTCCTGTAAAAAATAACTATAAAATGCAAAACTCCGGTGAGTGTAATGCCGCGTACACACGATCAAACAAGCGGGTGGAAAAGTCCGGCAAACTCAAGTCCGCCAGACAATCCCCCCATGTGTAGCCTCCGGCATATTTTTTGACCCGAAAGTACGGCGGACTTGGAAAGAAGTTTTGCACTCCAATCTTCCCGCCGGACTCGCATTTCGGCGGACGTTCCGGCCGTGTGAATGCCAGTCCGCCGTACTTTTGAAATGAGCGGACTTTTCCCGCGCGGAGAAAAGTCCGCTCATTTCGAGCGGGTCTGCAGGTAGGCGGGGCCCGCGAAGGAGACACCGCTGGTCCTGCCACCTGGTATGGACTTAAAGGGGAACCCCAACGCCGAAAAAAATCGGCGTGGGGGTCCCCCCCAAAGTCCACAACAGACCCTTGTCTGAGCACGCTACCGGCCAGGAAAGGAAGGGCGAGCGAGCGCCCCCCCCCTCCTGAGCCGTATCAGGCCGCGTGCATTCAACATGGGGGTGCCTTGGGGAAGGGGGGGCCGCGCGGCCCCCCCACCCCAAAGCGCCTTGTCCCCATGTTGATAAGGACAAGGGCCTCTTCCCGACAACCCTGGGCGTTGGTTGCCGGGGTCTGCGGGCGGGGGGCTTATCGGAATCCGGGACAGAAGAACGGAAGGCGGCGGCGACAGAAGACCGGGCCACCGCCTGTAAAAGAGCTAGAAGAAGGCGCGGTGGCCCGGCAGAAGAACCGAAGAGGGGGACAAGACCCCCGAAGTCGGAAGAAGAGGCCGCGGCGACGAAGAAGAATGCCGGGCTCCTCCGCTAGTAAAAGAGCTACAAGAAGATAGCGGAGGAGTCCGGCGAGAAGACCCCCGAAGACGGAAGACCCCCCGGAGCTGTGCAATAAATTATTTTATCTTGTGTGTTGTGTTTTTTTTGTACTTTATTTTACAGGTGAATGGGTAGGGGTACATTGTACCCCATACTCATTCACATAGGGTGGGGGGCCGGTATTAAAGGGGGCTCCCGGATTCCGATAAGCCCCCCGCCCGCAGACCCCGACAACCAACGGCCAGGGTTGTCGGGAAGAGGCCCTTGTCCTCATCAACATGGGGACAAGGTGCTTTGGGGTGGGGGGGCCGCGCGGCCCCCCCTTCCCCAATGCACCCCCCATGTTGAGGGCACGCGGCCTGGTACGGCTCAGGAGGGGGGGGGGGGCGCTCGCTCGCCCCTCCTTTCCTGGCCGGCCTTGTAGCGTGCTCGGACAAGGGTCTGTTGTGGACTTGGGGGGGGGACCCCTACGCAGATTTTTTTTCGGCGTTGGGGTTCCCCTTTAAGTCCATACCAGGCGGCGGGGCCAGCGACGTCTCCTTCATGGGCCCCGCCTACCTGGAGACGCGCTCGAAATGAGTGGACTTTCCTCCGCGTGTGTGGGCGAGTCCGTTCATTTCAAAAGTAGGGCGAATAGTACGGCGGACTTAGTACGCCGTATTAGTCCACTCAAAAAGTGCCGTGTGTGGGCAAGTAGCCCGTTCGGAAAGTCAGACGGACAGTCTGGCGGAAAGTCCGCCAGACTAAGTACGTCGGACAGACGGCTACGTGTGTACGTGGCTTAACAAGATGTCTGCTTGCCCCCGTCTCGATGTATTGTTACTGTGGAGGAGTATGTGGAGTAGCAAGATATCGGCGATGGAACGTCACTTCCGTTACCAATTCTGAAAGGTTGCCTAATCTGACGGAACACTTGCAGAAAACTGCAGGAGGGGGCGGAGACCAGACCAGTCCCCCTGCACAAGGAGAGAGCGCAGCAGTGAGTAGTCTGTATTACAGGAAGTCTCACACTGGATTACTGCACAGATCTGAAAGAAAACACAAAGCATTCCCTGAATTAAAGCAGACATTCACTTCAAAATATCCTTTTGCCCCTATTGTTTTCTTCCTTCTAAAAAAAAAGCCAACACTTTCTTTAGTGTGTGTGTGTGTGTTTACTTTTTTTTTTCTCAGTCCATTTCACCCACTGCCTAAATCATTGCCTAGGCGAGAATGACATCGCACTGTTCCTGCAGCCTCCTGAGAGAGCCACATCAGATATCTCAGGAAACATTCAGTTAACTACTTGCCGACCGCGGCGTGCCGATTAACGTCGGCACAATGGCAGTGGTGGGTGTACCTGTACGTTCCCTTTAAGAGCCAGGAATAGCAGGCATGCGCCCGCTGCGTACAGCGTGACCGTGGCCGTGCCGGTGGGACCTGCGGACTCGATGTCCGCCGGTCTCCCGGCGATTGTGTCATGGAGCCTCAGAATGGAGAAGTGCCTATGTAAACAACGCCATCCCCGTTCCCCGTTCTGACTTGTGTCATGACAGAGATCACTGCTCCCTGTCATCTGGAGCGGTGATTGCTGTCATGTGACTTGAAGCCCACCCCCCCACAGTTAGAATCACTCCCGAGGACACACTTAACCCCTTCATGCCCCCCCAGTGGTTAACCCCTTCACTGCCAGTGCCATTTACACAGTAAAGCCCCGTACACACGAGAGGACTTATGTCCGACAGACTTCCGAAGGAGTTCTGCCGGAGTTCTGCCGGAGTTCCGACAGAGTTCTGACGGACTTTTCGACTGAGCGGACTTGGCCACACACAATCACACTAAACTCCGACGGATTCGAACGTGATGACGTACGACTGGACTCGAATAAGGAAGTTCATAGCCAGTAGCCAATAGCTGCCCTAGCGTCGGTTTTAGTCCGTCGGAATAGCATACACACGAGCGAATTTTTCGAAGGGACCGGGTCCGGCGGAGTTCCGTCTGAAAAATTTGAAGCATGTTCCATATTCTAAAGTCCGTCAGACTTTGGTGAATCAAAAGTCCGTTGCAGCCCACACACGATCGAATAGTCTGACGGAATCAGTCCGTCGGACTTTGGATGTTGAAAAGTCCGCTCGTGTGTACGGGGCATAAGCAGTGGATTTTTATAGCACTGATCGCTGTATAAAGGACAATGGTCCCAAAATGGTGTCAAAAGACACTTTTGACACCATTATCATTACATGATAATCTGATAATTATAGGCAAAATGTTTGTATTAACTTTTTTGGTTTTTCAGGTCACAGATCTACGGTCCAGTTGTTCGTGTTTATGGTTTACATAGGGTTATGATAATAGTCACCAGCCCAGACGCTGTTAAGGTAACATTACTTGTACTATAAGGCGAAGCTGCAATATTTAATGTCATCTGACCTCACGCTTCAGGCTGAGCAAACGAGTTCTGAAAAATTCCTCCATGCATGGTTAGAATTAGAGAAACACTCCTAAGGCCACATCCATATTAAAGTAGTTGTAAACCCTAATGCCCCGTACACACGAGAGGGATTAAGTCTGACAGACCTCCAAAGGAGTTCCGCCGGAGTTCCGCCGGAGTTCCGACGGAGTTCTGGCGGACTTTTCGACCGAACGGACTTGACCACACACCATCACACCAAACTCCGACGGAGTCGAACGTGATGACGTACGACTGGATTCGACGTAGGAAGTTCCTAGACAGTAGCCAATAGCTGCCCTAGCGTCGGTTTTAGTCCGTCGGAGTAGCACACACACGAGCGGATTTTTCAAAGGGGACCGGGTCCGGCGGAGTTCCGTCGGGAAAATTTAAAGCATGCTTCATTTCTAAAGTCCGTCAGACTTTAGCTTCGCTAAAGTCCGTTGCAGCCCACACACGATCGGATAGTCCGCCGGACTCAGTCCGTCGGAGTTTGGATGTCGAAAAGTCCGCTCGTGTGTACGGGGCATTACAAACCACTTTGACCTACAGGTAAGCATAGATTAAGGCTTACCTGTTGGTCCAAGAAATATCTCCTAAACCTATACGGTTTAGGAGATACAGTGGTGTGAAAAAGTGTTTGCCCCCTTCCTCATTTCCTGTTCCTTTGCATGTTTGTAACACTTAAGTGTTTCGGAACATCAAACCAATTTAAACAATAGTCAAGGACAACACAAGTAAACACAAAATGCAATTTGTAAATGAAGGTGTTTATTATTAAAGGTGAAAAAAAATCCAAACCATCATGGCCCTGTGTGAAAAAGTGATTGCCCCCTAAACCTAATAATTGGTTGGGCCACCCTTAGCAGCAACAACTGCAACCAAGCGTTTGCGATAACGTGCAATGAGGCTTTTACAGCGTCCTGGAGGAATTTTGGCCCACTCATCTTTGCAGAATTGTCCTAATTCAGTTACATTAGAGGGTTTTCGAGCATGAACGGCCTTTTTAAGGTCATACCACAACATCTCAATAGGATTCAGGTCAGGACTTTGGCTAGGCCACTTCAAAGTCTTCATTTTGTTTTTCTTCAGCCATTCAGTGGTGGACTTGCTGGTGTGTTTAGGATCATTGTCCTGCTGCAGAACCCAAGTTCGTTTCAGCTTGAGTACACGAACAGATGGTCGGACATTCTCCTTCAGGATCTCTTGGTAGACAGCAGAATTCATAGTTCCTTTTATCACGGCAAGTCTTCCAGGTCCTGAAGCAGCAAAACAGCCCCAGACCATCACACTACCACCACCATATTTTACGGTTGGTATAATGTTCTTTTTATGAAATGCAGTGTTCCTTCTACGCCAGATATACTTGGACACACACCTTCCAAAGAGTTCCACTTTTGTCTCATCGGTCCACAGAATGTTGTCCCAAAAGTCTTCTTGAGGATCATCAAGATGTGTTGTGGAGAAATTGAGACGAGCTTTGATGTTCTTTTTGCTCAGCAGTGGTTTTCTCCTTGGAACTCTGCCATGCAGGCCATTTTTGCCCAGTCTTTTCCTGATAGTGGAGGCATGAACGCTGACCTTAACTGAGGCAAGTGAGGCCTGCAGTTCCTTGGACGTTGTTGTGGGGTCTTTTGTGACCTCTTGGATGAGTCGTCGCTGCGCTCTTGGGGTAATTTTGGGCGGCCGGCCACTCCTGGGAAGGTTCACCACTGTTCCATGTCTTCGCCATTTGTGGATAATGGCTCTCACTGTGGTTCGCTGGATTCCCAAAGCTTTGGAAATGGCTTTATAACCCTTTCCAGACTGATAGATCTCAATTACTTTCTTTCTCAATTGTTCCTGAATTTCTTTGGGTCTCGGCATGATGTGTAGCTTTTAAGGATCTTCTGGTGGACCTTACTGTGTCAAGCAGCTCCTATTTAAGTGATGCCTTGATTGTGAACAGGTGTGGCAATAATCAGGCCTGGGTGTGGCTAGAGAAATTGAACTCAGGTGTGGACAACCACAGTTATAGTATGTTTTAACAAGGGGGGCAATCACTTTTTCACACAGGGCCATGATGGTTTGGATTTTTTTTTCACCTTTAATAATAAACACCTTCATTTACAAATTGCATTTTGTGTTGTCCTTGACTATTGTTTAAATTGGTTTGATGTTCCGAAACACTTAAGTGTGACAAACATGCAAAGGAACAGGAAATGAGGAAGGGGGCAAACACTTTTTCACACCACTGTATTTGCCCGAAGACAGGCACCATTGTCTACGGCGCATGCATCGTCAATGACGAAGATGCCGCGCGTGTCGGCTGCGCGGAAGTGACGTCATCGCGTCTTCGCCGAATGACAGCGGCGGAGCTGCGAGACCCCACCGAGAAGATGGATGCACCGGACTACAGGGGACAGCGGTGACATCGCTGGCTCCTGTGTCAGGTAAGTGACAAATAATGGGCTACTATGCGATGCATAGTAGTCCATTATGCTTTGCCTTTGCAGGGAATGAAAGAGGAAGTAAACCCATCAGGGTTTACTTCCTCTTTAAGGGGTACATTTTTAACCACTTCAGCCCCGGAAAGGACTTACCCCCTTCCTGACCAGAGCACTTTATGCGATTCGGCACTGCGTCGCTTTAACTGGCATCGTGGCTCCCAAACAAAATTGATGTCCCATAAATAAAGCTTTCTTTTGGTGGTATTTGATCACCCCTGTGGTTTTTATTTTTTGCGCTATAAACAAAAAAAGAGCGACAATTTTGAAAAAAAAAATATTTTTTACTTTTTGCTATAATAAATATCGCCCAAAAATATATGAAAAAAACAATTTTTATTCTCAGTTTAGGCCGATACGTATTCTTCTACATATTTTTGGTAAAAAAATCGTAATAAGCGATTATTGATTGGTTTGCGCAAAAGTTATAGCGTTTACAAAATAGGGGATAGTTTTATGACATTTTTATAAATTTTTTTTTTCTTTAATGCCGGCGATCAGCAATTTTTATCGTGACTGCAACATTATGGCGGACACATCGGAAATTTTTGACCCGTTTTTGGGACCACTGTCATTGATACAGCAATCAGTGCTATACAAATGCACTGATTCCGGTGTAAATGACACTGGCAGTGAAGGGGTTAACCACTAGGTGGCAGTGTGGGGGTTAAGTGTGTCCTAAGGGCGTGTTTCTAACTGTGGGGGGCGTGACTGTGTGTGACACGTCACTGGTCTCTGCTCCGATCACAGGGAGCAGAGGTCAGTGACACTGTCACTAGGCAGAATGGGGAGATGCTTGTTTACATTAGCGTCTCCCCGTTCTTCCTCCCTGTGAGGCGATTGCAGGCACCCCCACGGGACCCGCGGGCCGACTCGCGGAGCTTGCTGCGGGCTAGCACGCACGCCTGCTGGCCGCCTCTTAAAGGGCAATGTATAGGTACTTGATTCTGTCTGGATGAGCCCTTCTGCCGCAGTAAATCGGCGTGAGGCGGTTGGAAAGCGGTTAAAGAAAGGGAGGACCAAAGATGGCCCTAGATTGGACTTTAGAGGCAAAATGGACAAAAGTATGTAAAAATAAACTTTTTATTGATAACAATTATACATAGAGCAGGTATCAAAAGAATTAAAAAACACAAACAATTGACACATTATTAACATGGATATATGGTGTAACAAAATGTTAGCACCATACAGACAACAGTGAGTCCCTGTGCGTCAACACGTTTCGCTGCTTTGTTTCGTCAGGACACCATTCAGGGGTTGTTGGAATGAACAGGTCTCACTATCTATGATCAAACACATCAATCAGACATTGTGTAACAATAACAAATGTAGATAAAAGACATTAGTTGTCATATCCGAGTGACATACAGTTAAAACACATACAACTACCTTGTCAGCATAGAACATCCACAAATGGAAAATTTACACAATGAACGTCAAAAATCACTATATAGATGAGGGAACCTAAAATCACAATACTAGTAACGCATGATGAGCTAAAACAATTAAAATAATAATGCCCATTACTCTCAAAGCCGAGCAATGGTCAATAAATCAAAATAGATGCATGGTTAATAGTGTGGATGGACGACTCTCCCCTGCTGGGTATTTTATTCCTAAAGCGAGCATCAGCAGCTGTCAGAATACCCAAACAGTGCCTGCTTCTGATTGGATGCAGGAGCTGGTTGGTCGACAATGCTCTACCTTGCTTCTTATGGCACAGAAAGTTGGAACCTTGTTTGGATTCCACACAAAACCACTACTTGGAATCTGGAAGATTTACCCCCCTTCATGACCAGGCCGTTTTTTACAATATGGCACTGCGGTATTTTAACTGACAATTGCGCGGACGTGCGGGACTGCGGTATTGCAGCGGACAGTCGGGACACTAACACTTTGGACACTTTAGACACTGGGGGCCAGTGACACTAATACAGTGATCAGTGCTAAAAATATGCAATATCACTGTACTAATGAGACTGACTGGGAAGGGGTTAAACATTGGTGGGCGATCAAAGGGTTAACTGTGTGCCTAACCAGTGTTTTCTCACTGTGGGGGAGGTCCTTTTACTAGGGGAAGGCATTGATCCATGCCTCTACTTTGCAGGAACACAGGATCAATGCCTTCCCTACTGACAGAATGGCGATCTGCCTTGTTTACATAGGCAGACTGCTGTTGTAGCTCGCTGCCTTATGATCGGCGGGTGTCAGCGGACATAGAGTCCGCGGTACCCGCAGTTCAGCTCCTGCTGTTTCTAATCACAATAGGAGCAAGCCGCTGGCAGCAAGCATGCGTGCCCCAGACCCGTAAGTGTCAAATAATGTAGTCGGTACATGATCCGACACAGAACGCCCACCCTGCCTCAGTATATCTTCAGTGGGCAATCAGGAACTGGTTAAAGTATAACTAATTGTATCACTACTCTGCAAGGGTTGCAGATGACTGGGTTCTCCACTTCTGCACAGCCAGGCAACAAGCATTTTCTACACTTTCTCCAGACACAAGGAACAGTCTTTGAGCTTTGTTTTTTTGTTGTTTTATTAGGGGGAATAGAAATTATGAGATGCTCAAAGATGCAAAGCCCAATAAGGACCAGGAACTCTGTCACTTGTAAAGTAGCAAAAAGTGTTATATAGGCTGTATACCAGAGTATCTCCAACCCCACTGTAGACACTGATCCCTATCCTGATACTGCCTGCAGGACAACCAGCCCTCACGGCTGCTCTGAAGATCTCCCAGGGCAAGGGACAGGAAAGAATAAAGTGTAAGTTCACCTTTTACAGAAAATCTTTAAGGTGAACTTGCGCTGGACCCCCTTCCCATTGCACCTGGTCCCGCTAACCTGCAGTCCGAAGATCACCCATTCTGACCAATCGCATTGCCACTTTACCAGTCGGGGATTTGAAATCCTTGCAGCTTTCTCTCCTCTTGGCCTGTGGTGACAGGCCGGGCTAAGCGGGTTCTGATTGGTCGACGCCGCCCATGTGATGCTGCTGACCGATTAGAATGCTCCTATACGTACTTCCTTATGAGGTAAGTTTTTAGGAGCTTAAGCTGTGGGGGATTTCTAAGCCCCGGATAGTGAGGCAGCTTTATGAGGTCTGCTAGCGGGTGATCATCAGTGGGACTGGGGGGGGGGGGGTTGAGGAGGAGATTTTTCTGTAAAGGGGAACTTGCCCTTTAAGCACAACGCTGTCTTCCGGAAAGGCTTGCTACATGTGGAAGTTTCTCCCCTTGTGTATTCCTAGGTGTGCTGATGTACTCGCACTCTCCTCTTTGCTCCCGCTGCTTCTTGGGCAAGATTCCTTTCAAACCGCACTGCTGTCAGGATCTTCCCAAGCCAGACTGAGGCAGGGCCCCCCCAAACCAAGGGCTCCCCTCCAAGTTCACTGACAGTCTCCTCAGCACTCCATCTTCCACCGACTCCCCTGCTGGCATAAGTCATCCATATTTAAGGGCTGGCTCGGCCACCCTGCCAGGCCCACTGCCTGGGGATTGGCCAAGCTCCCCTAAGTATGCAGATCAACTCTCCTGGTCCCCACCCACTAACTTCAAGAAACTTCTTTGAATTTCCAGAACCAGGGGAAGGCACCAGAGACCTGCCGCTGTGAGTCATCCAGTCTGACCTGCAGTAAACCCATGACCCAATTAAGACTCACAAGTTAACTAAGAGTCAAACCATACATTTGCCTGCACTCACACTAGTAGCACACTAGTGGGTGTTGTATACAGTGCCTTAAAGTATTCATCCCCCTTGACATTTTCCACATTTTGTCATGTTACAACCAAAAACGTAAATGTATTTTATTGGGATTTTATGTGATAGACCAACACAAAGTGGCACATCATTGTGAAGTAGAAGGAAAATTATAACTTTTTTACAAATATGTGAAAAGTGTGGGGTGAATTTCTATTCAGCCCTCCTGAGTCAATACTTTGTAGAACCACCTTTCACTGCAATTACAGCTGAAAGTATTTTTGGGGATGTCTCTACCAGCTTTGCACATCTAGAGTGTGACATGTTTGCCCATTTTTTCTTTAGAAAATAGCTCAAGCTCTGTCAGATTGGATGGAGAGCGTCTATGAACAGCAATTTTCAGATTCTCAATTGGATTTAGGTCTGGACTTTTACTGGGCCATTCTAACACATGAATATGCTTTGATATAAACCATTCCATTGTAGCTCTGGCTGTATGTTTAGGGTCGTTGTCCTGCTTGAAGGTGAACCTCCGTCCCAGTCTCAAGTCTTTTGCAGACTTTAAAAAAGTTTTTTTGTATTTGGCTCCATCCATCTTCCCATCAACTCTTACCAGCTTCCCTGTCCCTGCTGAAGAAAAGCATCCCCACAACATGATGCTGCCACCACCATGTTAAACAGTGGGGATGGTGTATTCAGGGTGATGTACCACACATAGCATTTTGCTTTTAGGCCAAAAAGTTAAATTTTGGTCTCATCTGACCAGAGCACCTTCTTCCACATGTTTGCTGTGTCCCCCACATGGCTTTCTTTCAACAATGGCTTTCTTCTCGCCACTCTTCCATAAAGGGCAGATTTGTGGAGAGCACGACTAATAGTTGTCCTGTGGACAGATTCTCCCACCTGAGCTGTGGATCTCTGCAGCTCTCCCGGAGTTACCATGGACCTCTTGGCTGCTTCTCTGATGAATGCTCTCCTTTTGCCTGGCCTGTCATTAGGTTTGCAGTTGTGCCATACTCTTTCCATTTTCGGATGAAGGATTGAACAGTGCCCAGTGAGATGTTCAAAGCATTTTTTATAACTTAACCCTGCTTCCTCTCCACAACTTTATCCCTGACCTGTCAGGTGTGTTCCTTGGCCTTCATGATGCTGTTTGTTCACTAAGGTTTTCTAAAAAAACTCTGAGGGCTTCACAGAACAACTGTATTTATACTGAGACTAAATGACACACAGGTGGATTTTAGTTAGGGGTATCAGCGTAAAGGGGACTGAAAACAAATGCATGCCACACTTTTCAGATATTTATTTGTAAAAAAAAAATTAAAACCATTTATCATTTTCTTTCCACTTCATAATTATGTACCACTTTGTGTTGGTCTATTACATAAAATCCCATTAAGATACATTTACGTTTTTGGTTGTGTAATTACAATGGTTATGGATACTTTTTCAAAGCACTGTAAAGGCATTTTTTTTTTTTTTTTTTGGATAGAGTGGAGAGGGATTAGAACACCTGATAATTTTTTTATTTATTTTTTTCATCCGCTCTACCTGTCCTGTTTACCATTATCAGTGAAAGTGAAATAAAAAAACATATCCCAAATTCTGAGTTGTCTTCAGAAAAGTAAATAGAGGGGAAGTCCTCCAATGGGGACACTTGTTCTGGTGACCTGGAGGTCCCCATGAAATTCCCTTAATTTGCAGGTATTTCCTCTCACTTCCTCTTTTGCTATGGGACATGAAGTGACAAAGATGGCGAAAAAAGAATCTGACGGGTTAGAACCCTCCCTTACCGTAATTTTCCTTTCCTGACACCAAACCATGGCAGCATACTAGTGATAGGCTCCACCTTTCTTCCAAACCCTCAGGACCATTGAATAGCATAAATAAAAGCTTAGTTAGGCCCCACCAGATTCTTCGTAATTAGCTAGATACTGAAACGCACAAGGGAGGGTCCATATGCTGCCATGGATTTGCATCAGGAAAGGAAAATTACGGTAAGTATATGATACAATTTTCCGTTTTCATCACACCACCATGGCAGCATACTAGTGATACATAACAAGTTGACAGGGTGGGTTCTACTTGACAAACACATTTTTTAAACGACCCAGACGTTATGGGTTTTCCATCTCTCAATAGCATATTGCTGCGAGCTCCTCCCTGGAGCCAAATATATGCAACTGCTGTCCTGTTGCTCAACCGCAATATGACTTGATTCTGTGTAGCAAGGCCAAAGTGATAAAAAAAGCTGTTTGAACTTCCAGAACTTTTGAGACTACCCTCCTTGGGTTTGGAATCTCTGCTTGCCTTGACCGACAGCCCCTCGCAGTGCGCTTTTTAGGCTGTCTTGCTGATATGATTCGGAACCATGATCCAGTCCAACAATTCTAATGGTTCATGACATCCTCAAGGGCTTTCCATCACAGCGGACCACGTGACACTGTTAATAACTGTGCCATAACATGGAAATTATGGACATCCACACTGGGCCACTAGGGGCCTTTCATCCCTGTATCAACCATAAGCAAAGCCAGGTAGCGACCTCCGCGAAAATATGCCACTCAATAGGGATATAGGGAGAGAGAGAAAGGCTCCAATAGTGTAGTATTAGGTAAAATCAAAGGTTCAATTTATTAAAATAATGATAGCGCTCTCACATGAATAGAAATATCAAACAGCACATTAGAAAAATGGTGTCCTGGCGACTTCCGCCAGTCTTACGTCACTTCTGGTATTACTTCACGGACGTGCAATGAGTGATACACATATTAGATTACGGTAAGTATAATACAGAGTAGGTAAAACATGATTATTACAACACATCATAGTAAAATTGGTAGCATAATATACACTGTAGCACATGATTAATAATAGTAACATCAGCAGTACACCCAACATGTATAAACATAATAAATATTATATAAGATAAAATTTATGACTCGGATAATTGATACCCATGGTATGCACATGGTTGCTGTGACATGACATCAAATAATGTATGCTTGACGCGTTTCGTGGAAGTTTGTCCATTGATCAGGAGCAGCTAACTAGGAATACCTATAACAAATTAAAAAATTTAAAATTGGTAATTAATGGTAATTAATTCCCACATGAAGAGAGGGAGAAGAGATTCTGGTCCTAACACTCTTACCTATGGGTATAATGTAGAATTGTAATAGAGCATATATGATGACATTGATGATGATAGGAGGCACCAGGGAACAAGTGTATCCTCCCTCCGGGAGCTGAGGCGGGAACCAAATGGCAGCAAGACGGGCAACCCAAGGAACCGTAGGTGAGAAAGAGCACTGTAGTATAAAATGACCCAAGAGGTAGCTGTAATACATAATATTATATAATGGTGAATGATAGGGTATTATACTAGGAACTACAAGATGGAGGATAAGGTAGTAGAAAATAGTGTATGAGTTAGTATAAGGCCATGGTGGAAACACCATGGTGTAAAGGGAGTAAAGAAGTGCAAGGAAATAAGAAGAGTAATAACCCACCAAAAACACCTGTGCCAAAAGTCAATAACAGTGAAATACAGTAATTGTAAGGAAAAATGTGTGGAAAATAATGTAAAAGTGCTGCAGTGAACAAGGTATAAGGTCCAGGGATGCATGGAGATTGAACTTCCGCCAACAAGCCAGCGAGGTCCAACGTCACGCTAAATCATACTGTGAGAGAGGGAAAGGAAGCAACCACATAAAGGCAGCTAGCTCCTACATATAGGTGCCTACTGCCTCCGTCAAAGTGCACACAGATGGTCAGGTGACACATCAGCACGCAGCGTCAAATTGACGTCAGCCGCACAGGCGTGTAGGGCGTGCCGCCGACACGCAGCAAGTGCAAGCCCCCAGTCCCGCAATCAATCAGGATCGAAGGAGTGGGGGACAGCCTCGTCGCAACTCCTGGGAGTGAATGAGATCCACCCCCCGAGTGCTGACCTCTCAAAAAATACGAGAAAAACTGAATATTCCAGTATTGCAAGTAACATAAAAAAATAAACATAAAAATCTGTTTTTTATATATCATTCAGGAAGTTCTGTTGTCACCCACATTCACAAAGGACTTGGTCTACAAGAACGCTTTCAATCTCTTTGGTGTAAGGCAAGTACTGGATTTACAATCTATAAAGTTCCTCTAATCCTTTCCTAATAGACAGTTTTCTTCTCTTTGTTGAAAGGCTTGTACTTCTCTATTCA
Source organism: Lithobates pipiens (assembly GCF_037356315.1). NCBI lineage: Eukaryota > Metazoa > Chordata > Amphibia > Anura > Ranidae > Lithobates > Lithobates pipiens. The sequence continues at coordinate 10,556,912 of NW_027507791.1, forward strand.
TTATTTCTCTTCCAATATCTGCACAGCTAATAATAAACCCAAAACTAAAAATGTTATATATTGCAGCTAGAGCTGCACGATTAATCGTTAAGAATCGTTATCGAAATTTTTTTACATTTTTTTCCCCCTTGCGATCTTGACAAAGTATTTCCCGTTTCTTTCTATGCAGAGAATTCTCTCTGCTCTGCTGAAGCCGCAGCCCTCAAAAGAAAGGGAAAAAAACAACCGGGCAGTCTGCCATGAATCACAACATTCTTTAGCAGTGGAACTTAAAGTGGTTGTAAACCCTTACAACACAATCTAGGCTTACCTGTAGGTCCAAGAAATATCTCCTAAATCTATACGGTTTAGGAGATATTTGCCCGAAGACAGGCACCGCTGTCTACAGTGCATGCGTCGTAGACAGCGGTGCGCAGGCGCACTGAGCGCGGCATCGTCAATGACGAAGATGCCACGCGTGTCGGCTCCTGTGCGCATGCGCGGGAGTGACGTCATCGCGGCTTCACCGAATGACAGCGGCGGAGCTGCGAGACCCCACCGAGAAGTGTCAGGTAAGTGACACATAATGGACTACTATGCGATGCATAGTAGTCCATTATGCTTTGCCTTTGCAGGGAATGAAAGAGGAAGTAAACCCATCAGGGTTTACTTCTTCTTTAAGTATAAACATTTAAAGATTTGTCCTTTAGGCCCCTTTCACACTGGGGCTTAGGCGCCCGTCGGCGGTAAAGCGCCGCCATTTTTAGTGCTCAACTACACTGCAGAGTGCATGAGCATCATGGGAAATGTAGTTCCAAAACATCTGGGGTGCCAAGGTTCGCCGTCACTGCTCTAGGGTGTCTGAAAAAAAAAAAAAAAAAAAAAAAAAAAATATATATATATATATATATATATATATATATATATATATATATATATATATATATATATAAAATGTTTGGGGGTTATAGGTAATTTTCTAGCAAAACAAAAATATTTTAACCTGTAAACACCAAGTGTAAAAACTCCAAAAAACTTTTGTTGAGAAAAAAACTTTCCCCTATGGGTGATCTCTGTATATTGCACAGATTTTAACAAACTTCATTGCAGATTTCTACCATTTCGTATTATGAAAAAATAGCTGTTAGTGTCTCTGTGCGAAGGGAATGTGAATGGAATGATTTTATATTTATCAATCAGCTGCTTCACTTGTTGCAGAGTTCTAATAACGAAAGTGGCAGGGTCTGTATCCCTTTAGCCCCCGTACATGCGGTCGGACATTCTGACAACAAAATCCGTCAGATTTTGTCCGACGGATGTTGTCCATATGCATACACACGGTCGGACAAAGTTGTCAGAAAATCCGATCGTTTGTAACGTGATGATGTTATTTCATTACGACGGGACTACGTTCAGGCTAGTAGCCAACAGCTTTGGTCTAGGAATTTGACCTGAGCATGCGTGGCACTTTGTCTGATCGGAATTCTCTACAAATGATCGGACAAAGTCCGATCGGATCATGCCCAGCTCTAAAACTTTATCGGTCGGATATTCCGACGGAAATAGTCCGATGTAGCTCATACATGGTCGGATTATCCGACAACATGGTCCGATTGGACATTTTCCGTCGGAATGTCCAACCGCATGTACAAGGGCTAAGATGTGATTTCCCTTTGGGAGTGTCTCACCAAAAAATTTCTTTTTTTTTTTCATAGCAGGGGATTCCCAAAATCTGACTTGTATCTTAATGCAGACTTCTGGGGAAATCAGCGAACCAATCGTACAAGCAGGAAATTACATTTGTGGGGGGGGTGTTCCATACACCATCTGTGTACAAAATGTATCCAGGTTTCCATATTGCACTTTACAGAAAATTACAGCGGCTTAGATTGAAAACAAAAAGTGATTTTTAATAACAATTACAATTTAAATTCTTTTTTTTATTATTTGCTATTCCCCCCCCCCCCCAAAAGAGGAGTTACCCTTTAAGAACTGACATTGAGGTGGGAAGGGGGGAGTTGTGGGATGCTGGCAGGGAAGCAGTGGAAATCCCCCCTGTGTATGGCTAGCTTAACACAACCAGTGCCTAAGTAATTCAGCCGCAATTGTTTTACTGATACATGTCTTGCAGGTTTTTGGGGAACGGCCTGGTGACAGATCGTGATTATGAGCATTGGCACAAGCAGAGGAGGCTGATGGATCCCGCCTTTAGCAGGACGTAAGATAAAGCTGAATTGTGGGATAGAATTTCCGTATGTCCTTTGTCTATCCTGCATGAGAAAACAACTGCACTTTGCTTCTGTGAAGGAGCTTCCTGTAATAAAGACCACTCACTGCTGCTTTCTCTCCTTGTGCAGTGTGACTGGCCTTGTCTCCACCCCTCCTGTAGTTTTCTGCAGGCAGCCTGCAGTGGGTGGAGCCCTACACAAGCTACACTATATTATCAAAAGTATTGGGACGCCTGCTTTAAACACACATGAACTTTAATGGAATCCCAGTCTTAGTCCGTAGGGTTCAATATTGAGTTGGCCCACCCTTTGCAGCTATAACAGCTTCAACTCTTCTGGGAAGGCTGTCCACAAGGTTTAGGAGTGTGTCTATGGGAATGTTTGACCATTCTTCCAGAAGCACATTTGTGAGGTCAGGCACTGATGTTGGACCAGAAGGCCTGGCTCACAGTCTCCACTCTAATTCATCCCAAAGGTGTTCTATCGGGTTAAGGTCGGGACATGAAGGGGCCACCTCCAAACTGTTTCCACAAACTTGGGAGTATAAAATTGTCCAAAATGTCTTGGTTTGTTAACTCAAAAAAAGAAACCTGATTCTGGTCCTTTAAAGCAAATTAAACAGCACAGTGCTTGTGCTGTGTAATCTGCCTCCTCTAAACTGTAAAAAAAAAAAACTCCCCTCTCTAAACTGACCACGATCACCAGTGCTACTCAGTCCTGATCACCGTGGTCAAAGTGCGCCCCGCCATCGTACGCTCTATTAGAGGCTGGCATACAACACTGTGTAAATCCTTTCTAAAAATTAGCATTCTAAATAGCTATTTAGAGCTATCTTCAGGCCGGTCACGTTACTCACAGCCTCTTTACAGCTCTGAGACATTGCTTCTGTGGGAGGAGACGAATGGCCACGCGATCTTTCCGGCTGACGCCAGAGGGACGTCAGTAGCCGTGTATCAGAGCTGAAATTCATGTTAGCAGTCCCTGGGATTCAAAGTTGTGAGGTTAGTGGTCTGTGAGGCCCGAAAGCTCGGCGATCGAGAATTTTTGGATCACATGACAGCCAATCACGGTGGTCATGTGATCTTAAGCCCTGCCTACTGGCCTCCTATACCTCTTAAAGGGCCGAGAGGCGCCAGCGTGAAGAGGTTAAGAGAAGTGAAAACCAATGAATAAAAAAGGGGGCATCAGGCTGGAGAGGGAAAAAAAACTAGATGATGCTGGACGTCCTCCAGCTTTGAAATGGGCAGGCTGTGTCTGACTAGCAACAGCATGTATTGCACATTGTGAGAAGCTCATAATGTGCAGTTAAATCAAACTAAGAATTTTCAGTAGAGGCGCCTGTACTCCTGTGTAGAAAGGAAGGTATAGCTGGAGTTCACCTTTACCTTCATATTTTTAGTCTCTAAAATCTGTATTATAGAAGCAGGAAAAACAATGCGGGATATATATATATATATATATATATATATATATATATATATATATATATAATATTTATTTTAATTTTATAATATATATAAAAAAAATATTAAAATGTTTTTTTTTTTTTATTTGCATCAATGTTTGCCTATCAAAAAATAGCTTGTTCTGTGCAAATGGAACAAAATATATTTTTCTCTGACATTCAAGCGTGTGAATACAGAACATACAGCATTGTTTCCACTAGATGGCGTTGAGGAGCATACTTATTTTTATGGTAGTTTGCGCCATCTAGTGACCATGCTGTGTTATAAGTATAGGAAGTAAGTATGCTCCTCATTACCATCTAGTGCAGCCTCTCTCAACCTTTTCAACATGGAGGAACCCTTGAAATAGTTCTCTGGTCTCAGGGAACCCCTGCTAAAAATTAGAAATCTACAGCTCATGAAACATTGATGGTCAGTGGGAAGAATGGTCCTTACACTTGTGGTCATTGGAAAGAATTACCTTCTTAAAAGATAGCTAAAAAGATCAATGGTGTCAGTGGGAACTTATCTGAGAGGTAGAAATTGCCAATGCTGAAGGAACCCCTAACAACCTCTGGAGGAACCCTAGGGTTCCATGGAACCCTGGTTGAGAATCGCTGATCTAGTGGCTATAATACAGTATTTTCAGCTTTCACGTATTTGAATTACAAAGAATATAGCCTGGAAACGTCTGATTATGCCCTTTTCGCACAGTTTTGATGAACAAACAGCTATGCAGAATGCACCTCTCTCTTTCATAGTATATATTTCACTACAGTCTACAGCTACAAGTCTATCATTGCTGGAAACATGTGTCTTCTTTTTTTTGCAGGTATCTGATGGGAATGATGGGGACTTTCAATGAAAAAGCAGAGGAGCTGATGGAGCAATTGGCAGAGAAAGCAGATGGGAAAGCAGAGTTTTCAATGCATGAGATGATGAGTAAAGTAACACTGGATGTCATTGCAAAGGTATCTGAAAAATATTAAAAAGTTGTCCGGAATGCTAAGGGGTTAAAGTTGTAAACCCTGGACTGTCATGCTCATCCTGACTCCTTACATAAAAATCTGCTGATCTGGAATGAGCAAGTAGCTAGTAACTAAAAAAAAAAAGTAAACTGACATTCTTTGTGTTTGTCTCTATGGTGAAGTCCCACAACCAGCTCCTCAGAGAGATCACTCCAGGTCCTCAGCCCTGACACCGCTGAGACCCCAAGGACAGCTAAACAGGCTACATCAGTGGGGCAGCAGCCCCTCTCTTCTCTCCTCCAACCCCAAGGCTTGGCAATCCCCTGAAAAAAGAATCTCTGCAAAGCTCCAGACAATTTATCACCCCCACAGCCACCTTCTGGGCACTCTTATCCAGGGATTGTCCAGGCCATGATAAATATTCAGGCTGAATAAATGAGTTTCTGTATGATATTACAGAGTGGTACTGTGCATACAAATTAGACAGAAAAGTGCAGCATCCTAGAAATTTGATTTAAATTAAAGAAAGAGGGACTTTGGACTTTTTAGGCACAGTAACACAAAAGTTTTATACAAAAATATTTATTAAAGAGACATATCTAAAAAAATATACAAGTCCTTTAAAATCCCACAATTGATATATATATACATATACTCAATATTACAGCTACTGTACAAAACCATATAACTACAGGGAGACTTTGATGATGCAATATCATCATTCCATAATGTAACAAGAATCCGAGAGTATGGTTGAAGAACAGAAAAACGGTAAAGTAATGGTGTTCAAAAATCAAGTTGGCTCAACATGTTGCACGTGCAAACACGCTTCTTCGGGAGCATAAAATATTGTGGCTATCAGGAATGGAGGAAATAGTATAATTAATAAAGTACAAAATGTTATTCTAATATTGAGTATATGTATGTATATCAATTGTTTGATTTTAAAGGAATTGTATATATATTTTTTATATATGCCTCTTTAATAAATATTTTTATATAAATCTTTTGTGTTACTGTGCCTAAAAAGTCCAAAGTCCCTTTTTCTTTCATTTCAAACAAATATTCAGGCTGGTCATTTTAATCTCCCTCACTATGTTTTGGAAGCTTCTTCCAGAGGCAGGGGGAAGCAATCAAACTCCCAGCCTGGGAAACCCTGAACAAGCCAGACCAATCACTGCTCCCTTGATTACAGAAGAAATCCAAAATATTTATGGTGCTACACTTGTCAAGTGGGTTAATTATGCCATATTGCTGATTTATATTCTGGTGTAATCTGTATTATGGAGAAATTCCCAGATAACTAAACAATATCATTGAGATAAAATATATTTTAGTGCATTTTTCAAGATTTCCATTAGAAGGGACCAGATGTCACCAGATCCAATGATGCAGTGTGGTATTTTCAGGTCGCCTTTGGAATGGAACTGAACTCTCTGCATGATGACCAGACCCCCTTCCCTCGAGCAATTTCCATGGTCATGAGAGGTGTGGGTGAGACCCGGAATCCTTTGATAAAGGTTGGTGGGTTTTTGTTGTTCTGGTTGAAATTGTGGCCTGTGCTATTAAAAAAAAATAAAGCTGCACTTTGGCCAAAGCTGGAAGAAGTAATAGGTTCACTTTACTATATGAAACAAAAGCAGCGTGTACTTACCTTTTACTCTTCCTGCATGATAATGGGGACAGCATGTGTACAGACCGGAGAGACCAGTACAGGGATGGTGGGAACGCCTCATAATAGGCACAGCAGGTCTGCAGACCATGGAGCTAAGAGCAGGGATGGCGGGAGCCCCTTATAATCGGCACAGCAGGTGTGCAGACCATGACACTCAGCCCAGGGTTGGTGGGAACTCCTCATAATGGGCACAGCAGGTCTGCAGACCATGAAGCTAAGAGCAGGGATGGTGGGAGCCCCTCATAATGGGCAGAGCAGGTATGCAGACCAGGGAGCTCAGAGCGGGGATGGTGGGAACCCCTAATAATGGGCACAGCAGGTGTGCAGCCCTGGAAGCTCAGTGTAGGGATGGTGAGAACTCATCTTAATGGGCACCGCAGGTGTGCAAACCTCACAGTGCAGGGATGGTGAGAGCTTATAATAATGGACACAGTAGGTGTGCAAACCTGGAAGCTCAGTGCAGGGATGGTGGGAACTCCTCATAATGGGCACAGCAAGTGTGAAAACCATGATGCTCAACTCATGGATGGTGGGACCCCTCATAATGGGCACAGCAGGTTTGATAACCTGGGAGCTCAGTGCAGAGATGGTGATAAAGCGGGAGATAATACAGCATCAATATCATGAATATCCATCCATCCTATTTTAAATTCAGCCATTTTGGTTCCGGCCTCAGTGAGACCTCTCATTATGGGCACAGCAGGTATGCAAACCTGAGGGCTCAGTGCAGGGGTGGGGGGCACCTTACAATGGGCACAGCAGGTGTGCAAACCTGGGATCTTAGTGTAGTGACGGTGGGACCCCTCATAATGGGCACAGCAGGTGTGCAAACTCAGGAGCACAGCGCAGGGATGGTGAGACCCCTCATAATGGGCACATCAGACGGGCAGACCATGGAGCTCAGCACAGAGATCTCACCAATGGTGTTCATGAGAGAATATACATTTTAAACAGGATGTTTAACTCTTCAGTATCTACCAAATATCAGTAAATGTTTTATTATTTTCCAAACAGTACAGCCCAGGAAAACGAGGTTTTATCAGAGACGTCCAGGACAGTGTTCGGCTCCTCCGCCAGACAGGCAAGGAATGCATAGAGAAGAGACAGAAGGCCATAGAGGATGGGGAGGAGATACCCGCAGACATATTATCACAGATCCTCAAAAGCGCATGTAAGTGCAATGTTTGCAAAAGATCATTTACTTTGCCAACAAAATAAGAAACAGATATGAGATTTGGAATGTTGTTTTTTTTTACTGTAACACATTGTAGATGTGCAAAATGTACCTTCATTAGATAGATTTTCTCTGCAGGACTTTTGTTTTTGGCCACTAGATGTCCACAGCCTAATGGCCAGCATCGTTGAGCTTGTTTCCTCAGCCCAGACTGTCTTGGATCTGCCCCCAGCACGTGACTGGACAGTGAAAGTCTAAGCAATACCGTGATGAGCTCATCTCTCTGTCACTCTGCTCACTCATGATGAGTTTAGCTTCACATCAGAAGTTCCCCCATTATATCAGAGAACCCCCTATACGTGAGAAATCCTCCATGACATCAGAATCCCCCTTTAAATCAGAATCTCCCTCGCATCTGAATCCCTCTTTATGGCAGTGTCCTCCTTCCATCATAGTCCCCCTTTACAGCAGTCAACAAAAGAAATTGGTGCAAGGGGGAAGCCAAAGTGTCTCTGGGATGCTGTAAATGCCAATAGCTAATGAAATCAAGTAAATGTCCATAAAATCCATCAGCTGTACACCTTGTGGCTTATTAGGAGGGGGTTTCATCTAAAAAGACCGAATTGTTGCCAACATCCCAAAATGTAGATTCTACAAGGAAAGAGTACCCCCCAGGGACATGGGACTTTTGAGGCAACTTGATAAAGAGATCAATATATATATATATATATATATATATATATATATATATATATATATATATATATATATATATATACATATATATATACATATATATATACATCACCAATTAGGACAAAAAACTGAAATAAATAACAATACAGTTGATATAGTTGAGAACTGTTGGTCTCCTTTGTGCTTCGCCCGACGAGTTTCAGGATTTCAGTATTAATCCCTTCATCAGGTACCGATCCAACTGTACAAGTTTTACACATCGGTGTACATTACATCTGTATATGTACATATGCATTAAAATATTTCAGTATCCGGTTGATTGGTGAGTGATCCCCCCCCCCTTTTCCGTCTCCAACGATGCTCATTCCCTGTCCATGGTTTTATATATTCAGACCTCTATTATATTTTATTATAGATTGTCATTTGTTTAATTTCTCCTGAAAGAAATTTCCCTGATGAAGGGATCAATACTGAAATCCTGAAACGTGTCAGTGAACCACAAAGGATACCAACAATTCTCAACCATATCAACTGTATTGTTTTTTCTTTCAATTTTATGTCCTAATTGGTGATGTGTGCACCTATTAGTTTTTAATATTACCTCAATAAATTTTGTTAATTTTTATATATATATCTTGATCTCTTAATCCAGTTGCCTCAAAAGTCCCATGTTCCTGGGGGGTACTCATTCCTTGTAGAATCTACACTTTGTGGCAGCTCTGTGAGCAAGTAAGAAGTGACTTGAAGTAAGCTAGGGAGAAAACACACGCGCCAATCTTAGTGTAGTGTTTTGTAATTTAATAAATAAATCTATCCAGAAATTTACTCAGAAAGGTGAATTATAAAAGGACATGTTTAACTGCAGGGTTTCCCCATTCATGGAGTGGTGTGTACTGCGGCTGTAGGCTCCGGGGGGGCGCCATTGGATTCTGGTGCCTCCTGGGGCTGTGGAACGCAAGGGCGACAGATGCTGACGTCACTTCCCGGATGTGGGGTGTTACCAAGGCGTTGCGTTTGCAGAGCATTGGCTCCTCCTTCAGGCCTAAGCAGCGCCATCTTTGATGTGGGATTTTATACAGAGGATGCAGGACAATGCCCGGTTCTAATGTCTGGCAGCGGCCCTTGAGTATACAACTTACACAATTCCATTTCACAATCATATATAGAAACAAATACTAAAATAACCATATGTATATACTAAACTATTGTCAATGAAAACAATGAATAGAAATCAAAAACTACAGCTACATACAAAAAATGATGTGCAGACCCACTGCCAGCTTTCACCATGGAAGCCACCAATCTTACAAAGTGGGCAAAAGAGGCTGGTATTATTACTAAACAAGAATTGTCTTTCTTCAACAGATTTCTATTCCACACCCTATTTTTACCACAAAAATACACAAAAACTCAGATAATCCACCTGGTAGACCAATAGTGGCAGCAATGGAAAGCATCGCCAATCCTTTCTCACAATACATTGACCAGTTCCTTCAGCTGCTTGCACAAAGCCTTCCTTCATATATAAAGGATGGAGTACACCTCCTGGAACAACTTAAGTATTATACATGGGAATCCACTTACATGTGGGCTTCATTGAACATCAGCTCCTTATATACGTCCATCTCCCACTCAATAGGTCTCCAAGCCATCACACAATTCCTAATGGATAACCCAACGCTCAATCCCTGACAGGCACAATTCATAGTGGAGGCAACTGAGTTTTGCTTGACGCACAACTAATTACAATTTGACTCACCTTTGTGAGTAAATTTATGGATGAATTTACACTCAGATTGGCGTGTGTTTTCTCCCCTTTACAGCAGTCTCCACCTTCCATCAGAGCCTCCCTTTACAGCAGTTTCCTTCTTCCATTAGAGCACCACTTTACATCAGAATCCCCCCCTTGAAATATTCACCACAGCACAGCTGTGCCAGCATGGCAAAGGTGGGGAGTGGAGCAAGTCTCTACAGAGACAAAGCGGTGCTGGGTGGTGGAAGAGCAATGCTGGAAGGAGGCAGAGCGGTACTGAATGGTGGCAGAGCAGTTTACATCAGAGTCCCCCCTTGAAATATTCACCTCCGCACAGCTGTGCCAATGCAGCAGAAGTGGGGGGTGGAGCAAGGCTGTACAGAGGCAAAGCAGTGCTGGAAGGAGGCGGAATAGTGCTGGACAGTGGCTGAGCTGAGCTGCTGGAAGGGGGCAGAGCAGTGCTGAAAGGAGGCATATCAATGCTGTTGGATGGTGGTAGAGCAGTGCTGGATAGTGGAAGAGCATGTTCTGGATGATGGCAGAGCAATGCTGGATGGTGGTAGAGCAGTGCTGGATGGTGGTGGAGCAGTGGTGGAAGAAGGCATGGCAGTGCTGGAAGAAGACAGAGCGGTGCTGGAAGAAGGCAGAGTGGTGCAGGATGGTGGCAGAGCAGTACTGGAAGGTGGCAGAGTAGTGCTGGATGGTGGAAGAGCAGTGCTGGACGGTGGAAAAGCAATGCTGGAAGGAGGCAGAGCAGTGCTGGATGGTGACAGAGCAGTGCTGGATGGAGGCAGAGCAGTTCTGGAAGGCGGTAGAGCAGTGCTGGAAGGTGGAAGAGCAGTGCTGGACGGTGGCAGAGCAGTGCTGGACGGTGGCAGAGCAGTGCTGGACGGTGGCAGAGCAGTGCTGGACGGTGGCAGAGCAGTGCTGGACGGTGGCAGAGCAGTGCTGGAAAGAGGCACAGCAGTGCGGGACGGAGGCAGAGCAGTGCTGGATGGTGGCAGAGCAGTGCTGGATGGTGGCAGAGCAGTGCTGGATGGTGGAAGAGCAATGCTGGACAGTGGAAGAGCAGTGCTGGACAGTGGAAGAGCAGTGCTGGACGGTGGAAGAGCAGTGCTGGATGGTGGCAGAGCAGTGCTGGATGGTGGCAGAGCAGTGCTGGATGGTGGCAGAGCAGTTCTGGAAAGTGGTAGAGCAGTGCTGGAAAGAGGCAGAGCAATGCTTAATGGTGGCAAAGCAGTGCTGAACAGAAGCAGACTTCTTAAGTAATCCTCTTAATGCTGGGGGTAGCTCTGGATGCAGCCCACCCTAGCTTAACATAATCCATTTCCATGGTGTGGGTGAGCTGGCCCGCCTGCACCTTGCGAATGCATGAATACTATTTTATGGGATAAACTGTATCAGGGCCCGGCCTGTGCACTTTTGCTGGGCCATTTATTTATTTTATTTATTTTCTCCCACGTTATGTCTCTCTTTCATGTGTGTTTTCTCACTGGATGGAGGGTGTGAGTTCTCGGGCTTCCGCTTGCCCTGACATCTAGGGGGAGCATCTGTGGCCCTTAGGTTTCTTCCTCGCCGGCCCCTGGGGGGTCTCTGTTCAGGAGAGCCCCTCAACCAAGTATACGATGGTCGGCTTTGGCTGACCTAGAAGAACGAGGTCTGCCAGGCCTTCTAGCTAGGCAGACCATGGAAACCCTTTGTCCCTGCCAGGAGCCTTGCACCCCAGGGGGATCGGGGAGAGGTCCTATGCCTTTGGGCAGTAGACTACTGCACACCCTTAAGTGCACTTTTTAGTGTGCATTTCAAATGCACATTTTTTGTTCACTTAATGATTTTTCCATTCCAGGTTTTTGCACCACCGCGGACTTAAGGAAAAAAAAAAAACCTGTATCCTGTATGGAAGCAATGTGAGAAGTAGCTTTTTATCTTGAAATACAATTATAATATGAATGGGTCTCAACCCTATGCATATGCCAAACCCTAATAAGCCACTGAATAGCATAACATTATGACAGCATGTATGAGATCCATGATGCCCACATAACATCACATGTTTTTTGTCCTCGCAGCTCTGGAGAAAACATGTGATATGGAAATGTTGTTGGATAATTTTATCACCTTCTTCATTGCTGGTAAGTAAAAGCTTGATCTTACAAATAACACTCCATTAGCACGTCTTCTGCTGTAGTTATTGTTTTTATTAATTTCTAGGACAAGAGACGACAGCCAACCAGCTATCATTTGCAGTGATGGAACTGGCACGAAACCCAGAGATATTAGAGAAGTAAGTCACTGAGAAGCCTTAAGAAGGTGCAAACAAGGTGGCAGTACAGAGCCTTGTGTACCCCATAACATCCTTTAAAATGTTCTTGCTTTTAGATTTGTCGCTCTTAGGAGGGAAATTTTGTCCACTTCTGCCTTGTTTTTTTTTTGCTTATATATTATATCACATGTAGAGAAAAATTAGGTACCGATCACTGGCTGGGTTCATTCAAAAAAGCAAGTGGCTGGTAAATATGACTTATTTCTCAGCCCCTTCCCCACTCTCCATCCTGAAAGCAGCAGCAGCAGCTGGCAGGGGAGCAGGCAAGCCTGCAGGGTGGGGACAACCAGGGAAAAAAGGATGGTGCACAGAGAGGGAGGTTGCTGCAGCAGCTGAAACTGGCAAGAAGGGTATGTGGAGAAACTGGCTTTTAGCTGCTGCAGGGAGACACACAGGGTTTGCTTTCTCTAATTGCCCTCTCTTGCTCGTACCTGATTCCTCCGCTTCCTAGGCCCCTCTGATGTCCTGGGTGCTCCCCCCCTTATCAGCGGCCCTGTTAGTTTGTGGTACGTGGTGTGCTGTTGCACAAGTAGCAGGCATTGGAGAAGTGTGTTTTTACAATGGAAGTGATCATGGTACAGTGGAGAATAGCACCAGCCCAGTGGTGGTCAGTGGAGAATAGCACCAGCCCAGTGGTGGTCAGTGGAGAATAGCACCAGACCAGTGGTGGTCAGTGGAGAATAGCACCAACCCAGTGGTGGTCAGTGGAGAATAGCACCAACCCAGTGGTGGTCAGTGGAGAAGTATACTGTATGTACCAGTACACTGACAAAGAAGTGGCTGTGGATGCAGTATATTTAGATTTTGCCAAAGCGTTTAATACAGTTCCCCACACATGACTCATGTGTAAGGTAAAGTTTACAGGATTGGAAAAATTTGTTTGCAAATGGATAGAAAACTGGGCAAAATACAGAATTTAGAGAATAGTGGTTAATGATTCTGACTCTGAATGGTCCAAGGTTATTAGTGGTGTACCCCAAAAATACCATTTCAGTGTTTGCAGATGACACCAAGCTATGCAGTAGAATAACGTCCTTACAGGATGTCTCCAATTTACAAAATTTTATTTATTCTCTGGAGAAGAAGAGATTAAGGGGGACAGGGCAGTTGCAAGGATTTTTGACACCCTAGGCGAAACCTAATTTTGCCACCCCCCCCTTGGCCCTGCCCATGTATACCCCACCTTTTTAATGAAGCACCCATCATATGCAGCCTCATCAGCGCCCATCAAATACAGCCTACCAGCACCCATCAATGCAGCCTATAAGTGCCTATCAATGAATGTTTGCTTGCTTCCATTCATTTGCGAGTTGGGACACAGACACAGTTCTCCGCCGCCGCTGAGCCTCTGACCCTATGCGCAAATGGAGCGGTGGCTGCCTGCTGATGCTGAAACTTAGTTGCTTGTTGCTGAGAAAAGAGGGTAGGAACATAGTGCGCCCTAGGCAGCTGCCTAGTTTGCCTAGTGGTAACACTAGCCCTGAAGGGGGGATATATATCGCCTTGTATAAATACATAAGTGGTCCATATAGTGAACATTTGTTGTTGAGTTATTCACTTTAAGGTCATCAGAGGACACTCTTTACATATGGAGGAAAAGGGATTTAATTTCCAAAAAAGGAAAGGTTTCTTCACAGTAAGAGCTGTGAAAATGTGGAATAGACTCCCGCCAGAGGTGGTTCTGGCCAGCTCAGTAGATTGTGTTAGGAAAGGCCTGGATTCTTTCCTAGATGCACATAATATTAGTGGCGGCCCATGCATTGTAGCCGCATGGGCGCCACCCCCCCCCCAAACCTCTACATCCCTCCCTATTCATGTGTCTGACCCCTTTCAGCACGCCGGACACATGAAATACTATGGTGGGGATAGGCGGGGGGTGTATATTTTGAAGCACGTGATCAGAGACCTCAAAATAGGGTGGGCTCAGGGCGCAGAGCACTGCGTCCCGATCCCACTCTTTTGCGAGACATAGCAAATTAATTTTCACTATTTTCACATTAACGTTCCTCCCTGCCAATCAGGAGACAGGTCAGTGAGACCTGTCTCCTGATTGGCCAAAGCATTAGGCAATGCATTTGATGGGCACGGTGGCTGCAATTGATGGGCACAGTGGCTGTAATTGATTGGCACAGTGGCTGCAATTGATGGGCACAGTGGCTGCATTTGCTGGCATATTGCAATTGATTTTTTTTAAAAGAATTTTTCATTTTATTTGTGCCCCCCCCAAAAGTTTTGAGCACCAGCCGCCATTGATATAACTGGATACTAATATTTATACAAGCTGATCCAGGGAATATCCGATTTACTTTTTTTTCCCCCTGCTGGAGCAAATTATATTTTTTGTGCCATCCTCTGGATCAGTTGTGGGTAATGGATTGTGTATATATAGGATTGTATATGGAGCTGCTGAATGTTGTGGTTCGTCTGTCACCCTGCCCAGCCAGGCACACACTTTTCACTCACTCAGAGTCAAGAAAGCAGTCCTTGCACTTGTTTTCATGTTTTATTGAGGGGAATTAAACTTGAATAGGGATGGGGAACTTATGAGATGCCCAGGTGATTAAAGTCAAAGTTGGAACTACTATATACATCACAGTATATACACTCCTCTCTCCTCCTGCATATTGCTTCCTTTCTCTTTCCAGACTAGCTAGCACTGTAGGCCTGACACTGGCTCAGCCAGGTCCAAAGCAAAGGCCCTTTACAGGCAGGGACCGCGGGCCCCTATGGTGTTGCAAAAATAGAAAGTTCCAGTGCTAGTTGTCCCTGTGGCTACTGCTCCCAGCACCACCTCTTCAGGCACTGCCAGCCCTCCTGGCTGCAGCTGCCTTGCTCCACTGCCCGTGTCACCACCATCCTTCAGACTGGCTCTGCACCCATCTGTCAGGAACCATGAAACAGACAGAGACAGAAGTACAATCAAATCACACTTGTTTATTAATAAAAATAAAAAGGTAAATAGGAAAAAGCGTAGTCAAGCATAGCCAGAGTCCAGTAGCCAGATCGGTTAGTCAGCCAGTCCAAAGTTCATAAACCAGATCAAGTAATCAGCCAGTCCAGACGTCAGGGATCCAAGGAGAGCAACTGCAAGCAGGATAGAAGCCAGAAGGGATGTCAGCAAGCCAGTCTTGAAACAAACAGCAGGAGATGGTTCCTAATGATGTGACCAACGCGAAGGCAAATGAAAGAGTGAGATGTAAGGCTTTAAATAGGCAGGTCAGACGAGCATCATCCGGAACAGCTGGTAACTGTGGAAAGAGAAGAGAGCTGGCAATTAGCCGACAGCTGAGCGGCCAGTCCAGAGAAAGAAGGGCTAAGCCAGCCCTGACACCATCCCAGACTGCTGCATCCCAATCCTCTCAGTTTTGCCTCCCAATCCTCCCGATGGGGGTATCACTCCCCAGCCCTCCTGGCTGCCTCTGTGGAACTCCTGGAGACCTGCCTGGCAGTGTTCTCCCGCTGTCCTCTCTTGCTCCTCCTGTGCCTCCTGGCCAGGAATCCTCCGTGGATTGTAAGAGGGCCCCATCTGCACCTGAGCCCAGGCCCAAGGTCACCCCCCCAGACTGGGGAGCTCCCTCAGATGCCCCAACAGCCTAACACTCCATCTCAATCTTCCAGCGGATCAGCTCCTCCCCATCTGGGCTGATCCTGGGTATTTAAGGAAACCTTCCACCTGCTAATCCAGATTGGGATTGGTCAGGGCACCTTGGAACACTCCAGGTGGCTCAACCTCCCCTCCCACCTCCCTTTCCAGAAAGTATCAGAAGATTCTGGAAAGAGGTCCTGGTGACACCACCTGTGAGTCACCCAGCACTACTCTGAGCCACTCCCAACCCAGATCACAAAAAACACACGGCAGCCAAGCCTGAAAATGTACCTACTCTGGAAAAAAACCTACACTATTTTTCTAGCACACTAGAGGGTGCTACATGTATTGTTTCCCCTTTTATTGATTGAACTGGATGAACGTGTCTTTTTTTTCAACCAAACTAACTATGTAATTATGTTATTAAAGGTTAGTGGAGAAATGCGTCAGTACACTTGAGATCTATGTGTATATTAAAGCTTAAAAAGCAAACTAAAACAAAAAAGAAATGCTACTCTAAAAGGAATAAAATGAATTCTAAATTAATCCAGATCAAGCATTTGCAAAATGCACTTCTAGCTCAAATTTATACATTTAAGGTATATATTCTATTGCTGAAGTTATCTATTTTTTTATTAATTTTTTTGTAAAGAAAATTTATGTTAAAATGTATTTTACTCAGAATTCAGGCTGAAGTGGATGAGGTGATTGGTTCCAAAAGGGACATTCAATATGAAGACCTGAGCAAACTGAATTATCTTTCCCAGGTATGTAAGAACCTTTTCTATATGTAAGTAGTTTAATGTTTTGCTGCAATATAGGTTCCAACGTTATATACGGCTGGAATACATTATTATTATACTGTAAGGCTGGGTTCAACACTGGTACTCTGTGCGATATTGCATGTGTTTTGCACCGCACTGCAGTGCAAATCATAAGCGATGTCTGTGCAATGCGAATTCAGCCATACAGATTGTATGGTCGAATTTGCATCACATTTGGACCTTTTTTGGTCCGCACCAGAATCGGGTCACATGGATGTTCACAGTCATGCGATCTGATTAATGTCCGAACTGACAGTTTGCACTGCGAAATGCGAACCGGTCTGGGGATGTCATTAACTTTGTATTGGCACTCCTAGCAGTTCACATATGGCAGGGTGAACTACCTTCGAGTCGGGTGCGATGCGGGAACCCGTCCTGGATTCACACGGGTTCTCGCATCGCACCAGTGCGAACCAAGTCACAGTTCACTTTTTTTTGGGACAATTGTAGTCTCCCTGAACTGCTTACCATTCCAGATACGGACCCATGGGTCACCCGGGCATACTATACCTTCACCAGGTAATGGATAACACAGGGGTTAAATCATTCCAGGCGCTCAAGATGGCCTTTAACTTGCCCAATACAATGTTTTTTCGTTTCCTCCAGCTCCGCCATGCACTGCAGACCCAATTTGGGGGGGCTGTGCCTGATCTCCAACCCATACAGCTGGTGGATGTGCTGACTGGGGAGGACCCAAAAAAGTTGACATCTATCTGCTACCAGGCTCTTAGCTTGGCCGCGGCCGTGGAATCTTCCAAAAGGTTGAGGGGGAGATGGGAGAGGAGATGGGTTTCTCCCAGGCTGGCTTATAGACTTGACAACTTGTATATACTCCATCGTTCATATCTAACCCCGGCCCGTATCGCCAGATAAAACCCACAATGGGACCCTAGGTGCCCAAGATGCAAGGATCAGAATAGCTCCTTCTATCATTTGCTCTGGTCCTGTCCGACAGCCCAATCATACTGGGAGCAACTGGTCAAATTCCTCCATGATGACATGCGCTCCCCATTAATATTATGCCCCAAGCAGTGTTTATTAGGCATCCTTCCTGATGGTGAACAGAATAAATCCCTCCACATATTTATGCAGGAAACGTTCACAGCCCGACTATTGATAGCCAGGAAGTGGATGCGTACTAATTCACCAACATTGCGGGAGTGGGTTGTCACAGTCAACCAATCTCCACCTTACAAATTAGTTATTTATAAACACAGGGGTTGCCCAAAAAATATCACCAAAATTTGGGACCGCTGGCTGGAAATGCCATCAACGGCAATGGGCACGGAAGATGATTGACCCAGCTTAATAATATTGGAGGGGGGACCTCTAGTGCAATGCAGATATATGGTTTTGGCAGCGTCACTCTCTTGTGGCCTGAACATGTTTGCCCATAGCAATCCTGGGTGGACGCCTGGAAGACATACTAGAGGATTGATGTAATGTGATGTAATACGCTTAATATATGCAGACACACCAAATAATGTACTTGAAGTTATCATTGCCCATCATACTATACATGATGTATCCTCTGACCCTATGTATGTAACATGTACACGCATTGCTCTGTTTTCTTTGTTCTTTCTTTTGTTGTACTCCCATTTTCCAGAAATAAAAGTTTCTCTTGTATTAAAAAAAATAAACACAGCACTCCTGCTCAGGCCTGAGGCTCAGCACCTCTGTGCTTGCAGCTTCGTGCTGCACTGGCTCCGTCCTGACTCCTAGGTCAGACCTCCTGTCCACCGGGCGGAGTTCTCTCCAAGAATGAGCGCTGACCTCTTTTCCTGGGATGATTATGAAGCCAGCGCACATGTGTGCAATTAGCAAGCCTACCAAAATCAGGCATGCATTGCTCATATGTGACACGGGGTTGCATCGCCACAACTTATTCTATTCTTTAATAAAATGTTTGAACAAGGAAAATTATAAATGTGCATGTATTACATTTTTTGCATTCAGGCCTGCAGTGCATTGTACAAAGCTCCCAACTGTCCCTGAATTTGAAAAAAGTCCCTCTGTCCTTTTTTCCTCCTCATTTATCCCTCATTTTGGACTGATCCATATAGTTGTATATAAAATGCACTATTTATCTCTCAAAAAATGTTACACAGTGCTAAACCTTTCATCCAGTTTCTCAGTTGCTGCATTTGTACAATTCAAAAGCCAGTATAAAGGAATAGTAGTGGTTAAAAAAAGCACTTGTGGGTTTAACTTATCCTTTTTTTTGTATAATTCTCCTTTAAGGGGGCATGACAGAGGGTGTGGCCTATGCCTGCATACTTTTGCCAATAGGTGTCCCTCATTCTCATCTCAAAAACCCAGGAGGTATGCATTGTATCAGTGTCTTACATGTGCAATGCACAGGCTTTTTTACCCCCCAGCCCCAGGTTCACACAGAAGTATTTATCTTCAGCGGTCGTATATGGGACTTGTAGTATTTTTATTCACCCATCCCTCTGTGGGTGAAGCCTTGCACTATCATGCTAAACCCAAAACACAGCAACTACCAAGAGCAGGAATCATCCTGGAATTTGAGTAAGGGGGGGCGGTTTGGGTTTTGGGGGCTGGTTTGTGCGACCGTGCTTCATGTTACTTGCACCCTAAATATGAGTGTAACATGACATGTATCTAAAAAATGGACAATGGTTTTTAGATACATATGAAAATTATAATTCAAATAATTTTATCCGTGTGTGCTAGTGCAACCCTCTCTTCAATTTTTATTAAAGTGATCTGTTCCCCAGGGACAAGTACATGTAGTACTTTGTCCCATCTTCTTATATGCTGTGTAAAGCTAGCTGTGAAATCAGATGGGGCGTCCCTTCTCCCTCCATGGTTGTCTGACAACACAGCTAGCAAGAAGATGGTTGCTTCAATAGATGGCACTTTTCTTCTCTGTCTCCAAGCACTTGCCTTGGGTAAGCTCCTCATGAGTTATTGGAGGCAGAAAAAAGTGCCATCTTTTAAAGCTACCTTGCTACCTGTGTAATTGGATGGCCATGGAGGGAGAAGGAACGCCCTGTGCAACCCTCATCTCTCCATGGCCATCTTACAACACAGCTAGCAAGGAGGCTTCAATAGATGGCACTTTTCTCGGACTCCAAGCACTTGCCCTAGATAAGTTCCTGATGAGTTCTTGGAGACGGAGAAAAGTGCCATCTTTTAAAGCCGTTGTCTCCTTGCTAGCTGCATAGTCAGATTGGGCGTCCTCCCTCCTTCCACAGCTGTCCGACCACACAGCTAGTAGGGAGGTGGCTACTTTAAAAGCTGGCACTTTTCTCTGCCTTCAAGAAAAGTGGCACCTATCGAATCAGCTGTCTCCTTGCTAGCTGTGTTGTCGGTTTGCCATGGACAGATGTCCTTGTGTCGAATGTGTCAAATACTCGTTGCACGCTGTGGTTCCTCCTTTTCAGTGCCCTACTTTGTACAATAAACACTTCATGGTATTTACACTCCATTTTTCAGGTCCTGAAAGAGACTTTGCGTTTATACCCCACGGCACCCGGCACCTCCCGCATCCTGGAAAAGGAAATAGTCATTGAAGGGATTCCTGTTCCTGCAAACGCCACTTTAGTGGTAAGTGAAATGCTTGAGAAAAATAGCGCACAGAGCAATCAATCAGATTACAGATTTCATTATTCTAGTACAGGTTGGAAAACAGAATCTGCCCCTGATTGGATGATGGAAGTTGCACAGACACTCTTGTTTTTTTTTTTGTTTTGTTTGTTTTTTTGTTTTTTTCCTTTTAAATAAATTGATTGCAATAGCTATGTACAATGTCCATGCTAGATGCATTTCATGGGTTACTCTATAACTTGTCCACTGTAGATGGGGCAGAGTAGCTCATTCTATGTTTTTTAATTGTTTGCTCCTTTAGAAACAGTTTTCTTTCTGAGTTGTTTCTTTATGGAGTCATAAACCCATACTAAACATCTCCCATACTCATTCCCAGTACATGAAACTTGACTCTGTTGGAGCTGCAGTTTGAAAAGGTTGTTGATAAGGTTTGTGGTAATAATCCATTCTGCATCTTTCTGCCATTTTTTGAAAAAAAGAACGTTTATTGAGCATACAAAATACATAGGATAACAGTAACACATATGGGGTGCAACATACACCAAATATACGGATAAAAAACAGCTGCTAACAATACCACAGGCTGAAAAACACAAGGAGGGGGGGGTTCTTTGTTTACAGGTTGCACATTACATAAAAAGCAAGGGACAATACAGTGTGTTCAGATATGGGGGGAAAAGAGGAACTCAGAGGTTGGGAGTCATATGCCGAGCCATAGTACATTCTACTCAAAGTAATTCGCAGAGAGGAGCAGGAAACCATTATTATGAGGGCGGGAAGCCCACCTACAACCACGGAGACAGCTAGACTCGCCGGGCCGAACCCGGGTAGGTGTAAGGAGGCGTACAGACCACAAACTACACTAGTCGGTACATGTATCTGAATCCCCCATCCATTTATCCCACAGCTTGGCAAACTTGCTCGGGCAGCCTCTATGCATATACAGCAGTTTTTTATAGGGGAGAGTGGCATTGACAGCCGCCTTCCATTGTCGGGCGGTGGGGGGCGCAGAGCGCAACCAGGTGCGGGCTATCTGCAGTCTGGCTAGGTATAGGGTCTCCTGTAGGAAAACAGTCGGGATCCTTGCCTCCTCGGATACGGGGAGAATCCCCAGCAAACATTGGCGGGGGCATAGCGTCAGAGGGGAGCCCATTTGGTCGTGAAGGAAGTCAACAATTTGCTTCCAGTAAACCTGCAACTCAGGACAGGACCAAAGGAGATGGTAGAACGTGGCCTGGGGATCACCACATTTAGGACATGCTGGATCATAGCCAGGTCTAAACTTGGACAGCCGCCCAGGGGTCAGGTATGACCTATGTAGCATGTAGAGGTGTGTAAGTCTGTCAGAAAGTTTCGGGGAGACCAGCTTAGGGGTGTCAAGTGCAGTTTCCCAGTCCGCGTCCTCGATAACCCCCACGTCGGCCTCCCATCTAGCCCTAAGTCGGTAGGCGCGGGCGGTCGCCCCAGGCGTGAGCAGGTTGGTGTAAAAAAAAGAAATCAGTTTCTTAGGGTCATCACCTAGCACGGCTGTTGCTATCGGAGGTGTTTCAAGCCTGGGGATATGGGAGCCAAACTGAGAGCTAAGGGCATGGCGGAGTTGAAGATACCTAAAAAACATTCTATTAGGGAGGTTGAAGTCAGTTTTGAGGGCCTGGAAGGGTCTGACAGAGCCATTGGTAATAACCTGGGACAGAAAGATAACGCCCCCGGCCAGCCACACAGAGCGGTCGGGGATCGTAGAGAGTTCGGGAAGTAGGGGATTGTCCCAAAGGGGGGTGTGGGAGTGAAACCTAGGGGCCCCAGTAATGGACGTGGCCTGCTGCCAAATCAAACAGTGGTGGGACAACATGTCTCTCATCGGGACGGAAGGTCCCCCGGAGCCACGCATAAGGAGACGGAGTGGGTGTACGACCAGAGTGTGGTGCGGGGAGCATACCAGTGAGGCATAGCGATCTTTGTCAATCTGATTGAAATAGTAGAAATGGGACAGTTGAGCGGCCAGATAATAATAGTACAGGTCTGGTAGGGCGGTGCCGCCCAGGTGGGTAGGGCATTTCAGAACACTCCATGAGAGCTTGTGTCGAGACGAGCCCCAAACAAACGTGTTTAAGATGGCCTCCAAGGATTTGAAGGTTCTGAGAGGGATGCGCAGGGGAGCATGCCAAAACACATAGAGCAGCTTGGGGAGGAGAATCATTTTGACCAAATTTACACGGCCCATCACCCCAAGGGGGAGACGGGACCAAGTCTGGGTTTTTTGCTTGAGCAGGGTGAATAAGGGTTCCACATTTAAAAGGGTGTAGTCAGTCAGCAATCGTGAACATTGCACTCCCAAATATTTCACCTGACTTGCCCTGACCAAGGGCATTGCCGCCTGATCAGCGGACGGGGCACCCAAGTCTAAAGGGAGGATCTGGGACTTGGACCAGTTAATACGTAGTCCAGAGTATTCCCCAAACTGCTCTATCAGTCGCAGGGCTGCTTGCAGAGAGGGACCCGAGTCTTCGAGGTATAATAACATATCGTCAGCGTATAAGCTGAGGGTTTCCGTCAAAAGGCCCGAACGCAGGCCCTTAATCTGCGGGTGAGCACGAATGGCAATGGCCAGCGGCTCAACCGCGAGGGCATACAGGAGGGGGGATAACGGGCAACCCTGGCGAGTACCCCTAGACAGAGGGAAAGGATCCGAGATCCTGCCATTAACCTGGATCCGGGCAGTGGGAGCGCTATATAAAAGCTGAATCCACTTAATGAAGTTAGGGCCAAAGCCAAAGTTAGTCAGGCATTCCCATAGATAACTCCATTCAACGGAGTCAAACGCCTTCGCGGCATCTAGACTCACGACTACCCGGGAGCCGATGTTATCGTGAGTGGCCTGCAGATTCATAAAGAGTCTGCGGAGATTGAAGGCAGTATTTTTGTTAGGCATGAACCCCGTTTGATCTGGATGTATAAGGCTGAGGACTACTTTATTGAGTCGCAGGGCCAGAATTTTAGCCAGGATTTTTACATCCAGCTGCAGGAGGGAAATCGGGCGGTACGACTCTGGGTAGTAGGGGTCCTTACCGGGCTTGGGTATGAGGACAACAAGGGCCTCTCCCATGGAGGCGGGAAGGGACATTGTATCAAACATATGGGTGTATAACGTGTGCAGTTCTGGGATTAGCGTGTCTTGAAAATGAGAATAAAATTCCAGGGGCAGCCCGTCCGAGCCAGGCGCCTTGGAGGATGGGAGGGAGGCAAGTGCCTCGGCAATACAGTCAGGGGAGATGGGGGCTTCCAGGAGGGATCTCTGCTCTGGGCTGATAGAGGGGAAATCTATGGAGTGAAGAAATTGGGTGAGGTCAGCGTGCGTGTGTCTGGTTGTGGAGGTATATAGAGTGGAGTAGAACATTCTAAACTCACGTAGAATCAGGTCAGGGTCGGAGATCAGGTCGTCGGCGGCGCCACGGAGCTGAACCACCACCGGAGGGCTATGGTCAAGCCGGGCCATATAAGCTAGCAGTTTGCCCGCCCGCTCGCCGTGTTCAAACACACGCTGTTTACTAAAGAAAAGGCCCTGCTTCGCTTTCTCATAATGAAGGTGATCAGTCAGTCGGGACTGGAGGCGGAGCTGGGTGGCATGTTCCAGGGAAGGATCCGTCACAAACAGTTGCTCAAGGGATTGTAGGCGCTCCTCAGCCTGTGTCAGTGCCTGTCTAGAATTAGCCTTGTACCTGTTAATACGAGTGATCAGGAGCAGCCTAGCATGAAGCTTAAATGATTCCCATATTGACCCAGGGGACGCAGATCCCGCGTTTGAACGGAGAAAAAAAACTAGTTCCCTCTGTAGGTCCTCCAGATCTGGGATAACCGTAAGCCAGAAGGGGTTCAGTCTCCACACACGGGGGGGGACAGTCACAGGCAGTCTCAGCGTCAACCAGTATGGGGAGTGGTCCGACAGCACCCTGGCGTCGAAGCCGACCTCCAATAATTCGGGAAGCAGGGAGGGAGAGAGCAGGGCCATGTCTATACGAGACATAGCTCGGCGGGCGGGAGTGAAGCAAGAAAAGGCCTGTGCTGTTGGATGCTTATGTCTCCAGGAGTCTGTCATGGCCAGTTCAGCTGCAAATCTACCGAACCTAGTGGTATGAGGGGGGGAAGACGTGCGGTCAGGTGCGCCAAGTCGGTCGAGGCCGGGGTTGATGGTCATGTTGAAATCACCTATCCAGATTACCAGGACTGTAGGGAATTTGGTCATAAAATTGAGACCTTCGTGCAGGGCCTGAAACTGGAAGGGCGGTGGTATGTAAAACGCCATAATAAGCATCGTCAGGCCGCTCACAGTGGCATGTAAAAATAGAAATCTACCGTGAGGGTCTGAGCATAGGTCATGTAACTGGAACTGCACAGTTTTAGCAATTAAAATGGCTACACCTCGGGAATGGGAAGTGTGAGGGGCGCTGTACATCCAGCCGACCCAAGGTTTTCTAAGCGCCCTTTGGGACTGGCCTGTAAGGTGAGTCTCGACGAGGATCGAGATGTCCACTTTCAGGCGTTTAAGGTGAGTAAGGACGGCTAATCTCTTGGGTTTAGCGCCAAGGCCCCTGACATTCCAGGTTGCAAATTTAAGCGCAGCCATGGAACATGTCGGCACAGATTAGACTAGTGTAGGCCCCCGGCCCAGGAAGTTCGGGCATGCAGGGCGCCTGGGCAACCCCTGGATCCTCCCTGGCTGGCAGCAACAAATACAAGAACACATTTGCAATAAAATTACAGCTGTAAATAACACAATATAAAACACATACAACCAGTAAAACAGTCATAACAATGCCTACTCTGGACCAGCGGGGCAAAACAAAAAAACTGTCACTCGCCGCAGCCGCGGTAGTGACTGCTGGCCAGGGAAACAACACAAACATGGGCGCAATTATAACAAACTGCAGAGCAGACAGTGCAGCGAGTTGCAGTGGGTGTACTTTCCAGAGCAAGAGTCAGCAGGTCGTCTGAGAGACCAAGTAAAAGCATAGCGCGTGGGGCAGACAGGGGAAAAAAAAGGGGGGGGGGAATAAAAAAGGGGGGGGGGAACCCAGGCATGTGGAAAAATGGGCCAAATAGGGGAGACAAGGAGTTCAAGCAGTACATGGTTACCTCCGTGTGCATCAGTAGAAATAGGGAGGGAAGGGAGAGAGGGGAGAGTGAAAAAATGGAGCGAGACAGGGGCAAGAGTAGCACGTCCCAGAGCATGACCCCCCTCACGATCTGCGCCATCACACCGGTGTTCACCATAGAGAAAACAATGAAGGGTGCACGGGAGACTGGCAAAGGAGGGGAAGCAGGAACTGTAAGTCCAGGGCACAAAAAAAGTTCAGCGGCGGTCACCGCAGAGAGCAATCAGCACAGCGTTCTCCCATGCAGGGGGTGATAGCAGCAAAAATGGAGGCAGTCCATAGGGTCAAAGGAGAAAGACGAGGGGGGGTATAGCAGAGGGAACAGGAGAGGGCAGGGATCACTCACGGTAGCCAAGGTGGATAGGTAGGCACTATTCAGGGGCTGTAGTGGTCAGCTTTCAAGCAGGGCCTTGCACCGCATCCCGTTCCAACCATGACGAGGCCGCAGCAGGATCTTCAAAAAAATAGGTCTTGCCCTCGTGGGTCACCCGGAGTCGAGCTGGAAACAACATTGCATATGGCAAATGGCGAACTCGCAGCTGGCGCTTGACCTCCGTAAATTGTGCTCGTTTTCGTTGGACCTCCGCCGAGAAATCTGGGAACACTGCCACCGTAACATTGTCAACCGGGATGTTTCCACGTTCGCGGGTGAGGCGAAGCACCGTATCCCGGTCTCTGTAGTTAAGTAGCTTGGCAATGAAAGTCTGCGGGGGTGCGCCGGCTGGAGGCGGACGAGCCGCCAGACGATGCGCTCGTTCGATCACGAACGTGGAGGAGAAGGATTCCCTGCCGAAGGTTTTAACGAGGAGGTTTTCCAGGTAGGTGGGAGGGTCGGAGCCCTCCGATCGTTCCGGGAGACCCACGAAACGAAGATTGCAACGTCGAAGTCTATTTTCCATGTCGTCCTGCTTGTGAAGGACGACACTAAGTTGGTGCTGCAAACGTTCGACCGAATGTTGTAGAGGAGGGATGTCCGTCTCCACGTGTTCCACTCTTCGTTCGGCCTCGGACACCCTGTCCCTCAGCTTCTGCAGGTCATGCCGAATATGGGAGATGTCCATCTTAACCTCCTCTATCTTGGTAGTGAGGGCGGTTTGGCAGGAGGAGACGGCCTCAAGGATCTTGGCGGTGTCGTTTGCAGGAGACTCCTCCGCGGTAGATGCGGGGCCGGCGCCATCTTGCTCCGTCGCGCCCTGGCCCTCGTGGCGGAACTTAGCCAGCTTGGCGGCCGCCTGGGAGGGTCTTTTAGTCGGCGACATGAGGCACAAAGTGAGCACAAGGTTCCCGGGCGTCTGTACAGTAAATAGCTAAGAAAAATCCCCAAAGGATAAGGTAAAAGGATAAGGTCTCAGACGGAGCTCTCACTCAGCACGTCCTACACCATGAAGCTCCAGGCCACGCCCCATCTTTCTGCCATTTAAAGAAGAAAGCTTACTTGGATTATTATTATTTCCTGCTCCCCAGGACTTCGTTTGTTTTGTCCCATCTTCCTAGCTGCTGTCTACAGCTAGCTGTCATGACCTGGATCCCCTGCTGGTGGCACTGTAGTTCAGAGGAGAAGGTTGTAGTTCCAATGTACACCAGCGGGTGTTTCCCAGCAGCCAGCAGATCCCACTAAGCAGTCTCCACCTGATGCTGGCTGCTGGGAGGGTATTTAGGGTATATAGTTCAGTCTCTACTATTTTCCAGGCTTTATTTTATTGCCTGATAGACAAGTTATGCTTGCTGACTGCTCCTTCCCTGTATCTCTACCATGTACCCTGCTGACTTGTACTTGCTTCTAGACATGTGCAATTCATTTAGTTCCAAATCAGTTTTTTTTTCAACAAATTCGTTAATTCAGAAATATCCTTCAGAAATACGAAAACCTTAAAATCGGAAATAATAGCTATAAAATTATAGGTATTGAAATTTCCTTTCAAATGTGGCTGTTAGTGAATGTAATGAATTTATCCAAAGTTACAAATTGTCCAAAATAACGAATGTCGTATCTAAAGGAATGTAATGTAACGCATTAATAATAATAATAATAATAATAATAATAATAATAATAATAATAAACAATAATAATAATTAAACATTTTTAATATTATTTATTATTAATTTGTTCCATTCCATTTGTTTAGATGCAGCATTCATTATTTCAGATAATTCGTAACTTCCGATAAGTTCATATTCGTTAGATACACTAACAGGCAAATTTAAAAGGAAATTCCAATACCTATAACTTAATAGTTATTTTGAATTTTTCGGATTTTCACATTTACAAATTTTCGAATTGCGATCATAACGAATGACCCAATAAATGAAAAAAACAAACAAAACGAAGGAAACCTTAAACAAAAATAAACAAATTTTTTCTGCAGTGCTCATGTCTACCTGCTTCTCTTCTTCCTGGTTCCCCTTCCTGACTGTTTCTTGCACCTCTAGATTACCCTGTTAATTCCATTTTGTATATAATGTATATACCGTATTTATCGGCTTATAGCACACACTTTTTTACCCTGAAAACAGATATTAAACCATGCCTGCGTGTTATACGCCAATATTTTTATTTTTTTTTACCAATGGGGTGGTGGGGATCGGGTGGTCCGCCCCGGGGTGCCACCCACTGGGTGGGTGTCAGGCCAGCCGCCTCACTTCTCCTGGCCCTGGGACAGCACTGCCAGCATACTTTAAACTTCAGAAAACATTACTGCCAGCCCTTTGTCAAATACCACTACTCCTGTGTCACAGAGCAGTCACATGACCGGCCAGGTCCACGTCGTTGATGGAGGTATTTAGAAGCTTTGATTTACAATGAGTGACACAGGAGGAGCGGTGTATGAGAAGGGGCTGGCAGTGATGTTTTCTCAACTTTAGAGTATTCTGGCAATGCTGTCCCAGGTGGCT
Organism: Lithobates pipiens; assembly: GCF_037356315.1. Taxonomy (NCBI): domain Eukaryota; kingdom Metazoa; phylum Chordata; class Amphibia; order Anura; family Ranidae; genus Lithobates; species Lithobates pipiens. The sequence goes on from NW_027507791.1 coordinate 10,585,181, forward strand.
GAGGGTCTCATGGGAGTGGAGGGGGGGGGGCTTTATAATGAAAGGGGTCTGTGTAATATGCAGGGGTCTGTGTGTTATGCAGGGGGGCTGTGTATTATGCAGGGGTCTGTGTGTTATGCAGGGGTCTGTGTGTTATGCAGGGGGCTGTGCCGGGGGTCTGTGTGTTATGCAGGGGTCTGTGTGTTGTACAGGGGGTGTGTGTGTTATGCAGGGGGCTGTGTATTATGCAGGGGTCTGTGTGTTGTGCAGGAGGTCTGTGTGTTATGCAGGGGGCTGTGTATTATACAGGGGTCTGTGTGTTATGCAGGGGTCTGTGTGTTGTGCAGGGGGTCTGTGTGTTATGCAGGGGTCTGTGTGTTATGCAGGGGTCTGTGTGTTATGCAGGGGGGCTGTGTATTATGCAGGGGTCTGTGTGTTATGCAGGGGTCTGTGTGTTATGCAGGGGGGCTGTGTATTATGCAGGGGTCTGTGTGTTATACAGGGGGGCTGTGTGTTATGCAGGGGTGTGTGTGTTGTGCAGGGGGGCTGTATATTATGCAGGGGTCTGTGTGTTATGCAGGGGCCTGTGTGTTATGTAGGGGCCTGTGTGTTATGCAGGGGGCTGTGTGTTGTGCAGGGGGTCTGTGTGTTGAGCAGGGGGTCTGTGTGTTGAGCAGGGGGTCTGTGTGTTGTGCAGGGGGTCTGTGTGTTGTGCAGGGGGTCTGTGTGTGTTGTGCAGGGGGTCTGTGTGTGTTGTGCAGGGGGTCTGTGTGTGTTGTGCAGGGGGTCTGTGTGTTGTGCAGGGGGTCTGTGTGTTGTGCAGGGGGTCTGTGTATGGTGCAGGGGGTCTGTGTATTATGCAGAGGGCTGTGTACCATGCAGGGAGCTGTGGAAAGTTTTTTCCTGAAACTTCCCTCTTTAAAGTTAAGGTGCTTGTTATACGCCAATAAATAAATAAATACAGTTAGTCTGCTAGTTAGGCTTCCCATTAGTTAGGTTGCTTGTTCTGTATTTTCTCATTTGGTTGCCTGTGTTTTGTTTCACTGTTAATAATGAAGTTTAAATCATATAAAGTCTGGCCTCAGTTTCCTAAGTGTAGCTATGCAAGTCTGGCCATCCCTGCTGCTGTCATACCTGAAATTAGCTGTGAGATCAGACAAGGCACCCCTCCTCCCTCCATGGCCGTCCGACAATGCAGCTAACAGGGAGACAACTGCTTGTCTGAGACAAGGGCTTGGAAACTGAGAAAAAATGGCATCTGTGAAAGCAGCTGTCTTCTTGTTAGCTGCCTTGTTGGATGGCCATGAAGGGAAGAGGGGCACTTTCTCTGACCTCACATTAAACAGGTCATAGGAAGATGAGACAAGGTATTTATATGTACTTTGTCCTGACACGTTAACAAAATTTAAAGTGAGGCTTTTTGTTTAAGTATTTAGCGTGCACGCTCCTGATGTAAGCCTGATTTAAAATTTCAGTTAGTATGCAAGGAAGGAATGATGGTATTTATTATAAAGAATGAATTTGGGTTGTTGCAATGCAGTGTTCACATGCATGACATTTTACGTTTCGAGAAAATATCAGCTTACATGTGCAAATTTTGCTGACTATACCCATCTTTCCTACTTTTCCTTGGCTGTGCTTTGCTGCCATGCATTTCCACTGTCTAAGAATGGTTCTTGAAAGCCAACATCACCATTATTTATTTATTTATTGTATTATTTTTTAGTTTAACTTCTATGCCTATGGGAGGACGGAGCAATTCTTTAACGATCCACTGAAGTTTGACCCGGAAAGATTTGGTCCGGAATCCAAGAGGTAGGAGTGTTACCTGTCACATGATATGTGTGCTTTAAATGGTAACAAGAGTTTTCTTGCTATACTTTGAAATGTGTTGGAGATACCAGATGATAACGTTCTTCATTCTGTCTAGGCCATACTTCACATACTTTCCGTTTTCTCTGGGGCCTCGATCCTGCATTGGACAAGTGTTTTCTCAGGTAAGAGCAGGCCAAGCTTAAAGTGGATGTTTAAAGGGGTTGTAAACCCTCGCGGTTTTTCACCTCAATTCCAGTTTCCTATACTCAGTGGTGTATTTTGATTTTGTGCTGCCCTAGGCAGGACTAAAAATCCCCCCCCCCCCCATCTAAATTTGTCCATTACCTTCCTGTCTGTTGGCATCCACCACCATCTGATCCAATCCTGTCCGCCAAAAACAGACGGGTGGGGGCACCTTTTCCCCATCTGTCTGGCGGATCGGAAGGCAGTCTGATGGAAACGGACCACCTGTCCTCATAGATGAGAGCGGGCTGTCTCTATGTCCACTCTGCATAGCGGACCGTGTCCATCTCCGCTCTGCATAGCAGACAGATCCCCCTGAGCAGGCGGGTCCACTTTACAGAGCCCATCCATGTAAAAAGGCTCCTGCTATGTTTTTTGTACAGGTAAAATTTTATTTTTTATTATTTCTTTCATATTTAGATTTTTCTTTGTTATGGGGCTGTGGGGAAGCACCAGGGGTCTAAACAGAGATGGCTGGTATGTTTTTTTTTGGGGGGGGAAAACAACCCCCCCCCCGAGTGGCACCCACCCCCCGCTGTTTGCCAGTCGGTCCGACACTTACCCAATCGGGGCGGGTGACAGGCGCCGTGGTGCAGCAGCTCTGCGTCCTCTTCTCCATGGCAGCTTCCAGCTCCTCCCCTCCTCCTCCTAGGCGTCCAATAGGATCTCCATTCCTTTCAACCGATTGCGTGACTGGTGTCAAAACCCGCTTCCCAATTGGCCCGGAGGAGGATCAGTGTTACAACAGTGAATATTAATTTGCTGTTGTAACACACCTGGGTGGGATCGGAGCACACTCTGTGCGACCAGAGACCACCCTATATTGAAGCCTATTAGAGCCTCTGGCTGTAATCGGTGCTTCAAAAAAACAGAGCCTCCCCACATTGGAATATTAATGCGCCGGTGTCCTGAAAGGGGTCAGATGCATGGATGGGGGGGGGCATCGATGGACAGGGGGGGGCAGCGCCCATGCTCCCTTAATGGACAGGCGCCCCTGCCTCTAAACGCTCTTTTCTGAATTCTGAAGACAGTCTCTTTCTCTGTAGCCTGAGCTGCACTGGATGGATCGTACTGAAGGGGGAGCCCAGCAATCAGGGAAGTGGGGGGGCACTCAGGTTTGTGAAGGGCGGGGGATCAGTGCAGTAAGTTGAGGTGGCAGGGGGAGGAAGTCTGGAGGTACCCCAGACCACAACCCCCCCCCCCCCCCCCCTTGGAAAATGGCGCCCAAAGCAAACACCTTGTTTACCTTGAGGTAGATACCCCCCCCCCCAAAAAAAAAAAACATGCCGGTCATTTAAAACATTTCCATTTTGGTTGCATACCTTATATTAGACCCTTTAATGTCATCACTGGATTTCTGTGCCTCTCTTTGCAATGCAGGCAGATCATCGCTGGTGGGAGGGCTCTGCAGGGTGGTTCCTGAAAATATCACAGCACTTGTCCCTTCGTAATCCTTTCAAGAACCCTCGGCCCTTATGCAAGCAGTGGGCTGGCTCTTTCATGCAAATATCAAAATGCCTACATAGGTGGAGGTTTAGGCTTTCCTCGACAGGCTGTATTTCAATGCACGCCACCCTAAGCAACACCCCCATGTGATGCTGAGCCTCTATGATTGTAAGAACTGAAATCCAATGAATGAGAGGGATGGGTCAGAGATGGTCAGGCTGGGGAGGAAAGAGCTAGATGATGTTGTTATATTTAATGAGGCGGGCTGTATTTGAATAGTTGCAGGTTTCAATGCACACTGTAAGTAGCTTCAACTTACCCGGTGAGCCCCTGTGTCACCCAGCATCTTCCTTTCCACCCAAAGCTGTCAAGAACACACCCACAAGGCAGAGATTCTGGGGTGTCAGTAATGCCAGTGTATTGTGGTATGGCCAGCTTAAAGTGGAGTTCCACCCCCCAAAAAATTGTCATTAATGTGCTTGAAAAAAAAAATTGGGAATTTTTTTTTTTTGTTACTTACCTTTATAATGCCTGTTGCGTAGTCTGCCTCCTTCGCCGCCTGGGCTCCTGACGTCACTTCCTTTGGCGCAGGAAGGGAGATCGCCTCTCTCCCCTCCCTCTGTCAATCATCTGGGACACGTGACAGGTCCCAGATGATTGTGCGGCCAGTCACGGCGGCGCGCAAGCGCAGTGGGTGTCTGGCTGTTTTGACTGTGCCCACAGTTATAATGCCGGCGCCGCCGAGCGGAGGGGGAGACGAGCTGCAGTATTTGTAGCTGCTGACTTTTATTTTTTTTATGGGGAACTCCGCTTTAAAGCGGAACTGCAGCCTGCTCACATCATTTGAAATAAAAACATCTTTGCCATTCTGAAGCTTCCCTTCAACCACTTTGCATGTTATTTTATACTGTATATACTATGATTCTGTTCTTGTATACTTGTGATTCTGTACCTCCCAGCTTTGCAGCTCTCATTGGCCCTCCTATGACTCATCCCCCCCCTCCCTTCCTGGCAATCTCTCTCTCTCTCTCTCTCTCTCTCTCTCTCTCTCGAGAGAGAGAGAGAGAGAGAGAGAGAGAGAGAGAGAGAGAGAGAGAGAGAGAGAGAGAGAGAGAGCTGTGCATGATGTCATAGTCCCAGGTTTGTTACCAGACAAGAAACGGGAAGTGGTCTATATAAGATATTTGCTGGGAGAAAAAAAATGTTTTACAATCCAAAGTTAAAACAACAAGGCAGAGGATTTAATAGATGGAAAGTTGAAAAAATGACTGAAGGTCCCCTTTAAAGACCACCCCCCATTAAAAATGTGTCCCATCCCCCCTAGTGGCCCCCGCTGGCTACATGTTACTCTCATTATTGGACCAGTCATGTGATGCTACAAGTTCCTCTTCATCTGAGTGCAGTCTGCCTGGTATGACTAAGATAGGTAGCATTAAACCTGGAAGACTGAGGGCATCAAGTGGCCAATGAGAGGTACTGCAGGGAACCACAATAGGTATCAGTAAACCTGGAAGACTGAGGGCATCAAGTGGTCAATGAGAAGTACTGTAGGGAGCCACAGTAGGTATCAGTAAACCTGGAAGACTGAGGGCATCAAGTGGTCAATGAGAAGTACTGCAGGGAGCCACGTAAGTATCAGTAAACCTAGAAGACTCATGTGGCCAAAATTTATACTAGAGGGAGCAACTCCGGATCTAAGCTGTGTATTGCAGCCAGTACTCCTTTTTGTTTTATACACTGCCCAAAAAGAAATAAAAATGTAAGCTGGAGCTGAACTTTAAGGTTGGGCTTGGCGAATCCACTAGAGCTGTGTGTGGGAAAATTCCTCTGTATACTGGACTGTGAGAAGCTGACTATGGGATATAAAGAAGTCAAAGACATTCACTTCACGTGTCATTCCATTACAATATAAACTACGTTAATTTGCCTTGAAAGAGAATCTGGGCTAAGTGATAGGTTCTCCTAATAGGTCACCCCACCCACTGACGCTCCCTCTCCTGTGCTGCTCTGCTCCACTCATCTGCAGGAGCCCTGGGTCTAACCCCTGTCTTTGTTGTATCACAGATGGAAGCCAAAGTGGTCTTGTCAAAACTACTCCAGAGGTTTGAATTTGAGTTGGTGGAGAGACAGAGCTTCGACATAGTAGACACCGCGACTCTTCGCCCCAAAGATGGCGTCATCTGTAGGCTACGTCCACGAACACATAAATAATTTAAACTTTTATTCAGTTATTGTGTCATTACTAACATTCATAGATGTGTTTTTATAAATGCAGAAATATAGATGTTTTAGAGAACCCTTTCCTGCTTTTTGAAGCATTTTTTAAACCTTGGTACAACGAGTTTCTTCTTCTGCAAAGCTAATGTATGGTAGTGAAGGTGCCCTCAGTATCCAGAGAGGTGTGAGACAATCTGTATGCCAGTGCAGGGAAGGAGGGAGAACCCATAGTCCTGTTTATAATCTGTTTTCCGGCATCTGCATGTGTCAACACTGTGGCAATATTACAAAAATCACAAAACAATAAGAGATCTATTTTTAAAACATTCGCTGCACGAATGTCAGAAGCATTTGTTCCCCCCCGAATGTAATGTCCCGTAATTTTTGGAAGAGATTAATGCCTGTATCTTCAGCGTCCTCTAGTGGCCAAAATACAGAATAGTTTTCTCACTGAGGTGTTTCAGAGAGCTGTACTGCATTCTGGCCACTGGATGGAGCTGGAGATACGGGCATTCATCTCTTAAACAAATTATGGAACATTTCGTTCTGCCTGCACAAATGCTTCTGACATTCGTGCAACAAATGTTTTATAAATAAAGTGATATTAAGGTGGTTGTAAATCCTTACGTATACCCATTGAAGTGACTGGCCTTGGTTGATGCACAGAGATGAAGCAAATGCTCCTACTTAAGTTGTACCTGTTTATCTGCAGTCTTCTCTCCTCTACAGCCATGCCACGTCCAGGATTTATGAAGCTTGTCTGAGCTGTTAGAAAAAAGGGGGCAGAGAACAGAATTTAAACTCTGCAGAGTTCAATGAGGAGATCTCTGATTGCTGATTGGAGGGAAGAGACACATCCCACTTCACACAGCACTCTGGAACAGAGCTGAGGTTATCACTCTGCTGGATCTCTCTCGCCTGGCATCCTTTTTCTCTTGGTGTCGGGAATACATGTGAGAAGTGACTTATGGTGATAGTAGAGGAAGAAAGCAGCAGAAAGAAATGACACTGAGGCCGGGTTCACACTTCTACGACAAACGCCTCGACATTGGGACCTCATGTTGTATGACGTGTGAAAATCAATGTTTCCCTATGGGAGCCGTCTTAACTGGTCTGACACAAGTCGGTCCGACTTTGAAAATGCTCCCTGCACTACTTTGGTCCGACTTTGATCCTACTTCAGCCCATTGAATATCACTGAAGTTGGATCACCGTCTTGACTGATCCGACTTTGGCATGGCAACTCCATGGCTAATTTTTTTTTTTTTAAACTGGTATGGGGTCCCCCCCCGAGCATACCAGGCCCTTTGGTATGGATTTTAAGGGGAACCCCCACGCCAAAAAAAACAGCATTGGGGTCCCCTCAAAATCCATACCAGACCCTTATCCGAGCACATAGCCCGGCAGATCAGAAAAGAGGGTGGGGGTGAGCGAACGCCACCCCTCCCCTCCTGAACCGTACCAGGCTGCATGTCCTCAACATGGGGGGGGGGGTGAATGCTTTGGGGCAGGGGGGCCCTGTACCCCCCCCCCCCCCCACCCCAGAAGCACCTTGTCCCCATGTTGATGAGGACAATGGCCTTTTCCCGACAACCCTGGCTGTTGGTTTTCGGAGTCTGCGGGCGGGGGGATTATCAGTATCTGGAAGCCCCCTTTAACAAGGGGACCCCCAGATCCCAGCCCCCCCACCCTATGTGAATGAATATGGGGTATTGTACCCCATACAATACCTCATTGTACCCCTACCCATTCACCAAAAAAAGACCGAGAGATGGGAGAAGAACCGTCAGAGGCAGAAGATGTCAGTGGAGGAGGCAGAAGAGCCAGAGAGGGGAAAAGAAATCGGAAGAGACAACGGAGCTGCCTTAATAAATTACTCTAAAAATTTGTGTAATGTGTTTTGTGTTTTATTCTTGACTGCCCAAAAGCACCTACCCCCTTTCCTGACCTGCCGGCCTTTGTGCTTGGATAAGGGTCTGGTATGGATTTTGGGGGGACCCCATCGCGTTTTTTTCGGCGCTAGGGTTCCCCTGAAAATCCATACCAGGCTGAAGCGCCTGGTATGCTCTTGGAGGGGGGGGACCCATGCCGTTTTATTTTTTTTTTACATTGTGCATGGAGTTCCCCCTAAAGATTTATACCAGACACAGTGCCTGGTATTGTCGGGGATTAAAGTTGGGCGCATGTCAGACTTCAAGTCGCGGGGCAAAGTCGGATCCAAAGTGGTATGACTGTTGTACATGTGTGAACCCGGCCTGAGTGAATTAAGACAAGTACACACTATAGAGGGATATGTTTTTTTCATATTTCATGTCTGAGGTTTACAACCACTTTAGGTTTTTATTAAACCCTCAAAATCAAAGTATATATTTCACATGTTTCTAAATATTGCTGTTGGGTTTTTCTATGCTTCCTTTCTTTTCAGCAAAATCTTCCATCCAAATTGATGACTACTGTACTTCCTCCTATAGGGTGACTACACTGCCATTTGGGGTCTCCCTGGTCACCCTAATGTGCATGCTCTCGTCCCCGCTCACACATGAGCAGCACAACAGACCTTGCTGTAAGGTTTCTTTCTCATGGGTGGCAGCCCCTGCAGCTTGTGCTTTAAAGTACAATTTGTACCAAACATACAGTTGTGCTTTTACCTACTTTAGCTGCAACATATAGCTGTGTACACATAGTTACAATAATAATAACAATAATAATACATTTTATTTATAGTGCCCTTTTCATCAAAAGATCTCAAAGTGCTACAGGTTAAAAAGGAAAAAGAAAATTTATCAATTTATACAATGAAACAAACATCTAAAAGGAACAAAAAGCTTTGCTAAAACAAAATGTCTTAAGACCCTTTTTAAAACAGTCAGTAGATTGAGGAGCCCTCAGGGTGTCAGGTAGGGTATTCCACAGGCACGGGGCAGCTGCACAAAAGGCCCCATCTCCCATTGTCCTGAGTCTCATTCTGGGTATATGAAGAAGGTTTGAGTGAATGGAGTGAACGGGGCGTGTTGTATTTTGTGAATTGAGAAGTTCTTTAAAGCGGGATTCCACCCTAAAGTGGAACCTCCGCTGATCGGAACCCCCCCCCCCCCCCCTCCGGTGTCACAATTGACACCTTTCAGGGGGGAGGGGGGTGGAGATACCTGTCAAAGACAGGTATTTTCACCCACTTCCGGGCATAGACTCCCACGGGAGTCTACGCCATTTCCTGCCCTGCCGCGCTGTCTGCTGGGACACACACGGGTCCCAGTGACAGCGCGGAGATTTCCGATTGCGCGGCGCGGCTCGCGCATGCGCAGTAGGGAACCGGGAAGTGAAGCCGATTCGCTTTACTTCCTGATTCCCTCACCTCGAATGGCGGCGGCAGCAGCCGAGGCCCGAGCGGTCGATCGGCCTCGACTGCCGGCATCGCTGGAACCCGGGACAGGTGAGTGTCCATTTATTAAAAGTCAGCAGCTGTAGTATTTATAGCTGCTGGCTTTTAATAATTTTTTTTTGAGCGGAATCCCTCTTTAAGGTAGGGAGGAGCATGTCAATGGATACACTGGTGTGTGAGGAGGGAAACCTTGTACTCAATCCTGGTGGAGACAGGAAGCCAGTGGATTGGGTGAAGAATGGGGGTAATGTGCTCATGTTTCCGCACTCTCATCAGGATCCTTGCTGTAGAGTATTGGATGTTGCCTCTGCAGACTCTTTCTAGGAATCCCAATGAGAAGTACATTACAGTAGTCCAGTCTGGAGGATACAAAAAGCATGAACCAGCTTTTCAGCATCTGAGAGGGAGAGAATGGGACGGAGTTTAGAGATGTTACGGAGGTGGTAGAAAGAAGTATTGCATAGGTGATTTATATGGGCGTCGAAAGTAAGTTGGGAGTCGATTTTTACACCAAGATTTGTGACTATTGATGAAAAAGAGATGTTAGAACCAGAAAAGGTGATGCTGGTTATGGATGATGATTTGGTCTGGTAAGGAGGAGTGCCAATCAAGATTTTGGAACTGTTTAGTTGAAGAAAGTTGTGCTCCATCCATACCTTTATCTCCTCCAGACAGGTAGTGAGTTAGTTAGTTACATAGTTAGTCTGGTTGACAAAAGACCCAAGTCAATCCAGTTCAACCAATAAAAAAAGGGGGGGTGTCATACAATCCCCTACCCACAGTTAATCCAGAAGAAGGCAAAAAAAAAAACAGCAAAGCAGGATCCAATCTGCTCCAGTAGGGCAAAAAATTCCTTCCTGATCCCCCGAGAGGCAATCAGATTTTCCCTGGTTCAACTTTACCTATAAATGTCAGTATCCAGTTATATTATGTACATTTAGGAAAGTATCCAGGCCTTTTTTAAAGCAATATACTGAGCTGGCCAGAACCACCCCTGGAGGGAGTCTATTTCACATTTTCACAGCTCTAAGCCCTTGTACACACGGTCGGTCACATTCCGACGGAAAATATCCGATCGGACCGTGTTGTCGGATAATCCGACAGTGTGTGGGCTCCATCAGACTGTTTCCGTCAGAATATCCGACGGACAAAGTTTGAGAGCTTGGCTATAAAATTTTCCGACAACATGACCCGATCGGACAAGGTCTGATCGTTTGTAGAGAATTGCCGATCGGACAAAGTGCCACGCATGCTCAGATCAAATTACGAGACCAAAGCTATTGGCTACTAGCCTGAACGTATTCCCGTCCTAACGAATGAACGTCATCACGTTCTGAATGATTGGATTTTCCGACAACTTTGTCCTACCGTGTGTATGCAACACCAGTTTCGGCCAAAATCCGTCTGAAAAAATCTGACGGATTTTGTTGTCGGAATGTCCGGCCGTGTGTACAAGGGCTTACTGGGGTGAAAACCTTTCTATATTTGGAGATGAAATCTACTTTCCTCCAGACGTAAAGAGTGCCCCCTTGTTCTCTGTGATGACTTTTAGTGAATAACGCAACACCAAGTTCACTATATGGACCACTTATGTATCTGTACATGTTGATCATATCCCCATTGTCCCTGATTTTGAGTGACGGTCACTGATTTGGAGTATTGTCCCTATTTCTCCCTCATTTGTCCCTCATTTGGTCTGATCTTTAACCCCTTGCCGCCGAGCGTATGCAGATGTACGTACTTGGCTCCCGGGGGTTATACCGGGATGATGCCCTCACCTGCAGGCATCATCCCAGTACTGTTTTTTACAGCAGGCGATTGGCTATCCAGCCATAACAACCGAAGCGGCTAAAAGTCGCTCAGCTGTTATGCCGGAGGAGCGGGAGGGGACGTCCCCCCCTCCCGCCGCTGTTACCGATGCTCCCGCTCATTCGGGAGCACCGATTCACGATCTGATGCCTCCGGCTGCTGGGGATAGTAAACATGACGTCACTTCCCATTTACTCGGCTGCCAATGGCGCCGGTTTAAAAAAAATATACAGTATTCAGAATCGCCGTTTTCGGCGATCTGAATACTTTGAAGTGTAAAGGAGGGATCGGGGGTCTAAAAGACCCCCGATCCCTCCATAAAGAGTACCTGTCACCACCTATTACTGTCACAAGGGATGTTTACATTCCTTGTGACAGCAATAAAAGTAATCAAATTTTTATAAAATTTTTTAAAAACAATTTATTCATTTTAAAATAAATAATAAAAAATTTTTTTTAAAGCGCCCGCTGTCCCCGCAAGCTCGCGAAGCAAAGAAAACGCATATGGAAGTCGCGCCCACATATGTAAGCAGTGTTCAAATCACACATGTGAGGTATCGCTGCGATCGTCAGAGCAAGAGCAATAATTCTTGCACTAGACCTCCTCTGTAACGCTAGCCTGGTAACCGTAAAAAATTTTTAAAGCGTTGCCTATTGAGATTTTTCGGTACCGTACTTTGTCGTCATTCCACGAGTGCGTGCAATTATAAAGTGTGACATGTTTGGTATATATTTACTCGGCGTAACATTATCTTTCACATTATGCAAAAAAATTGGGCTAATTTTACTGTTTTGTTTTTTTTTAATTCATGAAAGTGTCCCTTTTCCCAAAAAGTTTGCGTTTAAAACACCACTGCGCAAATACCGTGTGACATAAAATATTGCAACAATTCCCGTTTTATTCTCTAGAGTCTCTGCTAAAAAAATATATATAATGTTTTGGGGTTCCAAGTAATTTTCTAGCAAAAAATATGGATTTTAACTTGTAAACACCAAATGCCAAAAATAGGCTTAGTCATGAAAGGGATAGTTGTATAAAAAAATGCACTTTTTATCTTTCAAAGTGTTTCCCAGTGCTAAACCTTTCATCTAATTTCTAAATTGATGCATTTGTAAATTTTAAAAGCCAATATAAAGGAATAGTAGTGGAAAAAAAGCCCTTGTGGATTTAATTATCCTTTTTTTTTGGTTAATTCTCCTTTAAGGGGGTGTGGCAAGGGGCGTGTCCTATGCCTACATATGTTTGCTAGTAGGTCTCCCTCATTCCCATCTAAAAACCACAAAAAGCCCTGCAAAAATGCTCAAAAGCAACATGCATAGATGTGAATCAAGCCTAATGAGAACCTTTAGAGCCAAGAACTGCTGACATCCTTCCGTATCGAGTTGGTTGTGAAGCATAATGGGTATAATGCAAGTTAGATTCATGGGTGCCAGACACTTCTTGAATACAAAGAGATTTTATTTCTCTTAATACTGAACTTTGGGAGAGAGGGTTAGGGCCAGGACATCCTCACACAGTTGCAATGTTAATTGTCAGACAGACTTCTACAGGAGGACAGCCATGCAGGGAAAGGCATCCAGCAAGACGCCACATCTGCATGTGTAAGAATGCTGTCTTCTATGGCAACAGTCTTTAATAGTTTCTAACACAAGGTGTAACATTTCCTTCACTTCCACTACAATCACTTCTTGTAGTTCTTTAACCACTGAGCTCCCAGTCTCTCTCTCAATAGACTATATGATTCACTGCCTCTGAATCCCTTGATTTCTTCCAATCTTCACGGTGGTGTCTTCCTCAAGCGTCACCCCCATCTCTGCTCGGTCCCTGGCTTGACACACAAAGCTGCTCTGCAAGCCTCACCTCCGCTGGCTGGGTCCCTGACTTGGCACCTGCTAAAGTTTCCCGATTCTTCACCATCCCCGGTTGGTGAGAATTCCGCTCTGGTACTTGCTTCAGCTACTCACTGTGGTCCCTGGTAAAGGTGGTTCCCTTAGTGCTTCCCCTCTACCTCCAACCATGACAGGTTCTCCAGCCAGCAGAACCGTCACTTTTGGTTGGACTGCAAGCCACAATCCCAACTCTGCGCTCCTTTCTCTTGCTTCTGGATAGGCCCTCAGACAGCCTAGCAGCCAGATGTGCCCGGCATAGGCCCAAACTCTCGCCTAGCAGCCCGGGCAATACAACACACGTCCACCCAGACACCAGTCCAGGTGGCACAGAACACCGATCATCTGACGCCACCCAAATATATAGGTTCTCCCAGCATGCCAAGGGATTAAAGAAAACCCCTGCCCATTGGCTGAGATACCCCATATACTCATAATCTGACCTTGAATTGCCCTTGTCTTATCAAATGCCACCAAGTGCCTGGCCACCTAGTGGCAAACGAGAAAAGTGCAACAATTAGAGACTTAAGTGAAATCAATTGATCCCTAACAATGGACCAGGTAGTTATACCTGGCAGGTAAATTTAGGAGCAACCCTACCTAAACTCCTATGTGTAAATTACCCTGTGTCTATTAGGGGCACAGGGTGACCGAGAACCCCAGTCGGGTCTGCACTAACCAGACTCACTGTACAACCACACTGGACTCAGCATTTCTTTTTACCCCTGTTATCTAGGGTTCTATATGTGTGGTTTGTGTTGAAAGAATGAAGGGGCTCTTTGACTTGGGACAGTAATATTTCTGAACAATTTTCCTCAAGAAATATATGAAGATAAATGAATTCTACCTTTCCGAATGCTGGAATATTGTATGAGCTTGGTCTCCTAGACTGTTCTATACTTTTTACTAGATCGTTTGAGCTGTGGCTGTATCCTATTGTTCTATTGCTTCTGTTTGCCTTGGCATCAAAGTATTATGGGATGTATATATGTATATGGATTAGCTAAGAGAGGGGAGGGGGGATTTCTCCAGCAGCCCCTCCTGTCTGTGTGTCTCTTGTTACTGAATGTAGTTTACCCCGCCCTGTGTCATTATACAAAGGAAGGGGGATTGTCCCCTGAGTGCAGATCTCTGTGCCTGTGTTTGAATAAACAGTCTTATGCTTCTCTTCCCCCTACACTGATGTCTCGACAAGTGACTGGGTGGGCTAAGGGACCTTGGATCGTGCTTGTACCGGACAAAGGAAGCTTATACGGTAGACATACTCCTCTTCAGTATTGGGGGGGGGGGGGGGGGGTCCGTCACAGTACCATTATACTGTATTATAAACATGCTGCACTACTAATACATATACAAGGTGTTATCACTACACCTCCTACATAAACTTATGAAAGTGTACCAATGAATTAACATAACAAACTGATATGTGCAATAGTGAAGTGCAAGAACAGTCCGCCTAAACAATAAAGGAAATACATTTTTTTGTGATAATAAACAAAGTGCAATATGCGGATAAAGTGCAAAATATACAGAGAAAATACTCCACTTATTGTATATGATATACAAAGTCCCAATGCCAAATTAGGCCATACTTCCATGGTACACTTCCAAAGGGACATTCCAAATAGAGACTTGCAGGGACACTCCACCATAATAGACGAGTCACCTCTCTCTTAGTGGCATATCAACGGTATCCCATCCGAGAAAAAAAAAAGAACACCTCCACATAGTGTAAAACCATAGCAACGAGGATTTATTTAAAAAGTCAGATCACTTACATTTAGCTGGCAATAAAGTGCTTAACAATGAATCCAAATGGAAAACAGAATGTAGTAAGCAATGGCCTGGACAGGACTCAACGCGTTTCGTCTACTTAGACATCATCTAGGGTGGGAGCCCCTAGTGGTCACTGCATTTAAATAAAGAATTGTGACCTCATTGTAACCTGTGTTTGGATAATAGCTAATTGTTCATGGCCGTTTCAGGCAGGCTGGCCAAGATGGTGTGGGTTAAATCCGCTTACCAAAACTCGTGGACCCAGTCACCAGCAGTGATGCGTCAGACAGGCAGATGTGTACCAACAAAAGAATATTTCAATAGCGACTTCCATGGGACACTTCCAAAGGGACATTCCAAATAACGACTTGCAGAGGCAACAACTACACCATAATAGACGAATCACCTCTCTCTTAGTGGCATATCAACGGTATCCCATCCAAGAAAAAAACAGAACACCTCCACATAGTGTGAAACCATAGCAATGAGGATTTATTTAAAAAGTCAGATCATTTACATTCAGCTGGCAATAAAGCACTTAACAATGAATCCAAATGGAAAACAGCATGTAGTAAGCAATGGCCTGGACAGGACTCAACGCGTTTTGTCTAATTAGACATCATCTGGGGTGGGAGCCCCTAGTGGTCATTACATTCAAACAAAGAATTGTGACCCCCAATAATCATTATAACCTGTGTTTGGATAATCGCTAATTGCTCATGGCCGTTTCCGGCAGGCTGGCCAAGATGGCGTGGGAGCGTGCGTGTCAAGCCTCACTCTGATCGGAGGTGACTGCACTATACATGGGCGCCGTTAAAAAAATGTTTTGTTACGTTCCATTTTGTTTCTTACAAAAACATTTGTATTTCATAATCTGTGTACAAAATGTAATTTGAATTCGTACAAAATACGAATTTTCGTTAGATTCGTAAACTTTTCTTTAAAATAACGAAAGTTCGTTATTATGAATTTATCATTATGAGGGATCCCCACCATCCCTGTGCTGAGTTCCCAGGTCTGTACACCTGCTGTGTGTCCATTATGAGGGGTTCCCACCATCCCTGTGCTGAGTTCCCAGGTCTGTACACCTGCTGTGTGTCCATTATGAGGGATCCCCACCATCCCTGTGCTGAGTTCCCAGCTCTGTACACCTGCTGTGTGTCCATTATGAGGGGTTCCCACCATCCCTGTGCTGAGTTCCCGGGTCTGAGTGTACACCGACACACCGGGTCTGAGTGTACACCGACACACCAGGTCTGAGTGTACACCGACACACGCATATGAGCTTTAATGGCACCCTAGTCTTACTTAGTCCGTAGTGTTCAATATTAAGTTGGCCCACCCTTTGCAGCCATAACAGCTTCAACTCTTCTGGGAAAACTGTCCGCAAGGTTTAGGAGTGTGTCTATGGGAATGTTTGACCATTCTTCCATAAGCGCATTTGTGAGGTTAGGCACTGATGTTGGACAAGAAGGCCTGCCCCCCCCCCCCTTCAATGCTCCAAAGGTGCTCTATCGGCTTGAGGTGAGGACTCACCTCAGTCAAGTTCCTCCTACCCGAACTTGCTCACCCATGTCTTTATGGACCTCACTTACAAAAATTTGTATTTTTATTTCTTTTTTTAGCTTTGCTCAAATGGGGCAAACGTTAGAACCTCTCATATCTTGTCACTGTGTCACTAGAACAGGAAGTGAGGGTAATTCACCCCAATGAGGACACAAGACCGCAATAACAACCTTAACTTCTGGCTTTTACCCACCCTGCCGAAAACTGAACTTGAGTTAGGCTTTAAGAAAGGGTTGGATACCCAATAGGTGGAAAAGATTGATTTTAGAGGCTGGAAAGCTCCATATAAAAACTTAGGGCTGCAGTACCACTGCCAGACAGAGGAGTCACTGTGTCTCTCCATTGAATGCGCTAGAAAATTTAAAGTGCGAGTTCCGCCGTTTTTTTTTTAAAGCCAGCAGCTACAAATACTGCAGCTGCTGACTTTTAAAATAGGGACACTTACCCGCCCAGTGCGCCCGCGATGTCGGCACCCGAAGCCGATCTCTCGATCGTCTCTCGGGTGCTGCCGCCGCCATCTTGGCTATGGGAATCAGGAAGTGGAGCATGCGCGAGTCGCGCTGCGCAATAAGGATGGTCCCCGCTGTCTCTGGGATCCGTGTGTTTCCCAGCAGACAGCGGGGGACCTGCGGAAAGGGGCGTAGATTCTGCGGATATCTATGCCGGAAGTGGGTGCAGATACCTGTACTGTACGGGTACCTGCACCTCCCCCCCCCCCCCCCCTGAAAGGTGCCAATTGTGGCGCCGGAGGGGGGGGGGGTTCCAATGAGCGGAAGCTCCACTTTAGGGTGGAGCTCCGCTTTAAAGCGGAGGCTCAGAGTTGCAGTACCACTGCCACGCAGAGGTGTCGCTGTGTCTCTATGTTGGCAATTTCATAGGCGCGGAGTTGCAGTACCACTGTCAGACAGAGGTGTCGCTGTGTTATCATTGAATGCGCTTGGAAATTCGATAGAAAGGCTCAGAACTGCAACTTCCATTGTCAGACAGAGGGGTCGCTGTGTTTCTCTTTTGGTTGCGCTGGGAAGTTCAATAGAAAAGCTAAGAATTGCAGTACCAGTACCAGACAAAGGGATCGCTGTTTCTTCATTCGGAAGCACTAATGTAGAGCCTCAGAGCTGCAGTCCCGCCTCCGTACAGCAGGGTCGCTGTATCTTCTTTGGCCTCGCTGTAGCCCCCCCAGGACAGTCTTTCCAGCGGCGCGGTAGGCGGGGCATCTCGCTGTCCGCGCAGCCCCTCCTCCCCCGGCGGCCATGGCACTTCCCGGCATTCCCTATGAGCAGAGACTACTCATCATGGCCGAGCCGCGGGAGAAGGCGCTGCAGGACTACAGGAAGAAGCTGCTGGAACACAAAGAGATAGATGGGCGGCTGAAGGAGTGTGAGTGGCGGGGAGGAGAAGGGAGAGGAGGTCGGAGGAGGAGAGACACTGAGGGGAGAGCTTCTCACAGCCGCACACAATCAGCTGTGTCATGCCGGCTCCTGGGGTAGGACTAGGCCGCAGAGCCCATCACAGGGGCCCCGAGCCTACACTCCTCCTCAGTCCTCACTGACCGCCTACTACTTGGTGCGGGGAGTTGCTGCCCATGGCAACCACTCCCGTTGTAGCTGTCCTGAGTACCAGTGGAGCAGTTGCCCATAGCAACCAGCGTATTGAAGCAAACTGGTTGCTATGGCAAAATTAACTTCTTTTATCCACTATATACTATATAGTGCGCCAAAACTTTTTCTAGACCCAGAATTGGGGGGAGGGGGTTTAGTCCCAGGAATATGATATGGGGGGGGGGGGGGTTTAGTCCCAGGAATATGATATGGGGGGGGGGGGGGGTTTAGTCCCAGGAATATGATATGGGGGGGGGTTTAGTCCCAGGAATATGATATGGGGGGGGGGGTTTAGTCCCAGGAATATGATATGGGGGGGGGGGGTTTAGTCCCAGGAATATGATATGGGGGGGGGGGTTTAGTCCCAGGAATATGATATGGGGGGGGGGGGGGTTTAGTCCCAGGAATATGATATGGGGGGGGGTTTAGTCCCAGGAATATGATATGGGGGGGGGTCTAGTCCCAGGAATATGATATGGGGGGGGGGGGGGTTTAGTCCCAGGAATATGATATGGGGGGGGGTCTAGTCCCAGGAATATGATATGGGGGGGGGGGGGGGTTTAGTCCCAGGAATATGATATGGGGGGGGGTCTAGTCCCAGGAATATGATATGGGGGGGGGGGGTTTAGTCCCAGGAATATGATATGGGGGGGGGGTTTAGTCCCAGGAATATGATATGGGGGGGGGGTTTAGTCCCAGGAATATGATATGGGGGGGGGTTTAGTCCCAGGAATATGATATGGGGGGGGGTTTAGTCCCAGGAATATGATATGGGGGGGGGTTTAGTCCCAGGAATATGATATGGGGGGGGGGGTTTAGTCCCAGGAATATGATATGGGGGGGGGTTTAGTCCCAGGAATATGATATGGGGGGGGGGGGTTTAGTCCCAGGAATATGATATGGGGGGGGGTTTAGTCCCAGGAATATGATATGGGGGGGGGTTTAGTCCCAGGAATATGATATGGGGGGGGTTTAGTCCCAGGAATATGATATGGGGGGGGGTTTAGTCCCAGGAATATGATATGGGGGGGGGGTTTAGTCCCAGGAATATGATATGGGGGGGGGTTTAGTCCCAGGAATATGATATGGGGGGGGGTTTAGTCCCAGGAATATGATATGGGGGGGGGTTTAGTCCCAGGAATATGATATGGGGGGGTTTAGTCCCAGGAATATGATATGGGGGGGGGGTTTAGTCCCAGGAATATGATATGGGGGGGGGTTTAGTCCCAGGAATATGATATGGGGGGGGTTTAGTCCCAGGAATATGATATGGGGGGGGGTTTAGTCCCAGGAATATGATATGGGGGGGGGGTTTAGTCCCAGGAATATGATACGGGGGGTTTAGTCCCAGGAATATGTGACGGGGGGGTTTAGTCCCAAGCATATGATATGGGGGGGGGGTTTAGTCCCAGGAATATGATATGGGGGGGGGTTTAGTCCCAGGAATATGATATGGGGGGGGTTTAGTCCCAGGAATATGATATGGGGGGGGGTTTAGTCCCAGGAATATGATATGGGGGGGGGTTTAGTCCCAGGAATATGATATGGGCGGGGGGTTTAGTCCCAGGAATATGTGACGGGGGGTTTAGTCCCAGGCATATGATATGGGGGGGGGGGTTTAGTCCCAGGAATATGATATGGGGGGGGGTTTAGTCCCAGGAATATGATATGGGGGGGGGTTTAGTCCCAGGAATATGATATGGGGGGGGGTTTAGTCCCAGGAATATGATATGGGGGGGGGGTTTAGTCCCAGGAATATGATATGGGGGGGGGGGGGTTTAGTCCCAGGAATATGATATGGGGGGGGGGGTTTAGTCCCAGGAATATGATATGGGGGAGGGGGGTTTAGTCCCAGGAATATGATATGGGGGGGGGGGGGGTTTAGTCCCAGGAATATGATATGGGGGGGGGGGGGGTTTAGTCCCAGGAATATGATATGGGGGGGGGGGTTTAGTCCCAGGAATATGATATGGGGGGGGGGTTTAGTCCCAGGAATATGATATGGGGGGGGGGGTTTAGTCCCAGGAATATGATATGGGGGGGGGGGTTTAGTCCCAGGAATATGATATGGGGGGGGGGGGTTTAGTCCCAGGAATATGATATGGGGGGGGGTGGGGGGGGTTTAGTCCCAGGAATATGATATGGGGGGGGGGGTTTAGTCCCAGGAATATGATATGGGGGGGGGGGGTTTAGTCCCAGGAATATGATATGGGGAGAAGGGGGGGGTTTAGTCCCAGGAATATGATATGGGGGGGGGGGGTTTAGTCCCAGGAATATGATATGGGGGGGGGGGGTTTAGTCCCAGGAATATGATATGGGGGGGGGGTTTAGTCCCAGGAATATGATATGGGGGGGGGTTTAGTCCCAGGAATATGATATGGGGGGGGGGGGGTTTAGTCCCAGGAATATGATATGGGGGGGGGGGGGTTTAGTCCCAGGAATATGATATGGGGGGGGGGGGTTTAGTCCCAGGAATATGATATGGGG